>NC_051154.1:341629223-341955986 GCF_013339745.2 Dermacentor silvarum | reverse complement strand
CGCTGTTTCGTCGGGCATCAGCCACTAGAGTTACCGTTGGGTTGAATCGACGAGAAGTGTTACGACTGACACGCTAGCAGGGACTGAACAACATTTATTGAAAGCATTCGTTTTTAAGCATTTTTGGGTCGTGACGACATTACTTGGCATGCGCTGTCATAGCCAAATTACGGCACTTAAGGGGGGACGCGGCTTTCGCATCGCGAAAAATGGCTAAAAATCGATTTTTTTTGAAAATCACATTTTCAGTTCTGTAACTCTTATTCTATCTGATTCCGAAATATCATCACTGAAAACCAAGTAGAAGTGCTCTAAAAAATTCTTGTATCAGCCAAGGTGCCGAAAAATTGCACGGAAATCGCGAAAAACGGCGTTTTTCAAGCCACGATATCTCCGGAACGGCGCAGCCGAGCGCCGCCATCTTGGTCTCGTTGGAAAGCGCATTTCTCCGTCTTCAAATCTGCCGCTTCAGCTATCTCCTCCATACAGAAACAAGCACACAAAAAGCAAATGATTGAAGGTCGTGCCGGAGCCACCGATTGGCCGCGCCCGCCACGTGACTCCAGCGCGGTTCGCCATTGGTCCGGTGCTCGCTCCGTGATGGCGTCGTCTGCTCCGCTTGTTGCGGTCTCCTCGCGAGCTCCGGACAGTTTCCGTAATCTCGACGAGTGTTAAAGCGGGCGCTACGCGGACATCGCAGTAGCGTGGCCGATTCCGCTTTTTGTGGACGTCTCAGACCCGCGGCTAAGCATTCCGAGCATCGGTGACGCGGACTTCGCGACCGAGCTTCGGGCACGGAATGCTCGGACACGCGGCTAAGCCTTTCGCGCGTAGGCGTCTCCGACTCGGCGATGAAGCACATCGCGCGCGGGCTTCTCGGATCCTTGCCTAAGCATTTCGTGCGTTGGCGCCTGCGACTGCGCGACTAAGCAAATCGAGCGTCGACTCCTCGAGCCCGCGGCTACGCATTCCGCGCGTCGGCACATCGCTCAACAAGTGTCGACTTCTCGGACTCGCGGCCTAGGCACTTCGCGCGTCGGCACCTCGAGCGTCGACTCCTCGAGCCCGCGGCTGGGCATTTCGCGTGTCGGCACATCGCTCATGGAGTGTCGACACCTCGAGCGTCTATTCCTCGGACCCGCGGCTAGGCATTTCGCGCGTCGGCACCTTGGACTGCGCGATTGAGCTTACCGAGCGTTTGGACCCGCGACCAGGCATTTCGCGCATCGGCACCTCGGACTGCGCGACTAAGCTCGTCGAGCGTCTATTCCGCGGACCTGCGACCAGGCATTTCGCACATCGGTACCTCGGACCCGCGACTTAGCACATCGCGCGCCGACTCTGTTATCGTAATGCCACGATATCTCGTAACAATACCTATCATACCACCCCTTTAATTCATAAAGAGAACCTCATCATGAGCTCTATTCACTAGGCCACTTGGGCTGGCACAGACACCTGGCTGCAGAAGTGAGGCATGATACAAAAGTACAGGCTGGAAAGCACCTAGCAGCTGCATTGCTGCCTATCTATCAGTGGCTCTCCTAACATCCATAGCTATTGTCAATGGAAGATGATCCAGAACGCTGCTGAGAGCCTTCATTCAGTAACATGGTCGATTCTACCAAAAGAAAACAATGCCTCACTGACTGTACTAGAGACTGCTATCAATGAGGCAGTCTGCAGGTACAACGCTAGAACTACTGTATATTTATGTCCACATAGTTCTGCACCTCACTTCGTTTGAAACCCAGGCACCATGCTCTTTGTAGAGCAGCAGTAAAGAATGCCATACAAACATGAAAAACGCAGAACAAAGGCACAGCAGACCAGAGGCCACATGTCCAAGAAGCCCCACATCACAAAACACATCAAAGATTACAAATTTGGTGCGTTTTAGAGAACTGAAGAGAAGGTGAAACTTTGAGAGCCGTTTTCTCAAAACTGTTTTTTCGCCTTTCTGCTCAGTTTCTGGAGCTGATTTCTTCGTTACCGTTTAGCCTATTTTGATTCTGTTTTTTTTGTCACGTTCCTTGGACTACAGTGCAGGTTGAGACAGTCTCGCATTTTTATCTTGACTTTTTATAAATTTATGGCGTGGCTATTCGTTCACCCCGAAAGTGTACTTGGTGCAAAGGTAACTTGAAAAATGACTATCTAGAAAATTTGTGTTGCGAAAAAAAAAAGTAAGACTGTCACGACCTTCAGCATGCATTGAGCTATGCAGTCAATACTCAACGAGCCTTCCATCATGTTTTTTAAGCTCCCCAGGCCCTCCAGAAAGTTCAAGAGAGAAAAATTCTGCTCAATAAAATGTTCTCAAGGTATCACTCTGAAACTTTTATGGAAGTATCAGGGAGACATTCTAAACATTTGTGCCAATTTTCATCAAAATCCATGAAGAATTCAGGAAGTTGATTTTCAAAGCCACGTCCCCCCTTAATTGCTCACAATGGCTTGTCACGAGCTGTAGATTGTTCATGCTGATGCAGCAGTCTTCATTCCCCTTAAGGTGTGTTACGATCCAGGGGTTGACGGGCTGCAGTAACATAGCTGCCGGCGTTTTTACATTATTCAGGGGTGTGGGTGCACCGATAGCACAAGAGAAACTGATCTAATTGGAATTTCAGTGTTCCCCATGAAGTCTTGCAGAGCCCGTGCTTCAGTGTCCTAACGGCTCTCTCTGCCAAGTTGTGGGTGATAGGGCGTGGTTTACCATGAAAGACTTGTAAACTACAGCCCATTGTTCAAGACAAACATCCACTGAACATTGTCTGCATTGCTTCCACTCACTGTGGTGGTAGTTTTAATCATCATCATTTATTGTTCCCTTAAAGGCCCCTGCTTGGCGTAAGGGGGGGGGGGAGTACACATACAAAATACACTAAAGCTGGTCAGTGATCAAAATATAAAAGCGAGGAAAACACATGGGAAGTCATTCAAATAATAAAAATTGTCTCAGTTTCACCAGAAAGGCGAAGCATCAATTGCGATAGCAAATTAGTAGCGAGGTATACGGAGTAAGGATAGTAGTTTTATCAGCTGTGTAAACTTCGACATGCAGCAGCACCAGCAACGCGCAGAACTGTTGTCGACGCCATCGGCGTTTTATCCACCTTCGCACCGAACGCCCGTGGCGGCGTTGGTGACTGTTGCCGGTGCCTCTAGGGGCGGCTTGGAGGCTTTCGACGAGATCAGAATGGGACACTCGTCGAGCAGCGTTGGAAATCTTACCTACCTTCTCTCCTCGCAATGTTTTTATATAAATACGCATTTGGTGCCGCAGCTAAACGTCGCCTCCCCTCCCTCCCTCCCGTCCGTCCCCCCATGGCATTTCGCGCCACGGAAGAAGTCGTGTTTGCTTTCTATATATGGTGATTGTAACGGAGGAATTAGTATATATATATATATATATATATAAGTCAGAAGCACAACTTCGCGGTTATCTTAGGTTTAATATTTTCCCAACAGTTTCGGTCGGTGGACCGACCTTTTTCAAGGTCGGCCTTGAAAAAGGTCGGTCCACCGACCGAAACTGTTGGGAAAATATTAAACCTAAGATAACCGCGAAGTTGTGCTTCTGACTTTCCTAAATACGCTTGGCCCATTGAAAAATCCAGTTACTACTATATATATATATATATATATTATAAGACCGAGACCGACCGAGCTGTCAAGCGCTTTTTATTCCAAAAAGCAAACGCCCCAGCTCATGCGCGAAGAAGTAGAAGAACAGGGAAGGTGATGATGGCTATGTACAAATGAAAAGGACGAAGTACGTTAATAGTGCTTACACTAACTTCCCCCCGTCATGGAAGCGGCCAGCCTGGCCGCAGATTACAGATTATCTAAACGGGGAGTGAAGGGCTTCATCCGCGAGACGTGAACAATTTCGGCATTCCGGCGGCGCCGGTCAGTGACGGAGTGTACTGGGCGCACGAGATAGTTCACTGCAGATGTTTGCTGCACAACGGTGTATGGGCCAATATAGCGTTGAAGGAACTTCTCACAGAGGCCTGGAGTTCGGGCTGGAGTCCAAAGCAGGACTTGGTCTCCAGGGTGAAAACGGAGGTCACGGCGTTTGTTGTCGCAGCGACGTTTGCGCTCAGCTTGGGTAGCTTCCGTGCTTTGCCGGGCGATTTGACGGCAATGTGCAACTCTGGCAGCAAAATCTTCTGGAAGGGACGCGGTAGGCGAAGAAGGTGCTAAAAAGAATTCTCTGTCAAATATGGTGGAAGGAGATCTTCCGTATACAAGGAAGAAAGGGCTGTAACCGGTAGTCCGTTGAATAGCAGTATTATAGGCGAATGTCACAAAAGGTAGAATTTTATCCCAGTTCGTGTGGTCAGGCCGGATGTACATGGAAATCATGTCAGACAGCGTACGGTGGAAGCGCTCAGTGAGGCCATTGGTCTGCGGATGATAGGTAGAAGTAGATTTGTGCACGGTATCAGTGGCCCGAAGAACTTCCTCGAGAACTTGGGAAATAAACGCCTTGCCACGGTCACTCAGAAGAACGCGAGGAGCCCCGTGGCGCAAGACGATGGAGCGCAAGAAAAAGTCAGCAACCTCAGACGCGGTACCGGCTCGCAGAGGGGCAGTCTCGGCATATCTGGTTAAATGGTCGACCGAAGTGACAATCCAACGGTGACCAGAGGGTGTCAAAGGCAAGGGACCATATAAATCAATGCCAACAAATTCAAAAGGTGCGTCCGGGCAAGGCAGAGGTTGTAGTAAACCAGCAGGAGGGGAAGTCGAGCGTTTTCGGTGCTGACATGACGCACAGGAGGCAATATATTTGGCCACCGTTGTGGATAGGCCAGGCCAGAAGCAGCGGGTCTTGATGCGGTCGTAAGTCTTGTGGAAGCCTAAGTGGCCAGCCGATGCGTCGTCGTGAAGTGCCTCTAATACGCGCCGGCGAAGGCAGCGAGGTAGAACGGGGACCCACCGGTGACCTGTTGGGTGATAAACGTAGCGGTGTAGCACGCCACTTTGCAGGCGAAATTGTCGAAGTTGGCGTCGCAAGCGGCTGTTGGGTGGTTCGGCGAATCCACTAAGGCGATCCATGAGAGTTCGACAGTAGGAGTCGGCCCGCTGAAGCAAGACGAGATCAGAGCGTGATGAAAGCGTAGCTAGGTCCAGGGGCGTTATCGAGAGCTGGTGTGAGGCAGGCGTAGCATCGGAAGGACGTGGTGGGGAAGGCGACGGCGCGTTACCGGGAGAAAGCGAGAGTGGGCAGCGAGACAATGCGTCTGCATCATGATGACTTTTTCCAGACTTGTACGTTATTGCAAAGTCATATTCCTGCAAGCGGAGTATCCAGCGTCCTAAGCGTCCTGACATGTTTTTCATTGATGACAGCCAACACAGAGCATGATGGTCGGTGACGATGGTGAAGTGGCGGCCGTAAAGGTATGGGCGAAATTTCTGAATCGACCAGACGATAGCCAGGCACTCTTGCTCTGTAATGGTGTAGTTCCGCTCAGCTGGAGAAAGTGTTCGGCTGGCATATGCGATGACTTGCTCTTTAGAGGCTGCATTACGTTGCAGAAGTACTGCCCCAATACCTTGTGCGCTTGCGTCAGTATGGAGTATGGTGGGGGCTCGATCATCGAAGTGGCGAAGCACTGGTCCGGAAGTAAGATGTTGCTTAAGAGCTTGAAAAGCTGATTCGCATTCGTTAGTCCATGTGAAAGAGGCACCGGTAACCAGTAGCTTGTGTAGAGGAGCTGCTATGGCAGCAAAGTTGCGTATAAATCGACGAAAATATGAAGCCAAGCCGAGGAAACTACGTAGATCTTTCTGCTGCTGGGGCCGAGGAAAGTGGAGAACAGCACTAATCTTTTCGGGGTCTGGCTGGATGCCATCTTTTGAGACGACGTGGCCCAATACTTTTATAGTCTTGCTTGCAAATTTGCATTTTTTTGTATTGATCTGGAGACCAGCATTTGCAAGGCACTTGAGAACTTCGTCTAATCGATGAAGATGTTGGCTGAAGTTAGACGAAAAGATGACAATATCGTCCAGATAACAGAGGCAGGTCTTCCATTTTAGTCCACGAAGTACGTTATCTATCATGCGCTCAAATGTGGCGGGAGCGTTACAAAGACCAAAAGGCATCACGTTAAATTCATAAAGTCCGTCTGGTGTAATGAATGCGGTCTTTTCTTTGTCAGTCTCGTTCATCGGAATTTGCCAATAGCCTGATCGAAGATCAAGGCTGGAGAAATATTCCGCCCCTTGCAGTGTGTCCAAAGCGTCGTCGATTCGAGGTATTGGATATACGTCCTTGCGTGTGATCTTATTGAGCGCTCGATAGTCGACGCAAAAGCGAACGGAGCCATCCTTTTTCTTTACCAGAACCACGGGAGAAGCCCAGGAACTAGATGAAGGTCTAATTATCTTCCGCGCAAGCATGTCAGCAACCTGTTGTTCAATGACCCTCCGTTCGGACGGCGAGACACGATAGGGGCGTCGTCGTATGATAGCGGAACCATCGGTTTCGATGCGGTGTGAAGCCACAGAAGTTTGGCTCAACACAGGGGAACAGCTATCGAAACAGGCTTTGTGCTTCGCTAAGACCGCCAGTAAGGCTTCGGACTGCGCGGCGGTTAGGTCAGAACCAAGAACGGCTGGGGGAGGGAAGGAATCATCCAAACCCGAGGTAGGTGCTGGCGATGAAGAAGGGCAAAGCGTGACTATAGAGATAGGTTGAGTGTCGGCGAGGGTAGCCACAGTCATCCCTTTGGGCAGCATCACAGGATCTGGGGTCGTGTTGCAGGCAGACAGAAGGGCGCGGCCACATGAAAACCGGACGAGACAGGCGGCAATGAGGATTCCACGAGAAGTACAGCGGGAAGAAGGGGCGACTAGAGCGTCTCCGTCGGCGATCTGCCGGGATGTTACGGATACAACGTCTTCGTGACCAGGACGCAGGACGTAGTCTTCATCAATGGCCAAGTTCACGCATGAAGGTGAAGAATCTGTAACAGGTGCAAGCGCTGTATCCGCGATGTGGACAACTTCCTCTCTACATGAAATGACGGCTGAAGCAGAATGTAGGAAGTCCCAACCCAAGATAAGTTCATGGATACACGTTGGAAGCACGATAAACTCAATGTGGTGGCGAATGCCGTCGATGAAAACACGAGCAGTACACTGTCCGTCGGGGTGTATGAATGCATTATTAGCACCACGCAAAATAGGTCCAAGATAAGGCGTTTTCACTTTCCGGAGCCGTGAACACAGATCACTACGAAGAACAGAAACGGCGGCACCGGTATCGATGAGAGCAGACGCGGGAACACCTTCAACAGTTACATAAAGCATGTTGGCCGGGCGAACAGGAGGAATTTTTGAAGACCGATAGGAAGCAGTTTCCCCTCCAAAAACTGCAACAGTTAGTTTTCCGAGTGCTGGTCGGCAAGATGGGAAGTGGGACGAAGCGGCGATGTAGAGCGCCGGTAAGGCGAAGGAGAACGACGTCTGGCCGAACGGGAACTATGAGGCAGATTGGGAGCAACTGGAGGAGACGGTGAACGCTGCTGAGGGAACGAGTACGGACCGGGATAGTAGGAGTCTGGTCGGCGAGTGCGGTCTCTCTCGTGCTCAGCATAGCCTCGTCTTTCATCCTGCTGGCGACGGCGGCAGAAGCGAGATATATGGCCGCGTATACCACAGTAAAAACAAACCGGACGAGGTGGACGCCACTGAGGGGTAGGATGGCGCAGCAAGTGCTCTGGTTCCCATCGAGGCCAAATGGTCATAGGTAACGTCAGGAGGCACGGAGGTCACGGTAGGGGTGGGGAGCGAAGCAACATCCGCGTAGGTAGGTGAGGGGCGCGCTACCGGAGCAAGATGCGTGGTGGGTGTAGTCATCGCTGTCAACTCCTGCTTTACGATCTCGCGCAAGTCGAAGGTGGGGGTTGGGGCACAGGCAGTAGGTGAACGCCTCAGGTCTAATACTTGAAGCTCCTCGCGGATGATGGTGCGGATGAGAGCACGGAGATCTGAAGAATGGGGAACCTGAGGATCGCGACTGTCATGCTGAAGACGAAGAGACTGCATCTCGTCCAGGCGCTGACACGTGGCAGTGATGTCTTGGACAGAAGCCGGATTTTGCACGATGAAGGCGTTGAACGCGACAGACCCAATGCCTTTTAATATGTGTCGCACGCGTTCGGCTTCCGTCATGCTAGGGTTCGCACGGCGGCACAGAGCCAAGACATCCTCTATGTATGAGGTGTACGACTCTTCCGGAAGTTGGAGGCGCGTGCCCAGCTTCTGCTTGGCGACTTCGGCACGGCTAGACGAGGAAGCGAAGACTTGCCGCAGCTTGGCGGTAAACGTGGACCAATCCGAGATGTCGGATTCATGATTGAAATACCACGTCTGTGCAACACCGGTCAAGTAGAATGCGACGTGCCGCAATTTCTGGGTATCGGTCCACTTATTGCAAGAACTCACGCGGTCGTAGTTGTCGATCCAATCGTCGACGTCATCACCGCGGCGTCCCGCAAAGACAGGGGGATCGCGTTGAGGGCACGTCACAGTCCAAGAGGGAACCGCAGGCGGAGTCGTTTGTGCGGTAGGGTTAGAGGCGCCGGAAGAGCCGGGGTTGGAAGTGTCCATCATAGTAGGGGTAACCGGGCGCAGGCGGCGACCGGAACGTAGCTCCAGGGAGGACGGGAACGCGAGAGGACGTCGGGGTCTTGACGTACCTCCACCACTTTATAAGACCGAGACCGACCGAGCTGTCAAGCGCTTTTTATTCCAAAAAGCAAACGCCCCAGCTCATGCGCGAAGAAGTAGAAGAACAGGGAAGGTGATGATGGCTATGTACAAATGAAAAGGACGAAGTACGTTAATAGTGCTTGCAATATATATATATATGTACGCCAAACGGCAAAGCCACCAACGAAACCGAAGTCATCGTCCGGGAAATCTACGCAATGGCGTGGGGGCAAAGGCTGAGACCTAGTGATGGCCGTCCATAAAGTCTCAACTTCACAAGAGAATGTATTTTGCACCGCTGTTGCAGCATTTTTCGTACATTGTGGCCGACGCCTAACCCAACGCGCGTGCCCGGCTGATCGCAATACACTCATTTTGCGGTACATGCACCGTCGCAATGAAGCTGTTTGAATTATCAATTTCACTGAAAAATTATGACAAAAGTCGTCAAACTTGGCAAGCTTGCACTTTCCGGAAGTTTTATTTCTAGAAGTCGGTCAGCCTGGATTTCTTACACTTCACAGCAAGCAAAGGCATTACACGAGTCTCACAATCTGTTAAAAGAGCCATCGCAATGTCATTGTCGTGGGCTCTGATTACTTTTATGATGAGGTCAAAAGGATCCATTACATTCAAAGCAGTCGTCGGAGTCAGTGTGTCTAGCGGGTTATCATTTTCTCCAGATGAGACGTTAGCATCTTGACAACAGCGGCTGCGGCTCGGCCGCTCGGGCGCTATCTTGAAAGCAATCTGCGACGTGCACAAAGTGAGCGCCCGCGTGGGCCTCATCTTCAAAGCGATCTGCGATGTGTGCAATGTGCAACTAGTGCCGGTAGAGTCGTGTGGGCTGTGCTTTTGACGTTTAGTTCGCGTTGAAGTGAGAGACGGCACGGAGGTCAATTCACTTGCTGCTATTGCTGCGCCTTCTCATTCCACGGTGTTGACAGAGAGTTTCTGCGATCGTCGAGCGAGATGTGTTCATGGTTACCTGTGCGCGCGCGACACCGTGCAAGGTAATTTAGTTAGTAAGCGATTGTTTACAAGTTTATATGGCTGATAAAGCTACTATCCTCAGTTTGTATAGCTGTCTACGAATCTGCTATCGCAATCTATGCTTCGTCTTCCGGACACGCAGCACGGAGAAAAAGGCAGTGATTGAGGTGATCCCGTGCTGTCTCGCGCAGGCGCATGATGGCCATGCGTGGCTATGGATTGCAGTGGCTCAAATCGGTACATTGAATTTAATTTCGTTCAAGAAAACCTCGTTCAAGCGGACGTACGATCGTCACAGCTTTGGAAGGGCCTTCTAATTTGACTACTCGGCAGTTCCAATTTCAATTGAGTCCCAGTTTAGTTCTTGACAAGTTTGTTGAAATGGAAATACCGAATAAAACGCCTTCGTTATGAAGGGACTTTTTTGTATTACTTTCTATGGGCAGCTGATGGGGAATCGGAAAATCTTCGTTGTGGCGGAAATTTCGTTGTAGGGGGATTCGACTGTATATTAATATTACCAGCTGTGTTGCAATGGCATTGTTTAGGCTACCACATATGCATTTTACTTGTTCTTGCTTTCCTTGTGAGCACTGCTGCTTGCTGTTGATAAACTGTTGCCACGATTGATGCCTCTCTCTCTCTCTGGGCTGGGCTGTGTGCAGACATCAACATGCTGTTGGAGCTGCAGCTGGCCCAGAAGATGTACTCAGCTGCCTTGATGGTGAGTGGTGTAAAGCACTGCAGATGAAGTTGCATGTGTGTGCAGTGGTAACGCTTTCCTTTATTGTACTGATTTGTGGCACCTTCCAGAAAACAACGAAATTTACCATTTTTGAAAGTTTTTAAGTGTTCTTCACTGCTTTCTACTACAGTTGCCGACTGATAATTCAGACTAGATGGGGACAGTCAAATAGTTGGAAGTCCGAAATAATGGATTCGCCAGAAAATAAGGGACACTATTCTACAAATCACCAAGAAAGGTGGGCCATATTCTCAGATCATCACTTGTGGGGATACCTTCTGTGGTGGACCTCTGGAGGTCTTCCTGCTAGCCGTAGGCCGTGAGAGAACCTTTTCTGGCTGCGAAGAAGATTTCATGGAACTTGGCAGTTGCTCGCATTACATGCAACGGCTCGTGAGACAGAGCAAAGCTCGTGACGATGATGTCTTCACAGTCTTTCACAAGTCGTTCATAATACCCTCCCCACCATGGAGCACCAGGGAAGGTGAACTTCCACTGAATGTTGGAAGGAGAGCAAGAGGCAAGGAAATCGGGGTGTTGTATTGTCGCCCAGAGTTTCAGAAGCTCTTTGAATGATCTAACGAAATTTCAAGCATTGTCACTGTAGATAGTTTGACAAACTCCTCAGCGGAACAAAATCTTTGTAAAACAAATAAAAACTCGAAGTGGACAGCTTTTGTGACGGACCACATAAATAGCGTGATGTACACTCGCTGTTGTGACGGAGCACATACAGTGGAATCTCGTTGATATGATCTTCACAGGAACCGGGAAATAATGTGTATCATCCAAAAATCGTATTATCCAACCAAGTCTTATTTTCGCGAAAAGAAAAAGAAACGGATTATCCGGAAAAACGTATTATGCAGAATCATATCAACGAGACTCTACTGTAAATATCCTGATGTACGCACACATCTGCCGTTCGTTTTCAACATAGGGAGGTCCCGCAAAGTCAACTCCGCTCGCAAAGAATGGAGACGCTTTGACTACTCTGTCTTCGGGCAGCGAAGGCATTTCTTTGTCAAATGCATGCAGTGCTGTCGCTGTCAGATTCCACATATTTGTATGGTTTTTCTTCATAACTTGACGAGGACTGAAGAATCCGAAACTTTTTGCAGACTTATGTTAGGGTGTCACGAACGCCTTCGTGAAGCATGTTCATATGAGCATGTCATGTGTAATAAGTGTGCTCAAGTGCAAGTTAAAGAACCGTTTTAGTTGTATCACAGGGATGTAGGAAAGAAGAGGCGTCCTTTTTTTTTCCTATGCAGTCATCTTCCGCTCTGAAGTGACAGTCCTGTTTCTTGAGGATCGGAAAACTTTCGGCTTCTCTAATTTCTGCCGTTGGAAGTGATCTGCTTAGTCGTATTGAGCCTTTCAGATTGCAATCAATTCCGGATATATGGAACTCGAAGGGAATCGCGATATATTTCAATATATTGTGAGCATTATTCATACGCTTCATATCCTCATCTGTACATACTCATCATCACCATTTTGGGCCTGGTGGTGGGGCTCTCGCTTGGGAGAGAAAAGAGTCTGACGGCCTAAACATTGTCTCACAAGTGGTGGAGTGTGCTGTCCGGTTCCTCGGTCCTCTTGCTCCCGGTCACTCTTCAGCTTCATGTACGCTACAACCCTGGAGCCCCGCTCGGGTCGCCACCTCTTCCAACTGCACTCGACCATGTCCCAAGACCAGCATGCCAGTACTGCGACATCAACCTTGCCTGCTCCGGCGGCAACCCCTTCTTGGTCACCACCCCTCAAAAGGGTCCACCGGTGTTTGCTGGATTTTGTGGTGACGACGTTGAAGACTGGTTGGAGAATACGAGCGCGTGAGTGACTTTAACCACTGGGACAAATAGGCAAAACTGCGGCACATCGCCTTCTATATTACCGGCGTCGCAACAACTTGGTTTTACAACCCTGAGCTCGATTTCGTCAACTGGAGCACGTTTAAGCACCACCTACGCAAGATTTTCGCAAACTCTTCTGTCCGCTCAGATATTGCCAAGAAGAAGCTTGCTGAGCGTGTTCAGCACTCGGGCGAATGATACACTTCGTATATAGAGGACGTCCTCGCCCTCTGCCGCCGTGTGATCACCTCGATGGCGGAAAGTGACCGTGTACGCCACCTGCTCAAGGGTATTGCGACTGTGGCATTCAATGCTCTTGTCGTGCTGAATCCCACTACCGTCACAGACATCATCAGTACGTGTCAGCACCTGGATAAGCTTATTATGATCCGCTTATACCCTGACACGTCTGATTTCAGGGCGTCCAACGATAGCAAGCTACGTGCTCTGATTCGCTCCATCATCCGAGAGGAACTTCACGCCCAAGCTTCGTTAACCCCTCCTGAAGTCCTTATGACGCCTCCTGGTGGCGGCTTACGCCATATCGTGAGGGAAAAAGATAGCTGCCGTGATGTGCCCGCAAACCCCGAGCCCGCACCCCATCCCTATGCCAACTTATGCTCAGGTTGCCTCTCTAGTGCCACCCTTGCAGCAGCCGCCGCAGCAGGCACCTCCAATTAACGGGTCCCTGAATCCCATCACTGCGCGACCACCTCCTCTTGAATCTTAAAGTGCATGGAACCCACCTCGACCTGTTTGCTACTACTGCGGCAACCGTGGCCACATTTCAAGGTTTTGCCAACGCCGTCAGCAAGATGAAGGACGTGGCTATGATGGTTTTGAAAGGGATGAGTTCTCTGGCCCTGTACCACAACGTCAGCATTCATACTACAATTATTATTTTCGACGTTCCCCATCTCCACAGGAATTCAATGCTGCCGGTTCATTGCATTTCCCGCGCCGTCCCTTTCCATCACCGATGCGGTGCTCCTCTTCCCCTCTTCGACCGGCTACTTCGTCCTCCGATCACCGCCCGGAAAACTAACTAGTGCAGCTTCAGGAGGGAAAGCTGCATCCTTTGGACAACTTGAAACTCCTCCGGAGCACCCATTAAATATACTTTTGGCATTTGTTGAAAGTTTACGGAGTAAAGCGTTGGTTGACACGGGTGCATCGCTTTCGGTTATTAGTACTGACTTGTGTTCTCGCTTGCGAAAAGTGAAGACTCCATATAATGGTCCTCCCCTGCGTTGTGGTAATGCAGTTCTTAATCAGCCCTCCGGTGTTTGCACTGCGCGTGTTTTCATTGATGGGGGGGCATCCTTCACCATATTCAATTTGCTGTGCTATCTTCGTGTACCTATGGAATGATTTTGGGATGGGAATTGCTGTCCTCAACGTCAGCTTTAGTATCTTGCCGACAGCGAACTATTCATATGACGGACACTGAATCTTCGTCCGTTGTCGATGCTCACAGCTTGCGCTTTGTCGCGTGTAGCGACTGTTTCATTCCCCCGGGCAGTGAGCATATTCTAACACTGGCCTCCGGCACGATTGTAAATGGTGATGCGTTCCTTGTACCGAGCGGTCGCTTCATATCTGGTGGGCTTAGCATTGCTCCTAGCCTGGTGTGGTTTCAGGATGGTAGAGCATTGATCGCTGTTCGTAACCCTACTTCTTCGCCAGTTGTGCTCTCCCAGGGCACCGCTGTGACTTGCTTAACTGACGGCGAACCTCTTTCGCTGGTACCCCTTCACACCGAATCACCACCTTTTTCTACCACAACTGACGATGATGCTGCGACCACTGCTTTAATGGCCGCAATAAATCTTGATCTGACTGCTACGCAGAAAGAAGACCTTATGGCCCTACTGCAAAAACACAGCGCTTCATTAGACGTTTATTCCAAGCTTCTGGGGTGCACTTCCACCGCAGTGCATCGCATCAAAACCGAAGGCAGTTCGATTCTCCTCCGCTGCCCATATCGCGTGTCTTCTGCAGAACGAAAAATCATTGCGGACAACGTTGATGACATGCTTAAAAAAGACATCATTCTGCCATCGTCCAGTTCTTGGTCGTCTCCTATTGTGTTGGTCCGCAAGAAAGACGGCTCTGTGCTATTTTGTGTCAATTATCGAGCACCTAATAAGATAACGCGCAAAGACATATATCAGATGCCAAGAATCAACGATGCCATTGGCTCCCTCCAGGGCGCTGAATATTTTTCAAGTCTCGACCTTCGATCCGGGTACTGGCAAATACCCATGCACGAAGCGGACAAGGACAAGACAGCCTTTGCAACACCCGATGGACTTTACGAGTTCAACGTAATTCCCTTCTGTTTATGTAATGCTCCTGTAACATTTGAATGTATGATCGACACAGTTTTACGCGGCCTTAAGTGGAAGACCTGTCTGTGGTATTTAGATGACATCGTTAATTTTTCTACAACCTTTCGTCAGCACCTTGAGCGTTTGCACGACGTTTTGACATTGTTGTTCGCGCTTTACGTTAAAGGTATAGAAAGATGACTGGAAAACAGCGAATTAGGTTTTGATTTATCCTACATGCCTAATGGACAAATGGTGCAACATTTGTCCTGGAAGGTGCCTGGACTGATGTACGCAGACGACATTGTGCTACTAGCGGACAATAAAAAAGATTTACAGATACTTGCGAATATCTGTGGGAATGCAGCGACACATCTAGGCCTTAAGTTTAGCACAGAGAAGTCAGGAATCATGATCTTTAATGAAGAGACGAGTAACTTCATGGTGTCAATTCAACAGCAAGTAATACCCATAGTGAAGCAATATAAGTACCTCGGCATACGAAGGAAAGAGTTACTCAAGCAACCACCAAGATAATCTCAAAATAAAGGGGAAGCGGAATGCATCAATAATGAAACACAGAGCACTGTGGGGCCACAATAAGTATGAGGTGGTGCGTGGAATCTGGAAAGGAGTAATGGTGCCAGTGCTAACATTTGCAAATGCCATTATATGCTTAAAATCGAATATCTTGTCGGGTTTGGAAGTTAACAAATATCAGTAGGCCGGTTGGCGTTGGGAGCCCACGGTAATACCACAAATGAGGCAGTGCAAGGGCACATGGGTTGGGCCTCTTTTGAAGTCAGAGAAGCACAGAGCAAAATTAGTTTTGAAAAAAGGCTCAGGAACATGGATGAAAATAAATGGGCGGCTAAAGTACACAAGTATCTCTACATGAAAAGCATGGACACAGAATGGAGGAAGAGGTCAAGGAAGTTGGCAACCAAGTACAGGGTAATCGAAACTGTAAATAGACAACCAGGAGTCATCAGAAAGAAAGTGAGAGAAATAGAGACCGTGAATCGGATGCAAAGAATGGAAACAAAAAGGACAATGGAGATTTACAAGAATGAGAAGAAAGAAATTAGAAGGGAAAATCTGTATGATAACAGAAAGGGCAGTGCCTTGCTATTTGAGGCTTGAGCCGGTTGCCTAAGGACCAAAACATACCAGAGCAAATATTCGGAACTAGATGAGGCAGGTGTATGCTGCAGTAAAGATCAAGAGACCACTCAGCACATCCTAATGGAATGCGACAGGATCCACCCAGCGAGAACCGTAGGTAACATGCAACTCCCAGAAGCACTTGGGTTTAAAGTGGAAGGAAACATCAACAGATCAGCCGTAGAGATAAGCAAGAGACGATTAGAGTACTGGTGGAAAAAAAGCAGGGAAAATATGGATACGACCTGATCTCTTAAAATCAAAGGTAGCGGAACAAGGTAAATTTTTGAAAAAGAAAAAGAATAATGAGAGGTATACAAAAATGCTAGATAAAGGACATGTATAGTATACCTGACGAAATCAAGCAGGCTAGGTGACCATTTGTCGCCGCCCCGTTTCAAAGGGGTGCCAATAAATCTCATTATCTTCATCATCAGCATGCATTTCTAACGCTGGACTCCAACTCAACACAAAGAAATGCCATTTCGCCCGAAAGAACATCGAAGTGTTGGGCCACCTTATCAGTAAAGATGGCGTTCGACCAGATCCCAACAAGGTTGCTGCCGTGATTCGCTTCCCTCACCCTGAAAATCAAAAACAATTAAAAATTTTCTTGGGCCTGGCCTCCTACTTCTGCCGCTTCATGAGTCATTTTGCTGCCATGGCGTCGCCGCTGCACAAGTTGCTAAAGTCAGGCTCACTTCCAAGTTGCTCACTTCTATCCAAGTCGTCTATCCAAGTTGCTCACTTGGATAGACGACTGTGAACATTCTTTTCAAGTCCTCAAGCAAGCCTTGACATCCGACCCCGTCCTCTGTCACTTTGATGAGAACGCACCAACATGTTTGCACACCGACGCTAGTGGCCATGGAATTGGTGCTGTCCTTCTACAGCGTGATATCACTGTACGAGAGAGAGTTGCGCGACTGGCATAGATTAACGGCTGCCGAACAGAATTACTCGATCACAGAGCAGGAATGCCTCGCAGTAGTTTGGGCCATACTAAAATTTCGACCCTATCTATATGGACGCCACTTCACTGTCATAACCGATCATCACACCTTACGCTGGTTGTTGTCACTGAAAAATTTGTCTGGCCACCTTGGTCGCTGGGTTTTGATGTTGTATACAAGTCAGGAAAAAAACATCAAGATGCCGATGCTCTGTCTCGCTGCTCCCTGCCACTATTATCTACCAGCACGTCTCTCCATTCCGCGCCACGTGATGATGAGACTATGTGTCCACTTACATTAGTACCGCTAGCGGTTACTCACATGCCATCTTCTAATCGCGCCACTCAGTTCGCCTTGTGTCGACATACTGATCCCTACTGCAGCAGCATTATCCAACGACTGTGCGGTACTATTTCTGCACCGAATGGCCCAATTACTTCGAGAACTGCAACTATTTAAGCTCGACAACGATGTGCTGCACCGCTACATTTACAACACCGACGGACACCGCTGGGTACCTGTTCTTCCACGTTCACTGTGCACACAAATCCTTGAAGCCTTTCACAACGACCCATCTGATGGCCACTTGGGTTTCCAAAAAACATACCACCGCGATCGGAGCCATTTCTTTTGGCCAGGCATGTCTATCTTTGTGGCCTAATACGTCGTTTCTTGAGTCCAGTGCCAACGGCGGAAACGACTGACTTGGCCTCCTGCTGGCCTTTTACAGCCCATCCCATGTCCCGAGACACGTTTTGCCATCGTTGGGACAGACCTAGTTGGCGTCTGCTCATAACGCCGGCAGGTCATCGATGGATCGTAACGGCTGTTGACCATCTCACACGTTACGCAGAGACTGCTCCTCTACGCTCTAGTTCGGCCTTAGACAGTTGTGGGGAGCACATGCCGCCACCTTCACCCGCGGGCGCTCGCCGTCGCTTGCGCACGTAGCGCACGCGGCGGGAGCCGGGCGGACATGGGAGAGATGCACTTTGCCCTCTCCCAGTTCTCGCTCGCCTCTCGTGACGCGCTTACCCGCACGAGAAGAGGGAAAGTATCCGATGGGCGAGGAGGACATTCCCCTCGCGAAAAGGTAAAAAGGTATAAAAGAGCATGACTGAGAGACCCCCGGGCCTCTCTGACCTCGCTACGCCTGACCTACCCCTACGGATACACCCGCTGCAACCCGTGAGTGACCTCGCGTGCGTGACTTCTACACGCAACAGGGCAAGCCTATTTATTACTTATGATACAGAGCGGACTTCCCTCTGCAAGTGTGTTTTATTGCCCGCAGCAATAAACGTTGAGTTGACTTGCTTGTTGCCTTATTCGCCCGAACCATACGTAGCTGCGATTATACACGCTACGGGTTGGGGAAGACCCCCACATTTGGCCCCACGTTGGGCGCCAGATGTGGGGTCTCACACGTGCTCTTGGGCTTGGGATTGGCGAGCAGCACGCTCGGACGTTTCGCGCGTACGCCGGCCCCCTTTGCGATACCGTCTCGCGACGCTAGGAGCGGTACACCGAAATGGACGAACACAGATCGTTCGAACTTGCCTCCGTTTGCGTGACCGTACACGTGAACGACTAGGCGATGGTGTCATAGCATGGGGCGAACATATTCGCTCGCTATCCGGTCTCGGTGAGTCGGACTTTCTTAGTTTGTCGCGCGCCCATGTGAATGTTCTATGGGTAGAACTTTGGCTAGCGTGCATTAGTGTATAAAAGGCGCAATAAATGCCCTTTTGTTTGTTTGCGCTACTGTGTTGTCGTTCCTTTGACCCAAGAGCACGTGTGAGACCCCACAACGTTGCCGAGTTCTTTCTGGATGCCATTGTGCTACATCATGGTGCACCTCGTGTACTGTTTAGTGATCGCAGCAAGACTTTCATGTCAACAATGATCGAAGAAGTACTTGGAGCTTGTGGCACAGTTTATAAGACGACATCCGCATACCACCCTCAAACATATGGCTAAACAGAGCGATTTCATCGCACGCTAACAGATGTGATATTAATGTATATCAGGCCAGGCCACGACAACTGGGACAGACTTCTACCGTTTGAGACGTTTGCTCACAACATGGCTATTCAGCGAACTGCAGGGTACTAACCTTTCTACCTCGTTTACGGCCGTTCGCCGACATTCACCATCAATGCTGCTTTCTTGACTGCCCCAACTAACTCCTTGGCCAGTATACCCGAACAGTTCATCTCGCGACTTGACGAATGTCGTGACCGCGCTTGCTTCAATGCTGAAGTCAGTCAACTAGACCGCAAGCAACGTTACGACATCTCTCGTCGAGACATCTCCTTTCGTCCTGGAGATGAAGTGCTCTTTTGGACGCCCGTTCGTACACCCGGCTTGTGTGAGAAGTTTTAATCGCGCTTCCTTGGCCCCTACATTATTAATGAACAAACATCCCCAGTGAACTATCGTGTTACTCCCGTCAAGGTTTCTTCAGACCATCGTTGTCGTGGTTCAGAGATCGTCCATGTTTCACGTCTCAAACGATTCGTTCGGCGTTTTCCTCCTGGCTAAGTCGCAGCCTGGCTGGCCGCATGTGCGCGTGGGGAAATTAGTGTGAGCATTATTCATACGCTTCATATTCTCATCTGTACATACTCATCATCACCATTTTGGGCCTGGTGGGGCTCTTTTTTGGGAGAATAAAGAAGAGTCTGATGGCCGAAATGTTGTCTCTCAATATCAATAATTCAAAGTCTAAAATATGACTATCTGAAGTTTATCTGACAGAATAAAGAAGAGTCTGATGGCCGAAATGTTGTCTCTCAATATCAATAATTCAAAGTCTAAAATATGACTATCTGAAGTTTATCTGAGATCTCCGCACATCTCGGTAACTTTCAGCAAGTTTCAGTCACGCGGAAGTGGATGTACTCGACCGGCTGATACGCAAAGCATATAAGCAAGCGCTCGAACTCCCACCCGGAACGGCTACTTTTTGCCTCGAGGAGACAGGGGTGTACAACAACGCACAGGAAACCATAGAGGCCCACCTGGTAAGCCAGAAGGAAAGGGTACTACACGCAATAGTGGGACGCTGCGTCTGGGAACCTCTTGGATATTCCGTACAAAAGACCAGAGCACTGACAAAAATCCCAACAGGAATACAAGAAACCATGCACGTCTCACCGATTCGGAGGAACATGCACCCAAACTTCCTCATCGGATGGCGACAAGCCCAAGCGCAGGCGCTCGCGAGAAAGTATGAAAACTACCCCAATGTCTTGTACGTAGATGTGGCCAGCACTGCAAGAAGCACCGCATTCGTCACCAGCGTAGTCGAAAATCACGGGACCGAAATAAATGCGTTGTCGGTTTCCAGAGCGAGTGCTGCGGAGGCAGAGGACTAGCGATAGCGTTAGCCATCACGACGACACTGCACTGGGATTGCGTCGTAGTTCTGATGGACTCTCAGACGGCATGCCGAAATTATTACCGGGCCAAAATTTCCAGGGCTGCACATCGCATTCTGAATGGAGTGTACCAGCTCCCACCATACATACAAATTGTGTGGACTCTGGGGCTTGAGTCCTTACGCGGCAATTGGCAGGCACATGCCTACGCCCGAGCGCATGCACACCGGGAGCTGCATGAGGGCCGCGCCGAGCAGTTTCATCCCGAACTCACCTACACACACATCCTACAACACTATCGCCTTTCACAAAGAACACTACCGCCACCTCATAATGCTCTGACGCAAGAGGAAGCCGCAATATGGTGAAAAATCCAAACAAACGCATATCCACATTCGAGTCTCTACCACGCCATACACCCTCCGCTGTATTCTTATATATGCCCCCACTGCAATCAATTCGCAACGCTTATGGTATTGGCTTGCAACTATGCTGCCGATCCCAGCATAGTGCAGGATGTAGAAGTGTTAGGTAGGATAAAGTGCAGTGACCATAGGTTAGTGAGGTCTAGGATTTCTCTCAATTTGAAGAGAGAAAGAATAAAATTAGTCAAGAAGAAACAGGCCAACCTAAACGCAGTACGGGTAAAAGCATACCAATTCAGGCTGGTGCTCGGAAACAAATATGCAGAACAGGAAGATGGACAACATAGAGGTAATGAATGAAACCCTAACTAGGGCTGATTTCGGAAGCAGCAATTGAAGTGGGAGGTAAGACACCAAGACAACCAGTAGGTAAGCCCTCCCAAGTAACAAAGGACCTAACAAAGAAACGGCAAAACATGAAGTGTCAACCCCGCAGGGGCACCTTGAGTCATCAAGGTGTTGGTGTGTGGCGTCACCACGGACCCCGAGCCCCCATACCAACGCTGTTATCCGTACCGTTGCTATAGGTTGTAAGGTGAAGGGTTAGAAACCGCAAACGGTGGCGTTCGGGATCTTGGTCAAGCCCAGGCCGGTGGGCTCTTGCCTGGCTATCAGGCTGGAAGCTCCGGGACCCTGCTGAGAGTATGAGGGTGAACCTCAGTCGACATATCGGGAACCCTCAGTCTATACATGACGTATGGCATTTTCAAACCCAAAGAAAAATGATCGGTCTCTGAAAAGAGGCCGCACCGAAGTCCTAAGCAAAGAAAATGTTTTCGAAACCTTTCCAAAGTTCCTAGTTATTCATTCAGATAATGACAAAGAACCCATTACATTGAAATCGGTCTTTAAGATCGCGAAGTCCCTAGAAAGATCAATTGGCAAGGAGTACCAGGCAAAAAATCTCGCGTCTGGTGACCTATTGATCGAAGTCCAAACAAAAGCGCAAAGCGAGGAACTTCAGAAACAAAAAGAAATTGCCGAGCAGAGCGTGACAATCACACCACACCATACTCTTAATTGCGTAGAAGGGGTGATCTCCGAAAAGCAATTGACGAACGAAACAGACGGAGACATCCTAGAAAATCTCCGAAGCCAAGGTGTCAGCGCTGTTCGAAAAATCACCATTCGAAGAGCAAACGAAGAGATAAAAACTAAGTACATAGTGATCACGTTCAACCGCAGCAGTCTACCAGAAAGAGTAAATGTGGCATACATCAGTTGTCCCATGCGAGCATATGTCCCGAATCCGAGAAGATGTTTCAAATGTCAGCGGTACGGGCATGGCTCACAGTCCTGCCGAGGAAAAGTTACGTGTGCAAAATGCGCAGAACATGATCATCCATCTGAGAACTGCGACAAAACAGTCATGAAATGTCCCAACTGTAGCGGTACCCACGCGGCGTACTCGCCATCCTGCGAAACTTTCAAAAAAGAGAAGGAAATAATTCAGCTTAAAGTAAACGAAAATCTAACTTTTCCGGAAGCGCGCCGGAAACATGCACTGTTTTCAGGCGCACGCTATGCGGACGCAGCTCGTCGGGGGGCGGAGCGGCGTCTGGTGTCTACAGGCTGTTAGTACAGCTTCGCTGATCTGGCCTTGCCCCTCGCCCCCCGCGAGCAGCCACCGGCCGCTCAAAAGGCCCCTGCTGTCGAAGCGAGGGCCCCAAAGCCGACCAAGGTGCCCCAAGTGGGTTCTATTGTAGAGTCCACTGTGGCACCTGCTGTCCCTGCGGTACGTGCCCCTACGGACAGTGTACCGCCAAAGAGTGCGGCACCTTCAGGCACCCAGCGTGAACGAGTGCCTTCTGTGTCCAGGCTTTCTGAGGAAGCAATGGACACAACACCCAGTACATCGGGGACCCCTACCCCGAAACACCCTCCTTTGTCCACTGGCAGAGGTAAGGCAGGTCTCCAGCCAGTCGCTGCCCCTGGAAAGGGCACGTGACTAAATATTTCCTACAGTAAAGACAGATTTTCCTTCACCTATCCCCTGTTTCTAACATATCAGAAAGTATTCGGATACTAACAGCTACTCGATAAAATGGCCTTTATTGTTCACTGGAACTGTCGTGGACTAATACGTAACTTAGGTTACGTAAAAGATATTTTAAATCGGTTCTGTCCCCTAGCCGTGTGCATTCAGGAGACAAATTTAGGCCCGAAAAACACGCACTTTTTGAAACAATACAAAGTGGTCCGCCGAGACCGTAACACCACTGGTTGCGTTTCAGGTGGCGTGGCCATTATTATGCACTGTAGCACTACTGTGCAAGAAATCCGGTTAAATACGTGCCTTGAAGCAGTAGCCGTTAGTGTAGTATCATTTAAAACATTAACTATCTGCCCCATATACATCCCTCCTCATACGCAGGTATCAGTTAGAGACTTGGAGGAACTCGTTGAACAACTTCCAGAACCTTTTATATTGGTGCACGATTTTAATGCGCACAGTCCCTTTTGGGGAAGTCCGACAACAGACGGTAGAGGACAAACCATAGAAGATTTTATCCTAACAAATAACATCTGCATTCTTAACACAAATAACCCAACGTACTGCATACAAGCACAGGAAGAATGAGTTGGCTTGATTTAGCTCTGTGTTCTCCTGATCTGTACGTCCACCTCAATTGGGAAGTACATGACAATCCATATGGAAGTGATCATCTCCCATTCCTTATACACCTCACGCAACCAACTCCAACACCTACTAAACCACGGCGGTGGAAACTACACCTAGCAAACTGGACACTCTACACGACACATGCCGCATTAGAAAAAGAATACGACGAAAGCTTTAGCGTAGAGGAAATAAATGAAAGATTTACTGTCTGCCTTCTTCAAGCGGCATCTGTGTCAATACCCCAAACATCAGGTTTGGCATGAGAAAACCGAAAACCGTGGTGGACAGAAGAGTGTCGTACTGCAAAAAAGAAGCAAAATAAGGCTTGGGGCACCTTCAGGAGGTACCCAACATATGCCAACCTAATAAACTTCAAACAAGCCCGAACTCAAGCACGTTACATCCGTAGAAGGGCAGAAAAAACCTCCTGGCAAAACTTTGTATCCTCTATCAATAGCTCGACACCAACTAAAAAAGTCTGAGAGGGTGTACGGAAAATGAACGGCGATTACACAGCCTACACAATCCCTCTGTTTACTCCTCCTGGTATTCAACAACACTTCAAGAGCAGGCGGACATTTTAGGGGAACATTTTTCCCAAGTGTCAAGCTCATCAAACTACAATACGACTTTCCTTTCTTACAAAAGCACAACAGAAAAACAGAAGCTACCTACCAGAGGTGGTACGAAGGAAGAGTATAATAGTCTATTTAGTGCAGACGAACTACGTAACGCACTTGCTACACGCAAGCAAACAGCACCAGGCCTAGATAACATTCATTACGTAATGCTTCAACACTTATCTGAAGACGCAACAACTGCTTTACTCAAGTTCTTTAACAAAGTGTGGGTTACGGGCACAATACCGCAAGCATGGAAGAAGGCTGTAATCATCCCTTTCTTGAAAACAGGAAAACCACATACTCTACCTAATAGCTACCGTCCAATAGCCCTGACAAGCTGTCTGGCCAAGTCATTTGAAAGTGTAGTAAATGTCAGACTAATGTTCACCCTAGAGCACCGTAACCTACTAGATACTAACCAG
Organism: Dermacentor silvarum; assembly: GCF_013339745.2. NCBI lineage: Eukaryota > Metazoa > Arthropoda > Arachnida > Ixodida > Ixodidae > Dermacentor > Dermacentor silvarum. Next base: position 341,931,733 of record NC_051154.1, on the reverse strand, counting down.
TGTGGCTTTCGAAAGACACAATCAACATTAGACCATTTAGTCCGGCTAGAAAACACAATACAAGAAGCATTTATACATAAACAACAGTGTCTAGCAGTCTTCTTCGATCTAGAAAAGGCCTATGACACTACCTGCAAGTTCGGAATTCTACGCGACTTGGCGGATATGGGAATAAAAGGTAGAATGTTGAACAGCTTAGCTGACTTTCTCTCAAACCGCACCTTTCAGGTATGCATTGGCACAACCCTCTCGCGCATTTTTATACAAGAAAATGGTGTACCACAGGGTTGCATCCGAAGTACAACCCTCTTTATAGTTAAAATGAATTCAATCGCAAAGATAATACCCAGCTTCGTCGAACATTCTATATACGTGGATGACCTACAAATAGCTTGCCACTCTTCCAACATTAGCACCTGCAAATGGCAGATACAGCTAACTATAACCAGACTGTGTGAATGGGCAGACAAAAATGGGTTCCGATTTTCAAACGAGAAAATGTTGGCTGTGTTGTTCTCACGCAAACGAAGACTCCAGCCAGACCCCAATCTACACCTCAATAAACATGTACTGCCCGTGAAAAAGGAACACAAATTCCTAGGTTTGGTGTTTGATAAATCACTAAGTTTCATCCCCCATATAAACTCATTAAAAACAAAGGCAAATAAGGCACTTAACATACTAAAGATTTTATCTTGAAAACGCTGGGGCTCGGACAGAACGTGCATCCTACACTTATACCGATCGTTAGTGCGTAGCATTCTTGACTATGACTCAGTTGTGTACGGATCAGCAAGGCCGTCATATCTTAGAAAACTAGATCCCATGCATAACCTTGCCCTCCGACTTGCCACAGGTGCGTATAGAACATCTCCAGTTGCTAGCCTATATGTAGAAGCTAATGAACCATCTCTAGATGACAGACGCTCTTTGCTTTTGGTTGCATATTCACTAAAAATCTGCACATTACCTTCACACCCGTGTTTTAACATTATTACGCAGTGTCAAACAAGAACCCTTTATACCAACAGACCCTGTACTATAAGACCGCTTTGCCTTAGATTTGAAAAAAATATGCAGAAAATTAAGTATCCCACAGGAATATTTGCATGTTTTAAAAAGACCCCAAGCACTACCTCCATGGAATAACCTGCGTACCACCTGCGATTTTTCGTTAACAAGCTTCAAGAAGAGCGAAGTACCACGGGAGCACCTGATCCAAGAGTTCTACGCCATCCAAGAAAAATACCGGGACTTCACAGAGTTTTACACCGATGGATCCAAAACACACGAACACGTTGGCTGCGGAGTTATTGGAATAGGGTGGGAAAAAAGCGTACGTCTACCAAGTCATGCCTCAATCTTCACTGCCGAACTTTTCACACTCTACCTAGCGGTAACCAAAACAATAGAAGACAACAACCATAACACAGTTATTTACAGCGATTCTCTGAGCGCACTTCAATCTTTAGCATCCAAAAAACACAGTTTACCAATTATAGGAGACATACTAAAAGCTATAGTAGAAGCAACTAATCATGGGAGACATATAATATTCTGCTGGGTACCAAGCCATGTCGGGATAAGCGGAAATGAAAAGGCAGATAAGTGTGCAGCTATAGCAAAACATAATCCCATCGAACACTTAGAAATACCGTCAACCAACTGGATAGCAGAATTTCGGCGAGCACTGAATCAAAAATGGCAATTAAGGTTGGACGAAAGCATAAATAACAAACTCCATGTCATCAAACCAACACTTGGTGAATGGCAATCTCGTAGACACCAAGAACGCTTCATGGAAGTAGTTTTATGCCGACTTCGAATCAGACATACATACTCACCTGACCCACAACTTCCTTCTACATAAAGAGCAGCAACAACCAACTTGTGAGAACTGTGGAGAATATTAATCCGTAAATAATTTTCTCATCTCTTGTCCGAAACTAGAACGAGAACGGAAGCAGATCTTTCATCACATATATGAAAAAAACATACCTTTTCATCCTGCACTATTAATTGGGGATGAACCTGAAGTTGAACTAAAACATGTCATCACATTTTTAAAAGCTGCACAGATACTACAGAAACTATAAGACACGTGTGCTTTAATACCCCACGTAAATAACATAAACATACTTAATAACATCTGAAGTTTGCGCTAACCGGCACCTTGTGTTTGGTGCAAGATAGCCGCAGTTGCTTTTGTGCCAAAAAACCCGACACACACACACACACACACACACACACACACATATGAAAGTGTCAAACTCTAGAGATCAGATAGAATTCACTGAACTCTCGAAACTGATGAACAAGAAGAAAGTAAGGGATATCCGAAGTTATAACGTGGGAAAGATTGAGGAAGCCGTAAAATATGGACGCAGCATTAAATCAGTAAGAAGAAAGATTGGCATAGGACAAGGGAAGATGTATGCACTGAAAGATAAGCATGGTAATATCATCAGCAATTTCGATGACATGGTAAAAGCAGCGGAAGAATTCTATACTGACCTGTACAGTGCCCAAAACTGCCAAGCTACTTTCATTCGAAATAGTGATGAACGGGATACAGAGGCTCATTTTGTAACTAGCGATGAAGTTAGAAGGGCCTTGAAAGACATGACCAGGGGGAAAGTCACCATTTGACAGACGTGGCGGGAACGGCAATAGCGAAAAATGTCACGCTTTATGCCAGGCCAGGTTACAGTTTGGCTTAGTTCCGCAAGAACTATAGAGACACTCAAATGACCGGCCAAGGGTTCGTCATGAGAACATTGCAACAGTGCGCTTCTCAGACTTTTGGGAATAACCACCTTAAACGGGTACACAGAGTCATCATCGATGGCTATGTATTTCAGCAGGAGCCCATCATGATCCAGCAAATATAAATCCGCGGGGGACCCAGCGACACTCGCTGGTTCCTGCCCCCCTGCGCCCGCCGCACTACCAACAGCGTCTCGGCGTTTCGTCTCCCTGAGACCGTCGCTCACTCTGCGACAAAACGGATCAATTTGCTGGGCCTTCAGAAGCTCTTGCCTGCTGAAAGCGATTTCAATTCTCTCAAAGGGGAGGCTGGTCTCGTCCGCACTCAGGACTGCAGCCATTGGCATCATGGGTTCACTTTTGAGAAGCTCCCCCGCTCGCACGCTTTGCGAGCGCACTGCTTGCCTGGAGAGCAGAATAACAGGTTTGCCCGCTTGCGGACTTGCCTCTCTCTCAGCTCATTTCGCCCCCGACGCTAGCTGGCGCAAAGGCACCAGCAGCAGCTGTCACACCTGGAGAAAAGCTCTGAGTGGACAATGGGGCACGAGATAGCGGCGTCAGCTACCACGTTGGCGCTCGGATGTAGTGCCTCTTCGTGCCATGTCGCTCTATCCCACTGGGGATTGTGAGTCAACCGCATAGCGCAGGGGCTTGCCCCCGAATTCTGCACACGACGCGATTCCGATGCCTCATCTGCACAGGCAGAATTGGATGCCGGCGGGCTAATGAACGGCTTTAGCAATGTGAACTGTCCGTCGCGATAGCTGCCATTCGCAATTTCTGCAATGAGAATCACAGGAACACTGAGCCCTGGGAGATGAACGAAACGCATGCGTCTCGTTCGCTCTCCCCACTTGACAGTCAGCCTGTCCACGCTCAGCTTGGCTCAAGGGCCTCGCTGGCGGGCGGCGGTGGGCAATAGGCGCGCGCGGCGATAATGTCACCTTAAATGCGCTTTGCCTCGGCGGCCAATTCTTCCAGATTTCGGAAGCGGCCGCCGCGCAGGTACGTCGAAAAGGTCGGATGTGCCTGCTTGATCACCCGTTCGACGCGTTCCTCATTCGAGGCCTTGGGCTCGGCGACTAAGAAAAGGTCTTCCATTGCCCGTACGTACTTCTGAAGTGACTCATCAGGAGCCTGTGTACGTAGCCCAAGCTTTCGCCGCATCCTACTCTCGTAGTCAGTGGGTAGGAATTCATGCGGGAATGCCGCGCTGAACTCCTCGAGGGTTGTTGCACGGAGTTCGGAAAGTCGATACCACCTAGCCGCCGTATCAGTGAGTGCAACAGGGACGACGCATCCGAGTACCTCCTGAACGTTCAAACCCAGAGCTCTCTGGTAGCATGCGAGGGAGTAACAGTAATCCCTGGCACTGAGCAGATCACCGTAACCGCTGTAGGTCGGGACTGCCAACCGTACAGCGGGGTGAGTGCATTTCGGAACAGCTGACAGTGTTGTAACTACCCGAGAGAGCGCCTGGATCATTTCAGCGGCGTTATGCAACAGCATCTGCGCCTGCTCTAAAGGGAGCCGTTGGCGCGTTAGCGGCGCAGTCGAGCAAGGATGAGCCGTCGTCCAGCTCGATCAGCGGTGTGGTTTTCACAGGGATACCGGCCGGCGCCCCACCGTCCCCAGAGCAAAAAGGGCTCCTAGCGGGGTGCGCCTGCTGTCGTTCACAGCCGCCACTTGAGGCAGTTATATGTAAATTTCTTAGGCCGCTTGCAGCCAGAGTCGACAGAACAGGTGTGTTCTCAGTCGGTGTGCCACTGGGCGCCACCGAATGTACTCCAAAGGGAGACGGATGAGCGAAATTCGTGGTCGCCGTGTTGTAATTCCCACAGGGGGCTGCAGCATTCCACTGGTTTTGGCTGTTCAATTCAGAAGCAGCCAGTGTCGACAAAACAGGTGCATGATCGATCGGTGTGTCACTGGGCGCCACCGAATGTACTCCAAAGGGAGATGGATGACCGAAATTCGTGGTCGGCGTGTTTTAGTCCCCACAGGGGGCCGCAGCATTCCACTGATTTTGGCTGTTCAATTGAGAAGCAGCCATCGGGCAAAAATTGGAGAGGCCTAAGGCCACGTTTCTGCGCTGTGCTCCGTTAAATCCTGAGGGAGCCGATGATCGGGAGCGCTGCGACATCGCACTGCCTGGCATTCCAAAGGGAGCCGTGGCAATGTGCATGTGTGCACTGTTTGGAGAGGGCTCTGGCCCCGTTTTCAAACAACGCTACTGCTCCAAAGGGTACATAGCGCCTCGCGTTGCCGTCCCCACGGGGGGGTCGTTACCAGTGAGGGTGCAGGAGTGCGCTGCTCAAGGCCCTGTTATTCAAGAACGCGGCGTCTGCTAGCACTAAGAAAGGTCACCATGCCTCGCAGCCATAACGTGGCGGGTCCAATTCACAAAGGCGTGCTGACTCGGCTAAGCACAAAGGCTTAATGAGCCTTTGAATCCGCGTTGGGTACCAGTGTGGGTTCTTGGTGTCCCACAGGAGACCAACCACCGCGAGTTCGAGCTTAGAGAGCCATAGGGCCGCATCAGCCGTCGCCTCCAGCACCGCTACGTGCGAGCTCAGGCCGCAAGGGGCTGCTACCGAGCGAAGCACGCAAAAATGCAGTAATGCCCTGAGGTAACGGGAACCATTTATTGATTCTGTCGGCACCAGCACTGCACAAATGCCCGCGCGGCGGGGAACTAAATGGGTCCCGCACCAAGGGCGAAAATACAGAAAATGGGTGCCTATAGCACGTCACAGCGAGAGCACAGGCTGGGACACGCTGCTAGGAAGTCCCGGCAGCTATGCTACCTGCTCTGGCGATAACCAATGGGTCAACTCGGGAGAGCTCGGGCAATATCCTTCGGCTTGGGCTTTCGGCAAGTGCGGCTCGGTGTGGTACAACCTCGCGTGAGCACTAGGCACCGCTCGTCGGCTTAGCCTCAGGAAAAAGGATCACCACAAAGTACGTGCACCTCGCACTGGCCAAGGCACCGTGCACGAGCTCAAGTCCTAGTCACTAAGGTGCTGGAAGACGACAGGAAAGCCTTTACGTACCGTGTGCTGATCCCGGAGATAAGAGAGCCGCGCTCAGTAACTAGCAGCCAACGCGGCCGCGTAGTGACATCAGCGCCACCCTCACTGCAAACCACCGCGTGTGGAGCGCCACCACTGGAACCGGTTGGGAGCAGGCGGGGTTGGCGAGGGACGGCAGAACAGGTGAAGCCTGCGCAATGGCGCCGGCGCCTCCCTCAATCCTCACATGCTCTATCATTTAGGAAGCACACAATTTCGCATACAGTGCTAAATTGTCTGCTTGCTCTTGCCATGGCATTTGGTGATTATTGCACTGTTGCTCTTAAAATGAATTTCATTTTAAGTATGCCACACAGAACATTGTGCTTGGCACTGGTGTAACTTTAATAGTGATAATCAACCAAGAAGCCCTAATTCTACAGCTGTCAATAATTATGTCTAATACTTTGGTTCCCTTTGCAGCAGCCTATGTTGTGACTGCTGAAGTCAAATTTATAGTTGATGCGCCTGCTTGTTTTTGTTGTCGTGCAGTTACACTTTCTTCTGTGGTGTTTTAAGCATTGTGTAGCCGTGTGATAGCTGAAGTATTGTAGCAGTGTTGAAGCTAGCTTGCACCCACTATTGCAGAGGGCATCGTCACGGTGCAGATTCACCTGCCATCGTTTTGGCCACAGAATCCTGCAGCCTGGTTTACTCACGTGTAGGCCATCTTCACCCTTCAGCGCATTACTTTGCAACAAACGAAGTTCTACCACGCTTTCTCCGCACTCTCAATGGAGGTGGTTGCGGAGCTCTACGACGTTGTGGACGCGCTCCACGAAGCCACCCTCTATGACCACTTTAAAACGACGGTGCTGCACCGCATGTCGGTGTCTGTGCGCAGGCGTCTTCAGCAGCTTCTCAACGAAGAGGAGCTCGGCGACCGGCGGAACTTCTACGTCGCCTGCGGCGGCTTCTCAGTGACAGTAGGTTAGACGCAAACAGCCTGCTGCTGCTAGAACTGTTCTTTCAGCGCCTGCCGCAGCATGGGGTTGTTGCCTTGGCTACCTCACCAGACGACCTGTCCCTCGACAAGCTGGGGGAGCTGGCCGATCGTGTCGTTGATTATTCAGCACGAGGTACTGTGGTGACGGCATCTATCTACCGTTCCGCTGTCACGACTCGAAGACTGGCAGTCTTGCCTTGAACAACTGATTGGTGACCTTGCCGAAACAGTTAATGCCCTACGGCTACCTTCCCACCCTTGTCGACGACACAACACACGAAATCGCCAGTTCACTCCTTTCGTCCACCCGACGCTCGGTTCAGTCACGTTCACATCGATATTGTTGGCCCACTCCCACTATCGAGAGGTGCTCGCTACATCCTCACTTGTATGGACCTAAGTGATTTAGCGTGGAAGCTTGGGCGTGTTTGTGATTCATTGGCAAAAACACAGCGCAAAAAAGACACGGAAACGAGAGAGCGACATGCACACAGCGCTGACTTGCAACAGTTTATTCATGAGGACATGAGGGAAGAAATATATATGGCACTGCCATGCGCAACATGTGAATAATTAACAAAACACTGCAGCATCATTTCGATTGATGATAATGATAGCCACGTGCTAACAATGCATACTGGCAGTTTGTCATTCAAATGTTGTTAAGATATGCGATTTCCCGACATGAAAGTGCATTAGAACGTGAACTGATGCACGAGCTATCAAATTTCCTTATGAAATCTGCCTCAATAATTTCACGTGTCAGCTGCGAATTATGCCTAGCCAGCACTTCGCTTTTGTCAAAATAGGGCTTACACCCGTGATCACGGCAATGAATGCCCAGATGACCCTGTATTGTGTTGTACACGTTATTATGGTGCTCTCTGAGACGATCGTTTATGCACCTGCTGGTCTGTCTCACGTACTTTTTTCCACAGGAGAGAGGCATTGGCGCAGGACACTAACCGATTCCTGTGTTTCACAGTACAATGCCCACGCCTGGTTTGCGAACCAAACCTACAAAGTTTCGATAGTTTCAAGGAATCATATACACCACTGGCGTGGTGTATGATTCCTCTCTCCTGTGGAAAATGGCAAAGCATTTAATGTGCTCGAGGTGCAGACCGAGATGGACCATTTGCACCTTTTTCAAGTTGAATTAAACAAGTAAATTCCGAGGCCCTATCTGGTAGAAGTGAAAATTGCAGGGCAACTTGTGAGCATGCATCTAGATGTTGGTGCCACCGTATCTTTTATCAATGAGCAGATCTACGCTTGACTGCCACTGAAGCCAGGCCTGACAAAATGCCTTCTCGAAGTGAAATGTTAGGGTGGCGCGCTGCTCGAGACGACGGTGAAGACACATGTAAGTGTAGAGTATGAAGGTCAAAAGAAAACTTTGCCAGTGATTTTCGTTCCTGGAATTCAACCATTCCTGCTAGGGCGCGATTCGCTTGCGCAGCTCAAATTGAACTGGAATCACATTTTCAACGTAGAAGCAGAGCAAAGAGTAAAACTCCTGCTGTAGAAGTATCCGGACACGTTCAGTCCACAAGTTGGTTTGATAAAGGGCTATGATGCGCAAATTGTTTTGAAAGAAGAGGCTCGTCCGGTCTTCTTCAAAACTCGTCCTGTTCCCTATGCACTGAAAAATGTTGTCGAGTAGGAATAACTTGTGCTCCAGGAAAGAGGGATATTGCAGCAAGTCATGCAGAGCGACTGGGCCACACCACTTTTTGTCATCCCAAAGCCTGAGCACAAGGAAGGGATACTTTGAGAAAGGGACCCTGTCACATTCCGTTCCAAGGTTCAACGCCAACTACAATGCCGAGGACCCCATCGAGAAGAGGGCGATGAGCTTCCACTGCTACCAGCGACACAAGCAGCTTCGGGCAAAGGCGGAAGCAGAAGGAACTCTCGAATCAAACTGTAACCTAGGCCCGCCAAAGGTCATTCTGGTCAAACTTCCAGTCAAACAAAGAATCGAGCAACGTTGTCACCGTCATCTCAGAAATGGGCCTTGGCAGACCTGTGCCGAGAATCTTGGCTAGAGCAAAGATGGAGAAGATGGCAATGCTCCAGACACTCACGACTGTTCACATGAGGCAGAAGAGGATTCCAGTAATGGAAAAGAGGGGGACAATGAAGGAAGGGACAATGGCGCTACCAGTGAGAAAGTTTGCAGTATCGACAAAGGAAGGAGGCTGCTGATGAGGGAACGGGCAACGTGGAAAGAGGTGAGGAAGGTCCAGACATTTTCGAGTGTGACTCTTCGTGTGAACGTATCACCAAGAGTGGAGAAGACTATGCAGAGTCATCCTCGGTTGAACCACAGAATAACGACTACGGCAGCAATGACATTATCGAAGTGGACAGCCAGACGGGTACAGAAGTTGTAGGGGAAGATGACAAGTTGACCGCCATGGAGGAGTTTCAAGACAGAAAGGCTGATGGAGACGAGGCTAATGGGCCTGAATAGGCATTCACCTCGGCCAACTAGGCATGGACCACGCAGAATCACCCAGGCCCATCCCTCTCCAGAGAAGCACAAGAGAGCGTTCGCAGCCAGATTGTTGGGGTTATAATTAAAAAGAAAAAAAGAAAAAAATGAGCGCAGCTTGCACTAGTGGTGCAAGGCTGGAGAAACAGCAGACCTTGTGATCGACTTAGCTTGTTCAGGCGCTAGTCAGGCACAGTCAATCATTAAGAGGTGCAGATTCTCGCTTGGCTGCACGACGCACCTCAAGATGAGCAGCTTCTTCGGGTGTTCGGATCATCTTTGGTCGTCCCATTGTCAAGACTACATGTACTCGGCACAGAGTTGACGAGAGTTCTGTCGACGTCGCAGCGGCTCCGAGCTTTATCTCCCCGGTGACGTCATGACTAAGCTCCACCTCCGCACGATCATCCAACTGTCAACGCGGCTGGGCAAACCTGTAACTATGCAATAGCAAAGCTTGGCAAAGCGACGATGCAGCCTGGCGAAGTGTTGACATGTCTGGGCGAAGCAAGGCACATGTGGTTGCTAGGCGAAGCGAAGTGACGTCATGGCTAGACGGAGCAGGTGCAGAGCGGCGACGAAGTGAGGCACAGCTGTGCCAAGTGGTTGCTAGGCAAAGCGCGGTGACGTCATCGCCAGGTGCAGTTTCTTGTCTACGCTATACCTCCTGCTTGTCAACAGCTGCAGAAACACCTCCAGCGTCTCGGAAGCACAGCCAGCGTTTCGGAGGCGCTGCCAGTGCCTCGGCGAGAGCTATATATAAGCCCGCACCTTCTGGAAAAAAGCAGTGTGTGTCTGCCTTGCTATATCACATATATGCGGGATCGACTGTATTCACGTCACGGAGCACCCACGCTGTAGTTTGCGCTAGTCTAACCCAGTTGCTGAAGCATTTTATATTTATAACAGGTACTTCGAGAGGCTCTGTGTATGTTGCTTTCACTGTTTCGGCCTTCTCTGGAATGTCTGTGATTGTTGCTTCTTTGTAGTCAAGCTGTGTCGAGGAAATTGGGTCCATAATCTATATTTCGTTCCACCAGTCTTGTGACTTCAGTAGCAGATAGGCTGGGATCCCTCCAGTAGGCAGATCAGGGTTTTCTTTACCTTGACAAAAGCATCAGCATAACAGATCCGAGATATCGAGAATTTCTTGTACTCTATTTGTACAAATGGTTTCCACGTGGACGGGTCCCTCTGTATCCAGCATAGAGTTATCTGATACCAAAATGGACTTCGCTGATCGCGAGGTCACAGTTCTTAGTGAGGAAACGGTGTCACTAGCAGAGCAGACATAAGCTCTAACCTAGCTTGAGTCGGTGGTTTCAGTAGTGCGACGCAGCTCTTCGCAATAAGCAACACAGATTGAACGCCGTCGTCAGCTCCGTGCCTGCTCATGTAGACTGCAGCCCCGTATGCGGACTGGCTTGCATCGGCAAAGGCAAAGACAGCGCCTTCTCGGCACATGTCATAGTCTCTTCGGAGGCTGTGGTTATGCCATGACCATTGCAGAGCCACTTGTGGATGTTCATTGCTGCTTCTCGAAATCTGGAGACTATTTCGTTGTACATTCTGTGATAGCTGTTTCTGTGGTCTCAACGCCAATTAGGAGATTGTCCATATACAGAGAGCCTTGGAGTAACCACTCTGCCTTCGGGTATCGCTCCTTCATTGATCGAAGGGAACACGAGTCATTCTCCATACTTATTGTACTGACAGTGAACAACCAGGTTCTGGTGGAGTCTTAAACCACAGGATACGTAGTGCATCCCTGTCTTTGTCCCATAGCGTTATCTGCAGAAACACCTCAACATCATGGGTACATTATAACGACGAAGGAGCAGGGCCACAACGTCTGTGTTCAGGCCAAGTTGTCAGTCACTCCTTTTTCATGTGATGACGCATCGAATACAATGCGTACTTCACTCGTCCTTTGTGTACCACTGCACACTGAGGCATTTTCTCCCCCGGGGAACGGTTTCAGACCGTACTTTCTCCGTGGAGCCTTCCTCGATGTTTGGTCATAGTGTTCCATGAGTCTGGCATTTGGCATTGAGCTTATCGACCCTTTCCAAAGCCTCTTGCAAGCTGTGCCTTTGTTGTCCAGTAGGTCGTCGTGCAGCTTCCGTGACACCACGACTTCATACCGCACGTCCTTCTTTGGATGGTCTTCTAGAATTGTTCTAATACCATGTCGATGTGGAATGACTCTTCGTCTTCAGTCTTGACCCCAGTGTTTTCAAGCACCCAGAAGCGAGTCGGGGCTTTTGATATTTCTTAAAGGGCCCCTAAACCACCTCAGATATTTTTTGAACATTTCAAGTAAACACGCGCATCGAGTTCAGAATGCAATCACGATCAACGATGCCAAACGCTGCAGCGCTACGCGCCGCGGGCGCGCCACAAAACCAAAAAAACAATGCCGTCCTCCTCCCCTCGCCTTTCCGGAACCCCAGCAGCCGTCATGATGTCAGCAGGGGGAATCTGGTGATGTCAACGGTGGAAACGATGTCCATTGGTCGAACAAGAACCTACGACTTCCGGTTTGTCTGCTAGCAGGTACGCGCGCTCCCTGCTCGTCCTCGCCGTGTTGCTCGCTTGTGCGCGCTTGCGCGTAGGTAATATTACAGCCCGCAACGCAAGTGCCAAATCGCTCGTGTTTCAACACAGTCATGCTTAGCGGTCTCATTAGCTGCGCGAATAGAGTGCGACAGTGTTGGCCTTTCCAGACGTGCGCGCAACACTGGGTCTATAGCGGTACGCTTCGCATAACACGTGCCGGCACCGCAGCAACATCGGGTAGCCGAGAAGTGCCGAGTCCACGTTACCGGCACGCTAACTCGCCGCACGCCGTTTGCCATTCGCGGGCCGCCGTTCGATAGCGGTTTTGCTCACGAGCGGCGAGATTTCCTCGCCGTACGTAGAGAGGATGAGACCGGGACTCATTTGTGCGGCAGCCTCACTGCCGCTGATCGCTCGACGGCGTCGATATCGTCGCTAGGCCTTTTCCGGTTCCCTTCAAAGCTAAAGCGGACGGCGCTTCGAAATGAATTACCGATGCTCATAAGCCACAGTATTTTCTTATCATTGTTATCGCTTTTCGCAATAATTGTACACAAAGAAGAAAAATACGCTGATATTAGCGGCGCCATCGGCTGCGATGCGAGCACAGCCGAGTCGGTCGTCTCCCGTCGGTAGCCGTGCACTCGGCTGCAGCCGATATTTTCGTTGCCGGTGGCGGAGGCGCGCAGCTCCGCAGTCGTCGATTGGCCCGCTGATGGTGCAGCGGGCGGGGCGCCGGCCGAACTGCCGTCTACTTTGGACACCTCTCGCGAGGGAGACAGTAGGCCGGTTCGTCGTCCGTATATGTGCCGCTAGGATGGCTAGCGTGGACATGCCTTAACCGGAAGTAGGCAGTGTTTTGAGAAGCGCGTTGGCGATGACGTATGTCACGTGACATTTCGAGCAGCACTCGGCAAGGAGGGGAGACCAGCCGACGAGGAGAGAAGCGAAGGAAAGAGAGAAACGAGGCAGGGCCGTTTTTCGATCATCAAACGCGCGTAACTCCGCTATTACGGCACCATTTCGAAAAATTCTCGCGGCTACGTGTTCATTGTAGACTCATGCATAACTGCAACACCACAACTAAATTTCGACCTCTGGGTGGTTTAGGGGCCCTTTAAGGCTCAACCGTTGTTCGCAGGACAAGACGCTTGAGCAGTGCATCACGTTGGAAAACTAAGGAAGTGGGCGTTGCACAGACCAACCAAGCTTTGTCTCAACGGCTTTCAACATCTTGACAACAGGCTTAACGTTGCCTGTCACTATGTCCCAGTAGTAATCGGATCCTATTAATAAGGTGGTGCTGTTTCCCTTGAGATTTTGGCTGGATAAAGGCTGAAAGTCGAGGTTCATTCTTTTCATTGTGTCGGGTATTTCAGGGCACGTTATGGCAATTGATTCACTGTATATCGTGTCTAATTGTAATGCCTCAATCTCTATTGGTGTCTCTTTATCTGCTATCAGGTGCAGATGGACATTTTTCATATTGCTTCAAGACTGGGTGCCTCCGAACACACCTACTGTTAAACGTTCTTCCTCCAAAAGTTTGCAGCCATGCCTCTGCGAAGCATATGCAGTAATAAAACTGCGCTGACTTCCGCCTTCTAATGATAGTCGATAACGTCCGGATTTAATCTTTCACTGAATTTAAGTGACAATGTTTAAAGCATGACCATGGATCCTTTCTCATTGGTCTCGGGTCTGTTCGAATATTGAGTTATCGAGCTTCTGTATTTGTGAATGTAGCACTTCTATCAGTCCAAGAAAAACTCCTTTGCAGCCGTGAGTCCCGGTTCATGTAGTGCGCTGTCCGTCTCACTCCTGGTGTTGTTCAATTGCAAGCAGAGGCATTGCCATCGTAGGAGTAGCTGTTCCATAGTGCTAGCTGGAGACCTCGTCACCAAGGTCGCCAAAATCGATGGTCTTCAAAAGTAGTACTCGGCTCCGCACGTCGGTAGAAGCTTGGCATGGTGATGAGAGAGGCCCCGGGTTTTATGTCCCGGACACCATGTGGTGGACCTCTGGGAGGTCTCCCTGCTAGCCATAGGCCGCGACGTACACTTCTGGCAGTGGATAAGATTTAATGGAACTCTGCAGCTGCACGTATGGCATGCAACAAACAGCTCGTGAAATAGAGGCGATCACGTCTGAAGAAGATGAGTACCTTCATTTTGCATGACTGCCGCAATCTAGTTGAGACAGACTTTGTGGCACATTGCCAAGCATGCTATCTTACCTCAGTGTAGAAGCACTGCCGCCCATTCACGCGTCCGGTGCTACTCGCCCATATGCTATTCTTTTTCACGTTTTTTGCACTTATCAGCGGTCAGAGCATCACTCCACTCGCTTTATCAACTGGATCAGCCGGTCATAAATGGTGGATGATAAGAGCAAAATCGAACTCTCAGAACAAATCACACAAATTGCAAATTCAGCCTTTACCCCTTTGTGACTTAGTGGCTTGGCTTGACTTGTTCTGCGGTTTGGGCACGGTCGGTGACTGATAAATCAACTGAGCTTTGCCCGTTTCTGCTTTGAGAGGGCACAGACGACATGGCCGACTACCATGATGGTGACATATCAAAATGAAAATATATCTATTTCTGCTTGACTCGCTGGGCCGAATTAGCACACAGCTGTGCAGCCGGAGTCTGGATTATCGTGTGACACACTGCAAGATGTCCAAAATTTCGGTCGTCGTTATACATTAAGCCTAGGGGGCCAGTGGCAGTGCCACGGAGCTGTCCAAATATAAGTATAAAGTTTAATCAACTTCTACTGCCTACGAGCGATATGTACGTTTTCATTCTTGGGCTCAACCATAGTCCAAAACACACCGGGCACTGTCTGAAGCCCTTCCAAAACTGGGTTGAAATAGGTATGACGTTAAAAATTTGCTGTAGGCCGTGTGGTTTCTCAAGCCGTGCTAAAAATATTGGAGGTCATTGCAGTATGAAGTTAAGAAATTTGCAGGCGCAAGTTGGAATCAGCTAGCGCAAGACAGGGGTAGTTGGAGATCCCAGGGAGAGGCCTTCATCCTGCAGTGGACATAAATATAGGCTGATGATGATTATTATTATTGTATAGTGCTGTTTTAATGCATATCTAATTGTTTTCTATTCACTATAACTTGTTCCCTACTAATTGTATTTCTTGACGCTTTATTTTTTTGTTTGCCCTGTTCTTGCTGTTGTAATACAGTCAAACCTCGATATAACGAACCTCAATTTAACGAAATTTGTGATGTAACGAACTATGTTTATTTCCCCATCATAGTTTTATTGAAATAACGAAACCTCGATATAACGAAATTCTTGATATAACGAAGTATTTAGCTGCATATACAACTTCGTTATATCGAGGTTTGACTACTCTTATGTACCCACTTATGATAGAAGGTCCCCATGGCAGTTTCTCACTCTAGGACCTCCTGATGCTGTATATAATATGTAAGCCCGTTTTTTGTACATGCAATAACAAATAATAAACTTGAACTTGTGTAATTGCTTTGATGGCACATTGTAGAACTAACAATGAGCACTGGAAACGTCATGCGGTTGAAAACATTGTTTAAAATGCTTCTTTTGATAGCTGCAAGAAGCTCTTGATTTCTGCTCGTATTTCAAGCGCAAACTACTACAATAGACTTCCGTTAATTTTACTCTGGTTAATTCAATTCCAAATGGAGGTCGCAGCCGGCGTGCATACATTTCTATGGCGCCAAATGTTATTTTGATGCTGAAATTGTCCTTCATTCAAACTTGGCTGGTCATCACTCATGCGCCCGACCTGAGTGGTGACCGCAGTGGTGACTCCAATCATGGTAGTGTCCGTTTTGTAACTCCATGTAATAAAAAGCCACAATGAAATAAATAAATAAATAGATAATTCGAACTGCGTGCCACCGGGGCCAGCTCCTGAGCTCGTGGAGGTGGTCACTTTCGCAGCTAAGCGACAGGTGGCGCGACATGCTCATCATCATTGATCCACGCCCCAGCGAGAGCTTCTTCAGATTTGAAAGGCTAAGCTTTTGCTGATGCATCATAAGAGATTAAAGGAGCCAAGGACATGTCATGGCCGCCATTTGCTTACGTTTATTTGTCCAAATGGTTAGTTACATCGACAGTGGGCCTCTTCGATTATCCGACAGTCCCGGACAATTTTATTCTTCTGTAAATTTCTTTCTTGTGATCAGGGTCCCCTGTGAGTAATTGACCTAGATAAACATACTCCTTTACAGACTCTAGAGGCTGACTAGCGATACTGAATTCTTGTTCCCTTGCCAGGCTATTGAACATTATCTTTGTCTTCTGCATATTAATCTTCAACCCCACTCTTACACTTTCCCAATTAAGGTCCTCAATCATTTGCTGTAATTCGTCTCCATTGTTGCTGAATAGGACAATGTCATCTGCAAACCGAAGGTTGCTGAGATATTCGCCATTGATCCTCACTCCTAAGCATTCCCAGTCTAAGGGCTTCAATACTTCTTCTAAGCATGCAGTGAATAGCATTGGAGAGATTGTGTTTCCTTGCCTGACCCCTTTCTTGATAGGTAACTTTCTACTTTTCTTGTCCGCTCTGTATATAAAATAATAAAATAGGCTTGCCTTGTCGCGTGGGATAGTCACGCAAACGAGGTCACTCAAGGGTTGCAGCGGGTATGTCCGTAGGGGCAGGTCAGGAGTAAGAGAGCCCTGGGGGTCTCTCGGTCGCGCTGTTTTATACCTTTTTACTGTTTCGTGAGGGGAATGTCCTGCTCGCCTGTCGGATACTTTCCCTCTTCCCGCGCGGGTACGCGCGTCGCGAGAGGCGAGCGAGAACCGGGAGAGGGCAAAGTGCATCTCTCCCGTGTCCACCAAGCTCCCGCTGCGCGCGCACGTGGGAGAAGATGCCCGCCCGGCTCCCGCCGCGTGCGCTACGTGTCCAAGCGACGGCGAGCTCCCGCGGTAGAAGGTGGCGGCGTGTGCTCCCCACACCATTTGAGGGCAGGGAAGCCAGCAGCAATATAGAATTTGAGGAGTGATTGAGAGAAATGGCAGAAAAGCAGTGGGCAAGGAGAGTTTTCAGTTATTTGTACATGAGGAATGTTGACACAAAATGGAGGAAGCTGACCAGAAAATTGGCAATCAAATATTTGTACTGCAGGAGGGGTGCAAATGAGGAAACTGTGGCTAAGAAAAAGGTTAAAGAAACAAAGAGGGGTCTGTGGAAAACAGGGATGCACACGAAACCAGCACTGGGAACATACAGAACTTTCAAGCAAGAAATTGCCAAAGAAAATATCTGTCATAATTCCAGGGGAAGCGCTTTGTTGTTTGAAGCCAGGACGGGAGTATTGCGGACTAAGATGTACCGAGTCAAGTACCAAGGTATAGACATGTTGTGCGGTGCGTGTGGAGAACAGGAAACGGCTGAACACCTCACACTTTTCTGTAAAGGGCTTTACCCTACAGTGCAAAGCAACGGAGCTGATTTTTTCAAAGCATTGGGGTTTAGGGACAGTGAAGGCAAAATAGAGTTTAAGTGGGTAGAAATAACCAAACGGAGGTTATCTGATTGGTGGCTAAAATCAAGACAGGGGTGAAATTTCACCCACCACAAAGTACAAAATATGTTAATTGTCATGGCTAGGTGGCGTATGCCAACGCCCGATTTAAAGGGTTCAGCCTCATGCATCCATCCATCCATCCATCCATCCATCCTCCTCCCCTTAAGAAGGCCCCCGTACGTTGAGGCTGGCACCGAGAATGCGTCGGGCTGGTGGTGATGTAGCCCTCAGCTGGCGGACACTTGATGCTGACTCGGAGGCGGCTGGTCAGCTGCACTACTCGGGCTTGCGAGGCGGGCTTGCGAGGCGGGATCGTTGTCGGTGCACTAAGGTGGCTCTCCATGCCGCGCCCTAGGTGTCGGCTGTGCTGGAGGGGGTGGTCGTCTGCCGGCCTCCGGCTAGCGGTTCGTGCGGCTGCAAGGCCGGCGTAGTGCCGTCAGTGCTGCAAGGGCGTCAGTTGTTCCAGTGCGTACTGCAAGCAATTCGCACGGCCGTATCTCGTCTTGCTCTGCTCCTGGAAATTATTATTAGCAAACTGCATGGAACGGCACTGTGATCAGCAGCCTAGTTGGCCGTATCCGGGAACCCCGTCGACGTCTGTTACGAAGGGAATGTTCGCAAGCATCATCACCAATTCGAGTCGCAGCACAAGATAATCACCGCACAGGCCCTCACAGCAGTCTTTGGTCAAACCGCACCTCACATACCCACGCGTCGAACGTTCACGCCGCATTCCCGTCATGGCCTAGACAACTCCTCGTCCATACTCGGCGCTCCGTGGTCACTAGACGTTCGCTTCCCCGGCAGGAACTACCGAGGTGCCAGCCCGGCGTGGCTGTATGCTCACGCGGTACGCAATGCCACCTGGACTTACGAATGTTCCTCGCAGTCGTCGGGTTACGCAACTAGCAGTCAGATTACTTTCGCCTGCTATGCAAATTGTAGCGCGGCTGTGGGCTCGCCGTTCGGTACTGACTGTTCTCTCTCACCGATCGCGGTTGAGGGAGGGCCTGATCGTCATCCCACTGCTCATCACGCGACACGTAGCTTTTCAAGTCGCATACGTGTACCGGTCTGCCGATCGGCTTTCATTTCTTGTTCTCGAGCCAGTAAACAAGCGAGCAAACCTTCTTTCGCACTTGATACGGCCGGTCCACTTCGGCGCCAGCGAGGCAGCGAACTGTTTGCTAGCATCGCTGAGAACGTGCTGGCGTCAAAGTACCAGATCGCCCACTTCGTAGTGAACGTTCCGATGCGAGCGGTCATACTGCGCCTTCTATTGTCCCCTAGCAGTGCGAAGATTACAGCGTGCTTTATGTAAAGCTTCCGTCATCTTGGCACGTAGATGCGTCGCGTATTCAGCTCGTGCTGACGGCGCGACTGGCATTCCGCTGCGATCCGCGAGAACCCTATCCATCGGATCCGGCAGCTCTCTCCCCAGGTTGAGAGAAAAATGCGCATAGCCAGTCGAGCGGTTAACTGTTGATCGCAGTTTAAACCCGATCTCTGGAAGGTAGGTATCCCAGTCCTTATGCCTATCAGAGAACGTGACAAGCATGTGTTTGATGTTATGATTGACTCGTTCAGTGGGCTTCGACTGAGCATGGTAGGTTGTGGTTTTCTTGTGCTTAATGCCAAGTGTGGCACATGAGTCAACGAACTTCTTTGCAGTGAAGTAGGACGCATTGTCTGTTATCAACTGCTCCGGAAAACCAAACCTGGTGAAAACCTCCATCAACTTATCCATTGTCGCTAGTGCCATCAGTTTTCGTAGCGGGAAAAGGTCTACCCATTTACTGTAGTGATCCGTGACCACCAGCAAGAATTTGTTCCTGCTTGGTGTTGTGGGATACGGTCCCATGACGTTACACGCCGCGATTTGCCAGGGAGTCTGGCTGTCGATGGGCTGCACGAAGCCGGGCAATCGTCCGCCTTGAGGGTTCACGCTTTGGCACACATGACACGAGCGGGCGTAACGAATCACGTCCCGTTTCATGCCAAGCCAGGTAGCGAAGCGACACAGCTTAACATAAGTCTTGGGGCCGTTCGCGTGCCCAGCAATGCACGAGTCATGAAAATAGCGTAGCAGTACTCCTCTCAACGCGCGCGGTATCACCACCTTAAACGCGTCACTTGTGTCGTTCTCGGTGGGAATGTACCTCAGCAGGATGCCGTCGGAATTCAGCAAATAGGAATCCAGCGCGCTCGCAGCATTACCAGCTGTTCCTGAGCGCTCCGCACCGACAGAAATACCAGCTGCCTCCATGTGCATGGCGGCCGCGCCGCCCGGCTCCCAGAGCCCGTCGACACTTTTTGACACAACGGATCCTTCTGCTGAGCCTTGAACAGCTCCTTTTTGCTGAAGACAACTCCTGCGGAACCGACAACATCTACATGGTTCACGCTCTCGCCCAGGATCAATGGTTGTTCCGCGTCCCTTACTCGGGCTATGGCCAGGGTATCTCCCTCGTCTCGGATTGGCGCTCGCGAAAGTGCGTCAGCTGAGGCATTGCTTTTTCCTTTGCGGTAGCGCACGGTGAAGTAGTAATGCTGCAGTAGCAGTGCCCAATGCGCCAGGCGGCCACTCGGCTTGCTCAAGCACCTCAACCAAGTCAGAGCCATGTGGTCAGTCTCAATCGTGAATGCCACTCCGTCGACATAATAGTCGAACTTTCGCAGAGCGAAAACTATCGCGAGACACTCCTTCTCTGTCACGGAGTAGTTCCTTTCTGCCGGCGTCAACGAACAGCTCGCGAACGCAACCGGTCGGAGAATGCCTCCGTGCTCCTGTAGCAAAATGGCACCTAGACTCAGGTCGCTTGCGTCTGTTTGAATCACAAACTCCCTATTCAAGTCGGGGCAGCTGCAACTCAGCCGTGTCAGGAAGCACCTTTGTGAGGCCGCGTAGTGCTTCCTCCTGCTCTTTACCCCAAGTCCAACGCTCATCTTTCCTCAAGAGCTTCGTTAAAGGCGCTTGCACTGCCGCGCAGTCTGGAATGAATTGGCGATAAAAGTTCACCAATCCCAAAGCGTCTCAGTTCGTCGATATCTTTCGGCGACAGGTACCTCAGTATAGCCTCGAGCTTATCCTCACTCGGCAGAATGCGGCCGATGTCCAGCGTGAATCCCAACAGTGCTATTCTGTTCGCAGCTATCTGAGCTTTACTCGGGTTCAGCATGATACCCGTGTACCTCAGCCTGTCTAGAACGTTTAGGACGTCTCTCAAGTGGCGCAAGTGCTCGTCGAATATTTTCAAATAAACCACTATGCATGTCGTCGAGATATGTGAGAGCATGTTGCCACTTCGCCTCTCCTAGAACTCGGTCCATCAACCTCTGATAAGTAGCGGTAGCTCCGACTAAGCCAAAAGACATTCTTTTGAACTGAAAGAGCCCGCGGTGACAAGTGAAAGCCGTTTTCTCTTTGTCAGGCTCGTCCATTTCGACCTGAACATATCCACGACTAGCATCAAGAGTCGTAAAGTACTTCGCCCCGCCTAGGTTAGATACCAGAGAGGAAATGGAGGGTAGAGGGTATGCATCCTTCTTCGTAACCTCGTTCAGCGTGCGGTAGTCTACACAAAGGCGATAAGTATCGTCCTTTTTCAGCACTAGAACTACCGGGAAGCCCCATAGGCTGTTGGACCTTTCCACAACGCCTGTGTCGATGAGTTCGTCTAAGGCGCTGTCAAGTGCTTTCCGCTTAGTCAAGCTTATTTGCCGAGGATTACATTTCCACGGCACAGCGTCACCCGTGTCTATCCTGTGCCTGACTAACGTAGTGCGGCCCGGACGGTCAGTGAAAAGCGCATCGTATTCGTACTACAGCGATGACAGTCGTGCCCTTTCTCTCTCCGGCAGGCTGATGACCTCTGACAAAAGTGGGTGCGCTGCCCCTTGCAACGTCGCTCCACAATGTTGTGCGACCGTCTCTCTAGCCACCATAGTCTCTCTGTTGCTTTCATCGCCTTCACCGATTACTGTTCGCTTGCTTGGCTGTGGCTGGGTGTGGCCCGCTCGTGCCGCGCCCAGAGACTGGCGTGTCTCCGTTGGCACAGGCGCTTTTGCGAAACGCTTCAAAGCACCCGTTCCGTTCTCTCGGTAACCTCCGCTGCCGATGTCTATCAAAATACCCGACTTGGCAAGAAAGTCTCGACCTGAAATAACAGGCACTGACAGACTGGGAAGATGTACGAGGCGTTGTCGCCTGACGCGTCTCTCCCAATGGATAACTAGCCTAGCTGCACTGCTCGATTGTGCTGTGCCGGAAGCAAGGCGGAAAGTGGTGTCTATATCTCTTAAGCACATATTGTTCTCGCGGAGTGGATGCAACACCTTGTCACCAAATAAAGAAGCGCTTGCCCCAGTATCCAATAATGCGGCAAACTTCTTTCGGGCTATCATTAGCTAGATGAACGGCGCCTGCGAGTCCGTGACATCTCCTACGCGACAAGCCAAAGGCGCAAGTAAATCGAAATCACTGGTTGTGTTCGAGATCGCCGCCCGGGACCTAGGTGGATCACCGGCGGCCTTGCCCGTTTCCCGAACCACGTGCTCGACCTCAGCCCGGCGTGCTTGCGCAATCACGGGCAATGTGCCCCAGTCCGCCGCACTGTAGCAACGGCCACCGAAGCCTCTGTGGCGTGGCCGCCCATCGCTCCAATCCGGCGGGCCGTAGCCAATACCAGGAATTAGGGACATTTCGTACAGTTTCCTTTTTTCGCCACCACGTGGCGTATCGACCTTAAAGAATTCGAAATTCCCGCTATGACGTATGCTATGACGCACAACTAAAGAAAGCGCAATAAAAAGAAACACACCCTGAAGCTGTGGCTTCACCTCGGTGCTTGGAAACGAGCGCGCTTGTGTATCAGCGTTATCTCGAAGACGGCCAGCTACTTGCTCTACTGACAATGAATCGACGGTTTTGCTAGACACCTCGCCAGAAAGCTCGTCCGCATTCTGGAGAGATGTCTGGCCGAGATAACGGCTCCCGCGAAGCTTCCGTTGAATATATATTTTTTCCTTGAGCAGACTTTTTATTTGTGCACCACTGTGGCCACGGTCTTGCGTATACGTCAGGGTTCTGTTTCATGGGTTTCCTATAAAACTGGCGTGATCCATTGTTTAAGAGGAAGCTTTAGCTCGGGCCTATCTTCGATGCCGGATTATCAAATACATGTAAAATGCAGGAATGCTTTTATGAGAAAACCGCTGAACCGATTTGAATGAAATGTGTTGCATTTAAGAGGGAAAGTTAAATTGCAGAGACTGCAGCAAATATAATTTTCGTTTAGATAGTGTAATGTTTTCAAAGAATTGCAGGATGTTCGTAAATTTGAAAAAAAAATAGAAGCATGAAGTTTACAAATCCGCAACTCAGCCATTAAAAACAAATATGGCATTTCTATAAACTGCACCCGTTGGAGCATCAAAAGCGAACAATTTTTTTTTGCTTTACCTTAAAACTTACGTGAATTTGTTATAATGTTTGGAAGGGTTTTGCAAATGCAACATTCACAACATAGTGGTATATTTCAGGATGGTGTATGATATATGATTGCTATCCGCTTTCGATGTATTATTAGGTGCAGTTTACAGAATTCCGATATCATTTTTAGCTGCTGAGCTACATAGCTCTATACGCCAAGTTTTCTTTTTCGAAATTTGGCAATTCTTTAAAATTTGACGTAAGAAAAGTAGACAGCCTATAATAAAATATCCCTTTCTGCAATCACTACACTTTAACTTTTTTTTTCTAAATTCAACATAACTCATCAAATTTGGTGCATTGGTTGCTCTGAGAAACTATTTCCGATTTCCCATGTATTTCGATAGGAGCCCCCAAGCTCAATGTTCCCCCTAAGTTCGAGCTTGAATAATATACTTGTTGGCAAGATACGTTTGTAAACGTGTGATCGTGGCCTAATGAGCTAGAGCACTGGCGTACTGAGCTCAACGGCAGAGGATATGTTTGCAAAGCGTCTTGGGAAGGAATAGGAGAAAAGAAAGGGAGAAGGCTGGTATGTTATTCAGAAGCGTGTCTGGTTGGCTAAAAATTACTAAATGCGTTGGTCGTCATACCACCTTCCGTTCCATCAGCATAATTTCTATTTCATTCCGCTAGTATTGTGCTATTATTGTCAATCAATCGAGATTAGAAAACCGGTGTCATGGCATTGTATTCCGTCGCAATTATTTATCGCCATCACTTCAGAATCATCTCATCGTCGTCATGCCGTCGTCCTTATATGCCTTCGTCGTTCTATCGACATCATTCCTACCTGGTAATTCCATCGTCGTCACTGCATGCACCGTCGGCCTGCGGTCCTTGTTCTACCATCGTGAGGTAACATTGGCGAGCGATGGTCATAACAGAGCGGGTCAATCAGGGAGACAATGTATGGCCGCATATAGCCGAATCACTTGAAACATCAGGAGAAACACTACGGGTTCTAAATAAAGGTGTCTTAGCTAACACAATGCGTCGCTTCTTGTTCGCTAGATTGTGTGAATGTTAATCGCATTAACTTCGATAGTCATCTTAACATCGGTTCTGCAGGAATTCCTTCGTCTTCGCGACACTAACGAACTCTTGTCCGCATTGTTCCCAGCCTATTAACACCTCGAATTCCTAGAGGTGATCGTGCTCAGGCATGTGACGGACGACCCGAAGTTTGATGAAGGTAGCGGTATGATTTCGACAGCGGCGCCGCCTATCGACCAGGAGAAACACATTTGGGCGGGTGGGAATAGCGGCGAAAGGCACACTTCGAGAGTTGCTAGACATCACAGATTTGAATCAACCTGACAAAGAGTTAGAAATATATATGCATTGCAGTCGCGCTAAAGAAATTGAAAACTATTGGATTTGTGCGAGACTCGCTGCAAAAACATTCATTAGACTGTCTCAGGTATCCGAGCTATCCTTAACCGGAATCAATGAGATGAGTTTCGATAGAGCTCGTTACATTTTTCAAGAGCGGAAGACGTGCCTAGAGGCAGAGTCGACTGCAATATTTTGTTGCTGCACAAAAATATCTAGATTTTCGGCGTGATCATTTTAACGGAAAAACAAAAATTAAATAAGTTTTCAAGAAGTACTTAGAGTACATTCGATAAAATTGTAGCAAATAAATTCTGAAAAGTTAATTTGCAACTTTTTTGTGTCCTAAGGCACAGGGCAACTTACTACTGGTTTCCATTAATTTTCTTCGTTATATTTTCAAGCGAGTTGAATATTCTGCCGTAGGTTAATTCACAATTAGCCCAACTAATTAAACTGAGACTTTCAAGTGTATATTGTTCTTAGGACAAATGCTTTAAGTCTACGCGGATGCTGCAAAATTTCTCAACGTTCGGGAGGGGAACGTGAAAAACAAAATAGAAATGCAGAGCACTTTATTGCCTCAGTAAATTTTTATTTTGAATGCTATTTCCACTCGTTAAGTGGCTCGACCCTCGTGTTCGCAGCCTTGTATATGTTTTTGTAGCACTAGGTGCGTTGTCTGCGAATTTACGTGAATAAGCAAGCAGATCATACTTTAATCTGGCGGAGAAAAAAAAACAAGGAAAGCCTACGTTGTAGATGCACTGTACTGAAACACAATTAGACATAGTCTAAATTTGCATATATTTCTAAATAAGGATGCCTAAATTGTCGATTGAAAAATTTACATCGTTATAATGAAGCCGAATAAAGCAATAAGAATGGCATGTTCCGCGTCAAAATATGATGAGCGTTAGCCTTGTGGGTCAACAATTTCTGTTTAATGAAAAAAAAAGCTTCTAGTGGCCGTGTATTATCGTATTTCTGAAAGCCAGTAACCAGCGTATCTAAATTTACATTCGCGCCAAAATTATTGTCTCCAGTTCTATCACCGTAGGTACATCCGAATGACTATATGAGATTCAAAAGTGAGATTAAATGGCGGGCGGCGGCGTGTATGGTAGTGTTCACCTATGCCTTCGCTATAGTATGTTGCCGCACACTTTAAAGCACGAGCATGGTGATCAACCCGATGTGCTTTTCTACAACTTCATCCCTAAATGTAAGCCGGGGTTCTGCCACTCCCGGTGGTTGTTGCCAGCCTCATCCCTCCCTATTTTCCTAACTGTCCATTGTATGGTTTGTTTTCATACCAAATATTCACATAATAATCTGTGGGTGTTCGGCTAGTAATGAAATGTTTATTTCTCTCACAGTTAAATTATCAAGTAACCAGAAAGAAGGGATGCAGGGCAAAAACCTGCTATGATGCAGCTTGAAGACCGCCCGGCGGCCGTTGATCACATGACAGTATCTTCACAATAATCGAGAACGCGAGCTAGCTTCGTAAAGGCAAAAGGGCTAATGAGTCGAACAGAACCGGGCCGGCCAAAGAATGGTACTTTCGGGCTCGGGCCAGGCCCGGACCTGAAAAACCGGCCCGTGCAGTGCTCTACTTCAGATAGTCTGATCAGCAGATTCCCATACTGTCACGTAGTAGTGACGCTGAAGTAAACAGTCGTAAAACTGTGTATGACGAAACTGATTCTTTATTGGGCGAACATGTGCCCACAAAAGCAAGCTACACTCGAAGCACAACGAAAGGGGTGAACACAGTCGGCGATCGTCGAAATCTGATCAGCGGCGAAACGCGTCGGCTTTTATACATGAGTCATCGAAGGCCCCAGAATAATCCATGGTACCCGCATCTCTTCCAGAAAGATCTAGATAATTCGCGTCACTCATACAATTAGATTACATGAGCGTCAGTGACAAAAGACAACGGATAGAAGCATCGATAACGTTCGAGAAACTTCCCATACCTACAGGCGCATCCTGTGCCTAGCGATAACGTTTAACATTTTTAGCCGGTGAAAAGCGGTCACCGGTGAAAGATAAACATATTGTATATACGTGTCAATACCCTCCCCTTAAAGAGCATCGTCCCGATGCTACAAACAAGAAAGCGAAAACAAAACCACGCGTACAGAGAAAAAAAAAAACAAACAATAACAAAGTAACAAAGTACCGAAGTTCGTCAGCGGGCGTAGAAAGGGCTAAGACGCACCACGTGGATGACTTCACGGCGTGCCCGGCGCCGCTGTGATTGCGAAATGCCGTCTGGCACGACCTCATAGTCCAGTGTGCCAATACGTTGGATGAACTTATATGGTCCGAAATAGCGACGTAACAGTTGCTCACTAAGTCCTCGTCGGCGTATCGGAGTCCAGACCCAAACACGGTCTCCGGGCTGGTACTCGACGTAGCGTCGTCGAAGATTGTAGTGTCGGCTGTCGGTCCTCTGCTGGTTCTTGGTGCGCAGGCGGGCGAGCTGTCGGCCTTCTTCGGCACGCTGCAAATAGCTGGCAACGTCGAGATTTTCTTCGTCGGTGACGTCCGGTAGCATGGCATCAAGCGTCGTTGCCGGGTTCCTTCCGTAGACCAGGTTGAACGGCGCCACGTGCGTCGTTTCTTGCACGGCCATGTTGTATGCGAAGGTCACGTGCGGAAAGATGGCATCCCACGTCTTGTGTTCGACGTCGACGTACATTGCCAGCATGTCGGCGATGGTCTTATTTAGGCGCTTGGTGAGGCCATTCGTCTGCGGGTGGTAGGCGGTGGTTCGGCGATGGCTTCTGTGGCTGTATCGCAGGATGGCTTGCGTTAGTTCTGCCGTAAAGGCTGTACCTCTGTCGGTGATGAGGACTTCTGCGGCGCCGTGACGCAGGAGGGTGTTCTCGACGAAAAATCGGGCTACCTCGGCGGCACTGCCTTTGGGCAAGGCTTTTGTTTCGGCGTAGCTCGTGAGGTAGTCCGTAGCTACGACGATCCATTTATTCCCGGACGTCGACGTCGGGAAAGGCCCCAGTATGACCATCCCGATCATGTGGAACAGTCGGCGAGGTGGCTCGATCGGCTGTAGAAGTCCGGCTGGCCTTGTCGGCGGTGTTTTGCGTCGCTGACAGTCTCGGCATGTCCTTACGTAATGGGCGACGTCGGCAGAGTGGCTAGGCCAGTAGTATTTTTCTTGGATCCTCGAGAGCGTGCGGGAAAAACTGAGGTGTCCAGCCGTTGGGTCATCATGGAGAGCTTGCAGAACCTCTGGACGCAATGCTGAGGGTACCACGAGGAGGTAGTTGGCTCGAACAGTCGAGAAGTTCGTCTTTAAGAGAATGTCGTTTTGCAAGAAAAACGACGCCAATCCTCGCCTGAACACCTTGGGCACAATGACGGTCTTGCCTTCCAGGCAGTCTACAAGGCTCCTTAGTTCCGGGTCAGCTCGCTGTTGTTGGGTCCCAAGAAAGTGTCGTCATCCTGGTCGTCCTGTGGTGGCGGTTCGACGGAGGCGCGAGACAAGCAGGCAAGGACTGATGGGTCCCGACAAAGTGTCGTCATCCTGGTCGTCCTGTGGCGGCGGTTCAACGGGGGCGCGAGACAAGCAGTCGGCGTCAGAGTGCTTTCGCCCGGACTTGTAAACGACGGTGATGTCGAATGCTTGAAGTCTCAGACTCCATTGTGCGAGGCGACCTGAAGGATCCTTCAAGTTAGCTAGCCAACACAAGGCGTGGTGGTCGCTCACAACTTTGAAGGACCTGCCATAGAGGTAGGGGCGAAACTTTGATGTAGCCCAAATGATGGCGAGGCATTCCTTTTCGGTTGTGGAATAATTTGTTTCCGCCTTCGACAGCGACCGGCTAGCGTAACTTACAACCCTTTCTAGTCCGTCAGTCCTCTGCACAAGCACAGCGCTGAGTCCTACACTGATTGCGTCGGTGTGCACTTCGCTATCGGCTTTTTCGTCGAAATGTGCAAGTATTGGCGGCGATTGCAGGCGTCGCTTCAGTTCTTCAAATGCTTCGACTTGCGGCGTCTCCCACTTGAACTCGACGTCGGCCTTCGTGAGGTACGTCAGTGGCTCAGCGATCCGTGAAAAGTCCTTCACGAAGCGCCTGTAATAGGCGCGCAGTCCAAGAAATCTACGGACTGCCTTCTTGTCGGCGGGCGGAGGAAAGTCAGCGATGGCCGCAGTTTTCTGAGGGTCAGGGGCAAACTCCAGACTTGTTGATGACGTGGCCCAAAAACAAGAGCTCCTCGTATGCGAAGCGGCACTTTTCTGGCTTTAACGTGAGTCCGGAGGTCTTGATACTTGAAGAACTGTTTGAAGGCGCCGGCAGGTGTTCTTCGAAGCTTGAGGCAAACAACTACGTCGCCCAAATAGACGAGGCAAGTCTGCCACTTCAAGCCTGCCAGTACATTATCCATGACGCGTTGGAAAGTCGCAGGTGCCCAGCAAAGACCAAACGACATGACCTTGAACTCGAACAGTCCGTCTGGTGTTATAAAGGCAGT
The DNA here is from genome assembly GCF_013339745.2 of Dermacentor silvarum. Classification (NCBI taxonomy): domain Eukaryota; kingdom Metazoa; phylum Arthropoda; class Arachnida; order Ixodida; family Ixodidae; genus Dermacentor; species Dermacentor silvarum. The sequence continues at coordinate 341,903,002 of NC_051154.1, read as the reverse complement.
CTTCTCCCGGTCCCTCTCGTCGACTTCGACTTGCCAGTAGCCGGTTTTGAGGTCCATTGACGAAAAGTACTTTGCGTTGTAGAGTCGATCCAAGGCGTCGTCAATACGTGGGAGAGGGTATACGTCCTTCTTCGTGATTTTATTGAGGCGACGATAATCGACGCAGAAACGTAGCGTTCCATCCTTCTTCTTTACTAACACCACGGGGGACGCCCACGGACTCTTAGATGGCTGGATGATGTCGTCGCGTAGCATTTCGTCGACTTGTTGCCTTATGGCCTCGCGTTCGCGCGCCGAAACTCGGTACGGGCTCTGACCGAGTGGGCGGACATATTCGTCGGTTATGATGCGGTGCTTGGCGACAGGGGTTTGTCGAACTTTTGACGACGACGAGAAGCAGTCCTTGTATTGCAGGAGCAGAGCTTTTAGCTATTCTTTCTTATGATTGGGAAGGTTCTGATTGACGTCGAAAGTTGGTTCAGGTACTACAGTCATCGTTGCAGGTGCACTAGAATCCGTGAAGGCGAAAGCACCGCTGGATTGTACTATTTCGTCGATGTAGGCGACCGTGGTGCCGTTGTTAATGTGCTTGTATTCGTGGCTGAAGTTCGTGAGCATCACTCTTGCTTTCCCTTGATGTAACTCAGCTATGCCTCTAGCAACGCAAATTTCACGATCGTGCAGTAAGTGATGATCGCCCTCGATGACACCCTCCATGTCTGTAGGCACTTCGGTACCGACGGAAATCCTTACGCTGGAGCGAGGCGGAACGGTGACTTGTTCTTCTAGCACATTCAAGGCATGGTAACTGGTGTTTGTATCCGGTGGTATCGCGTTGTGCGTTGAAAGCGTTATCGACTTGGACCTTAAGTCGATGACTGCACCGTGTTGGTTTAGAAAGTCCATGCCTAGGATAACATCCCTGGAGCCGTGCTGCAGGATTACGAAGCTCGCCGGGTAAGTGCGGTTGTTTACCGTGACTCGCGCTGTGCAGATTCCAGCCGGCGTTATTAGGTGGCCTCCCGCTGTCCGGATATCGGGTCCTTGCCAGGCCGTTTTCACCTTCTTCAACTTGGCGGCGAACTCGCCACTGCAGACGGAATAGTCGGCTTCAGTGTCGACGAGAGCGGTGACGTTATGACCATCGAATAGCACGTCTAGATCGGTAGACCATCGTCTGGCGTTACGGTTAAGTCGTGGCGTCGGATCACGGCTGCGTCGGCTTGCTCGCTGCTGCTACGTCGCGTTGGTAGGTCTACTTTCGGCGGCGAAGTGTTGTCGTCAAGGCTCTTGCCAGGCGCTATGCTGATACCTCGTCATGATGATTCGCGAATTTAGTTCGTCGGCGGCGGAGTATCTTCAGCATTGCGTCGTACAGCACCCGCACCTCCATCGGTTGCTGCCTTTAGTTTCCCGGGTAAGGGCTAGGAGATCGGCCCCGGGTTGGGCCGGCATACAGCCGGCGATGCGGCGAGATGTAGCGGCCTGGTGACGGCGAGCGTGAGGGTCGTCGTGATTGCCACTGGGCTCTGGCGAGGTAGTCGGCGATGTCACGTGGCCGCTCGCCAAGCTGTGGACGTGGCGCGTTGACGGCGAACCCTTGCAGGCCCACAAAAGCAAGCTACACTCGAAGCACAACGAATAGCGGCGAACACAGACGGCGATCGTCGAAATCTGATCAGCGGCGAAACGCGTCGGCTTTTATACATGAGTCATCGAAGGTCCCAGAATAATCCCTGGTACCCGCGTGTCTTCCAGAAAGTTCTAGATAATTCGCGTTGCTCATACAATCAGATGACATGAGCGTCGGTGACAAGAGACAACGGATAGAAGCATCGATAACGTTCCAGAAACTTCCGATACCTGCAGGCGCGTCCTGTGCCTAGCGATTACGTTTAACATTGTTAGCCGGTGAAAAGCGGTCACCGGTGAAAGATAAACATGTATACGTGGCAATATGATTATGAAATATTGAGTAAAACAATTTAAGACGTAACCTGCTTCCCTGTTCAAGCAAAAGGATCCAGTCAAGTTATTTTTCCTCTTACACTTACAAAGTGGTTGTATATCCCCAGGTCGAACAGTGTCGCGAGGGATTGGACTTTTTCTAGAGCATTAATATGCAAAAAATTTATTGTTGGGCTTTACGTGCCAAAACCACGATCTGATTATGAGGCACGCCGTGGTGGGGAACTCCGGATTACTTTAGTCCACCTGGGGTTCTTTAACCTTCACCCAATGCTGCATTGATATGCACATCAGAAACCGCATTCAACACAGGGCATGCCTACGCCAACATTGGTAAAATTTGTTTTTTACGCTGCTCTTTTACGTTAATACTTATGTGTTTTAAACTTTGTTGCAAGAAGTGAAGGGCATGCCCGGCATTTCTAACTACGGTATTAACATGTTATGACCAAGAGCCATCCTCTGACAGCATAAGACCTAAATATTTCACTGGTGAATTATTTTTTTATTTCAACTGGCCACTTAACAAATACTTATATCTGATTTTGTAACATTTTTGTAGTGAAGCTAATGTCTACATAATTATTTATGTTTAGGGCCGTGCTATTAGTGACAAACTATATTTATACGCGCTTCAAGTCGGCCGCCAATAAAAACAATGACTCATTAGATGCCCTTGCACACAGTACACAATCATCCACAAAAATTGTATCCCGGTTCAATAATATCACACATATTGCTAATAAAAAACCTTGCACTCGGCCGCGCAACGCTTGAAACAGCGAAGCTGTGTGATCGTAGCCCAGCATTTTCCGGAAGTGCGCGCGAACTTTTCATCTCATTACTCATGTAGACGATAATTTCTTTTCGTGCGTCTCGGACTTACGGCCGACACTGCGCGTTGCACAGCGCAGCTTGCAACACCGACACCGCGTTCCAGGAGACCCGCTCCGTGAATGCGGCGCTCTCTCTCACGCTCTCATAGCACGCAAACCTCTTCACCTCGCAGAGCACGGGCGTACAAACGCGCCAGCTGTGGAGGAATACGACGACGCTCGAACGCAATCATATGGTTAGCATAAATGCATGCTCTGGCAGCGTGGCTGTATAGCCTAGTGGTTCCGACGCTCGCTTTGGGACCGGAGGTACGCGGGCTCGAAACCCACCTCGGCAAGAAAGTTTATTTATTTCCTTTTTTTTGTAGTTTCTTGATACGCACCACAAATTACGGCTGGCTTAAACAGCTTCGCTGTTAAAAAAAGAAATTCGGCAGAGACATTTCAAACTGCTTACGTGTGGGTATGCGAAAGCGATATATTCCCTTTGGTGCAGTTTTGTACGGAACGGCATTCCAGGAACTAGTTCCTTTTGGGAGGAACAGAGGTATGCCACCATTCCTTTAAGGCTCGGTGGAACTGTAAAGGTAACTCGTTATTTTTACGAAGGAACGGCAGAGGGAACGGCGTTCCTTCTGTAAACGTTCCATGGCACTAAACAGGCGCACCGACGCACGCACGTATGCAGCACATCATGTAGGGCGCAAAGAACTACCGCTTGTCTGTCACGTGACTATGGTGCATTTTTTTCGCGAGTTCTGCATTTTATTTTTTTTATGACTAGACTTCAAGATTGTCACGTGACGCTCCCTTCTGTAGTTTCTTTCCGCCATGGCGGCCTGTCGGACACTAACATCGAGATGTAACTCTTGCGAGTTCAAACAAGGGTCTTACTAAATTAAGAATATCTATTCTGGACATTTCTTTTTCGACTCATACTGCAATATTGGATCAGCATTCATTAAACGCCTAAGTATTGTTCCTTTCGATGCGGTTTCTTGTGCAACATTCAATTATATCCTCCTGAGACCCCTTGTACAATACATTGCACATTGCCTTCCACTTTTTTTTTCGAAATTCACTCGGAAGTGATACGCAAAATATTCACTCTGGGTGTGAAGACGGTGCATGTGTAACTACTTGTAAGAAGTGGTTTACTCATATTCTTGTCATCCGCTTTCGAGAAATTTGACAATAAATTGGTCTAGCCTCTGTGTCGTCCCACACGGCCGAAAGACTTCGAGGCGTATTTCGAAGTCACCGAGATTTCGTGAAAATACCGGACGCGGCAGCAATATGGCAATGTACTACACGTAGTTCCATCTTCATCTCAGCGTTCAAACAATGAAATGCAGTTTTTACCACAGCTTACATGAGGAGATGATGGAGATAGTCATTTTTTTCACGTACATGGAGGCGGAGCTTTTGGCATCTATCCGTGGTATTATAGCGCCCACCGACGCCGCAACGCGGGGCCCTTTGGTCGGCGCTCTCAGCCGGTGCCTTAGCGCCGGCTGTCAAAGAAGTGAAAAATTAAGAAGCACAGCGCGTGCTCGAGGCGCAAGCTCGGCACGCCCAGTGTCGTTCTAGAAGCTAGCCACGCTGGTCGTCGCAGCCGCCGCTCGGCTCACCACCTTCGCCATTTTGAGTAGGGACGACGGCACGGCTCGTACGGCCGCTGTCACGTCATCCTACAGTGGTGCTACACTATTGAAATTTTAAAAATTGTTTTTCAAGTTCATGACATAACAGTAGGCAATAAAAACTACCGTGAAGAGCGATTATGTCCCGTTGTTGTGTCCGGGTCTCAGGAGGCTATTGGTGCATGCGAGTAACTTTCTATTTGCAGATCTGAAGCGCAGTATCCTGACTGCGCATTTGAAGACCGAAGTGGAAAGCGCCGTATGTGTTGCACTTGTAATAGACGAGCACCAAAGTTGCAGTTAAACATGTCTGGAGTATGTCCGGTGCTGCTTGAAAAAAATTCGTCTAGGAGCGTTTCTTTGGATTCTTTTTATCTCCAGATAATGTGCCGCCGGCAATGTTCAAATTCTTATAATATACTTAGTTTGATGTGAGATTTAAATTGCACACTTTATTTCGTCGCAGGATTATCCGACACCATATTTTAATTTTAAAAAATCAAATGTAACGTTAATGTAACGACACGTTCCAATGTTAGAAATGTAACTGGAACGCGTTCCATTCGCATTAAAGTAACTTGTAACGGGAACTCGTTCCAAGATTGGGAAGGAACGAGGAACGAGCTTTCGTTCCTGTTTTAGAGGAACGTGTACAACGCTGCTTTGGTGAAATGTTTTTTCCGCACGTTCCGCCTCCGTGCAAGTTCACCCCTGCGTTCTAACGGCGCTTCGGCGAGGCCAAATGAAAACGCGCTAAACGTCTGAACGCACTCGCTTGCCCACGAGTTCGATAACTCGAAGGAGCGCTCCGCGGCGTTCAATTGGACATAAATACAAGGGGTCAGGCAAGGAGACACCCGAAAGGCGAAGCATCAATGGCGATAGCAACTTAGTAGAGAGCTATACGGAGTAAGGATAGTAGTTTTATCAGCTGTATAAACTTGGAGATGCAGCAGCACCCGCAACGCGCAGAACTGTTGTCGACGCCGTCGCTGTTTTGTTCGCGTTCGCACCGAACGCGCGCGGCGTTGGTGACTGTTGCCAGGGCCTCTGGGGGCGGCTCGGAGGTTTTCGACGAGGTCAGAACGGGAAACTCGTCGAGCAGCGTCGGAGGTCTTTACCACCTTCTCGCCTTGCAACGCTTTTATATAAATAGACATTTGGTGCCACAGCTAAAGGGTCTAGTTTACAGCGGAGAAGTGGAGAGGGTGTGGAGCTTGGCCTTCTTTTTAGGCCGCGCGGCAGCACAGGCTGTCGCGTGGAGGGCATCTTGCTCCTTAAATCGCTCGTCAATTTGGCGAGCAAATTCGTCTAGACGGATAGTGAGGTTGGAGAATTGTTGGGTGAAGGCTTGGATGGCCGTCTGCACCACGGCCTGAATTTTGGCCTCCACGAGTTGTTCGAATTGTGGGGATAGGGCCGGGGTTGCCGCGGCCGATGTTGGTGTGGCCGAGGAGGTAGTGGGAGTTGCAGCCCTCTTCTTGGCCGGCTGTTCGCGAGTAGGAGGAGAAGGTAGTAGGGGAGGGAGTTTATGAGCGGCCGAGATCATTGTCGCCGGGGTAGGGGTGAGGACCTGCAGGAAGGCATGCAGCTGCGACTGAAGGCGTTGGTTGGTGTTGTGGAGGGAGGCGAGCTGTGCGCGGACATGCAACATTTTCTAGAGGGGGTTGGCGGAGTCCTGGCAGACTACGTCTGCCCAGCTCACCTCACTGGTGTGGCGGCCGGGTTCCTGTGCAGGTGGTTTTGGGGGGACTGGAACTGGGGGTTGCCTGAGTCCGGTCCAGGAGTGGGATCAGGCCATAGGCTTGGTACGGTTGGAGGGCTCTTTCAGGAGATGGCTACGGTTTCAGGCTGTTTCAGATGTAGCACCTATATAGTACAGAGGAGTAGTAGATGTGCTTGGGCACCCAGTCTTGTTCGAAAAGTCTTGTTCGAGGTAGTGGTGTCGGCGTTGTGGGTCGGGAGTGTTGATGAGGACGACGTGTTGGAGGGTGTTGATGATTACGGTGTCTGGCTTGGCCTCTTGGTGTCCGAGGCGGGCTGCTTGCAGAATCCCATCGCGAAGCGCAACGCCGTTCACGGTCCGAAGGTTGAGGCCGCCACGGGGACGGAGGATGATTTTATGATCGTCGATGGGTAGCTTGGGGTGGCGTAGGGCAGAGAGTTGGGGCGGCCGGGGCCGGTGCCTCGCCAGAGCTTGAGGCGTAGATGGCTGCATACATTTCTCGGCAGCGGCGGAATTCGGAGTAGTGGTGGGGCGGGAGTTGCGAGTCGAGCTAGGATGAGTTGGCTAGTATGAGTTTATCCGGTCGTAGGGGACAAAGTCGGGTCTCCTCCGCGCCCCGCAGGCCCTGTTTCGATTCCCGCCCAGATCAAAATTTACCTATTTTTCTTTTCAAAGGGATTAGTTTACTTTGTTTACATGAACCTGCCTGCTAAATTTGTCATCAATTCGAGCATTTTTTACGCGTTTTTACTCTTTGCCGTCGGCCATTTTTGGTAGCGTCATTCGGTCACGCCGCCGACTACAACTACGGGTTTTCGCGTAATGGGGCATATAATGCTTTCGCATTAAAAAAGTGGAAAGGAATCGGCCCCAACATGGAGCCTTGCGGCACACCAGACGTAGCAGCAACATCATCTGAGCAACTCCCATTCAAAACAACTCTTCGACTTATACCTGTGTCACACGGGTACATTTGGAAGGCCTTCCAGTCGACGGCCTTCGAAACGCCACAACTCTATCGACTCGAAGGAGTTGTCGCGCTGCTACACGGCACTTTTGAAAGGCCGTTGAGTGGTTCAGGCGTTTCTCGCAAAATTGTGTGGCACTGCGGATCTTTATTTTCGTTTTCATGTAACCAAATGTTAAAGAACATTAAAACCACTTAAAAACGCTATAATTTATTTTATGTTGCGAAATGGCGGCGATATGACGGAATCCGGCAACACATGGAGTAGAGGGAGAGTGTACTAGACAACATGGAGGAAGGAATGAACACAAGCACGTCGCTGTTGTCGAGAGTATGTGCAGTTCGCACATATGAAGTGGCGAAAATAGTTTATTGAATAATTAATAACACTCATGTATAGTATTTTTAGAGCATTTTGGTTGGATTTGTTCTTTCTAACCGTGAGTACGAGCACACTGTGAACGAGACGGCATGTTCGCGCTGTTTCCGCTTCCGTTGCTCAAAGGCCATCCAGATTTCAATAGAGTTGTAGGGTGCTCCGTTGACTCGATAGACTATTGACTCGGCGGCCTTCGAAACCGCACGTGTAGCAGCTCGAACTTGACCTTTGAGTCAACTGACTATCTGTTGGAAGGTCTTCCAAATGCCCGTGTGACACGGGTATTTCTTACTTAACAACACGGAGTTACAGCCTGTATATTCATAAAAGTATTCACGTGTTCATAGTACCCCTAATCTTACCTGGTCAACCTATTACCGCTAATCTTACCTGGCATATCGACATTAGTAACACTGCGGATCGAACGTTGGGTTATTGGCTCCTGTACACTTATAATGCCACCATCCTCTCTCATGCTTACTATAGAAAACACTAATAGGAACAAAATTTGAGTATACATCCAATGTGTGAAATTCCATTGTATTTATTACCTAATTAGAACTCAAATTTACTCCACTCGTTTTATATGTTCAACTTATGATCGAATAGCTACTCTAACCCCAAATAAAGCTAAAGTTGAATTTGTAACCCGTAAACTGATACAGTCGAACCCGGATATATCGAATCTGAAGGGGATCACAAGAAGTTCGTTATATAGGTAATTCGGTATATAAAATAATAGGCCCTCAGGTAAGCGGTGGCTTACCGGTTAGTGCATCGGATAGCCGCTAACTTACTGCACGCAACATGGGGGAAAAAAGCAAGCACACTTTATTTACCCGCAAAAAAAATGCTGGTTCACTTTCAACTTGATTGAAAAGTCCAAGCTGATTCTTTCTTTACACTTGTAGCGGCCATCTCTTGCGGAAAATAAACTCGTGAATAGGCACTCAACCCACACTACGACGCCTCCAAAATCGGATAGAAGGAATGTTGACGTCCGAGGTAGCATGAGGGCTAGCTGAACAGCCTGACGGGGCTCAACTGACTGCACTATCTCTTCTCCACCTCCAGGTGCCAGAATACCTCAAAGTGTACAAAGGAGTGCACTATGAGGTCTTCTGCGTGGCGCCGCGTTCGATATATCGAATGTGCTGGTGAACGAACGTTCTTTATACGCGTGCACCAGCACGATACATTTGCACGGAATTTTCAAGGGGATTCTACAGCTGTTCGACATACAGAATAATTCGTTGTAAGTTGGCTTGATATATCCGCGTACGACTGTATCTCCCTCACCATATCTATAGCATCGTATTTATCAGCTGTAGAAAATACGTATCAGATTTAGTCACATTAACTTCCTTCAGCTCTTTCTGGCCTCACACAGCCCTTGAATGGTATCGCCTCCCCAAAGAAATCATAAAGAGTACAAATAAACGCAAGTTTCATGCAACATCAACTACCGTACGTTGTGTAATCTGAATTTGTTAATTACTTACTATGTTCCTTTTAAATTCTTTGTAAGGTCAGGTAATATGGTATAATTGTAAAGCTGCCTTCGTCGTGCGCACTGAACTTTTTTTCACGTACCACCAGCTAAAATTACATGATTAGAAAGTTACTTTTTAATCATTGTATTATTTGTTTTTTCTGCTCAACCCACTTCCTTCCGTAATGCCTTCGAGTGCTGACGGCGCAAATAAATAAATTATTAAACTGTAAAAAATATTTCTTGGATGAGAGGTGGTCACCTCCGGCAATGTTTCATCATCATCATCAGACTATATTTACGTCCATGGCAGGACGAAGGCCTCGCCCAGCGATCTCCAATGACCCCTATCCGGCGATGTATAAAATATGCGCATTATTTAAAGCTACATAGTTTAACACTACGTAGCGAAACTCAGTTATTCTTCTGAAATAGCTAGTCAGTTGTTCCTCTTAGCCGCTTATTTTGTCTGTGCATGAAAGTCTCTCGTATTATTTGCTCAGATGACAACCTAATTAACAAGCTTTTGAAACTTATATCGCTTTGGTAAATAAGTTGCTATGTGTTTTTGGACTCACGCGCTAAAATAAAAAAAAACCTACATTGCTTTATAAATGCAGTGAATGAAATTGCTGCGAAAAGACAAAGCCGTGTAATACATTTGAGATCTTCATTACATGCCTATAGCCAGGAAGTCTATGCAACCAAATGATTGTGTATTATTACATTCTCAAACTCCTACGGCATTTCCCCTATGTGGAGAAGCCAGTTTAACTTTTAAATGATTCACAATTCGACTTTGTAATGTTTCGACCATATATTTGATAGATAGAAATGTGCATGACCAATAGGAACATATGTTGGAGGCAAAAATTCTTAGCAAATTTTGCAAAATAATCTGTGTTTACCAACTGAACAGCATATTTCTACCCTGGAACAGATAGGAAATTGAAATGAATCACATGCATAAAAGTTTGCAGTGCGAGTATTACGAAGTACAGTTTCAGTTTTATTTCTTTCAATTTATGATATATGATAGTTGATGTGATGACTTCAATTTCCTGTTTTATGTTTAGGCTACTGACACTGCGCAAACTATATTTTTTGTCATAACACGGAATACAGGCCCAGAGTGCGGCTCATAAACACATCGGGATAATGAGGCGTAATTTGTGGATACATTTCTCGCTATGGGTAATATAGGAGCCCCTTTCTCGCAAATATGTCTTGGTTGAGAGCGCATGTGCTGAAAGTAGACTGATTGTCCGCGCTTTCCGTGCAGCTACCGAAGCGACTGTGACAGTCTTTCGCTGTTTAAAGGTTTAAGCATAGAGAAAGAAATTCAACAAGAGGGGACACTCGGCAAAAACTGGCAACAGTAAACACGTCACCATACGTCACGCTATACTTTTGACACCGAACGTTAGCTGCCGCGAGCATCGAAAAAAAAGAAAGTGAACTTAAGTTAACAGGCATTTATTTATTTTTTTAATTCTTTCCCGCGAAAACTAAAACGTTTTGCGTATAAATGAACTTAAGCTTTGCGACTTATTTTCCTTGCCTTACCTAGCCACAGGTCAGTGACGCGCCAGTTACATGCGTCGTCCGCCAGACACTCCCCCGAAGCCAGCGAGGATGGCTGCGCACGCGTTTGAGCGCTCGTGCGCGGCGACCCGTCTGTCTCCTTCTTTTTTTCTTTTTTAAATGTAACCTGGTTTATTGGGCTCTCGGCGTATTCTTGCGTTCCTTCTGCACTGGGACAAGACACCACTGCACTATTGGACTACGGCAAGGTGAGAAATCTTGTTTCACAGTCTACGACGCAATTAGGCTTACGGCACGGGACCGAGACTTAAGACGCAGTTAGCGAAAAACAGCTCGGCCATCCTGGCGCAGTTAATTTGAGTTAATGAATCGTGCTGAGACATGTTTCCGACGCTTCCTATGGGACTATTGTAACTTATTTCGGTTTTTGAGCCACACTGGCCGCACAGGGCGCCGTGTCGCAGTTAGCGAGAACTCAGCCGTGGTGTGTAGTCTAGTTCATCTTGCTAGGAGAAGTTTGTGCCGCTTTCTCTGACGCCAGACATTACTGAAAAGTAATTTCGTTACTTTCTGGGGTACTTTTGAGGCACGCTGGCCGCACAGCGCGCTGTGACGCAGTTAGCGATAAGCAGCTCGGCCGTGGTGATAAAGTTTGGCGTGTAATGAATCTTAGAGGGACAAGCCTGTGACGTTTTTTGTGGCTCCGCAACAACATATACCTTCTTTCGGTACTCACGCCTGTTGAAAACGCGATGGCCGATTGCCAAGAGTGATAACATGGCGTGTTCTGCTGGCGCCGGCAGAACGCGCGAACGACGAACATATCAGAAACTTGTAATTCGAAAATTACGTCTTCTAAAGGACTGAAAAAAGGCATTGCACCCACGCATTTGTCTTGAGAGCCTGTTGCGTCCGTCTCTATGTATGTAGCGTACCGTCGCGTCGCCCGAGGCCAAGTTTTGGAAACGCGAAGTCGCTCGTGTATTTGTGCTGCCAAAGTGCAGGAAATAATTCCCAAAAATGGGGGAACGCTTGGAAATCAGATGTTTTCATAATGTTTGGGATGAGTCGGGTATTTTCTACGCCATGTATGTAAAAGCGAATTGCTTTTTGTAAGGCCGCCCATTCACCGCTTTCGCACGTTTCGCCTCTACACGCCGTATTCCTATGTCTAAATACCAAAATGACTCATGCTTGTAACATGCTGTTACTTGCTTGCAAATGTAACATGCTTGTAATTTACTTTATTTTTCAGCTGGTGCAGTCCGGTGGAGCTTCATACAGGAACTACTGCCTTATCTGCTGGTGTCACAACGTTGGATGAACGCACAAAAAGCGCGGAACGAGCTTTTATATAGAGCAAAATAAATATTTCCTCAGTGCACAAAAGGTCTTGCGTCTACTTTGTGAAATTGCACGTGGCACAGATTCGATGGGACTTTACGAGATCGTTCGCAATCATTTTTACTAAATAATAAACCGATTCTGCACGAAGAGCAAAAAAAAAGGAAAGGGGGGGGGGCGCAGCCGGCGTGCTAGCTTGCGTTCAAAATACGCGCGCCCAAAACCGAAACCGGAAGTGATGTAAGTGATCGACACCGACCGCTTGGCACGCTGCAGTCAATTCGGCCGCTGGGCCCTATGGGAGTGTCCCCTCTTGTTGAATTCCTTTCTCTATGGTTTAAGCCTTTCGATGCCAAGCGCCTGAAATATACACAAACAACGCGCTTGTCCAGAACCAGAAAGGTCGCAAGCATCATGCGAAGGGAGGGATTACCCTTGTACGGGTTAGTTGCATCCTTGAGCAAAAAAGAAAAACCGGGGAGTGACAAGTCATTTTTAACGACGGGCTGTCGCTCTTGTCGTTATCACAAATGACGACTTGCGGCAACGTACTGCGCTTTGTCGGGAAGCTGTTATGGTTCATTCTTTAGAAAGGGTATTTATTTTTTTCCCGCAACGTAACTTACGTCATCGGGGCAGATTTTAAAACATAAAGGTCTTGGGTCAGGCGGTGGTACCTAGGTGACATGAACGCCCGAGAAAAATGGACTTGTGCAGTCATTTTCTTTTGGAAGCTCTGATAACGTTGTAATTTTAACCACAATAGCACTTCGTACATGGTATTTTTCCTAACAGCTTAACAGAAGGCTAATCAGTCCTCATATTAATAAACTGTTAACTTTTTACCAGAGACACTCTCAGATGACTTGAATATATTTACAATAAAGGGCTCCGTAATTTCCACCATGGCATTACGTAGGTACGTTGGCGCACTTCATGTAATAATCCCAGTCAGCCTACTCACATATAGCGCATTACTAATCACATCTACCATGGCCTCGGCTACATCCCAAGAAGCAATTTCCTACCTATTTTGATTACTTAAGACTCGGTAGGCTTAAGACAGGCCAAAATTCGAATAGGAATGCGTAGTATGGAATTAGTATGGAACCTACAGTGATCTAGAACGTATGCATTACACTCGAGTCTGTTCAGAATTAGACAGTAACATTCATTTACTCTGACTATTCATTTATCATCAGTGTTAATAAACTAAACGCATGCTGTGCCGATCTTTCCCCCCACCTCACCCCAAATTCAGCTGGGCGCAGGCTACCACCCTGCGTCTGCTACAAATACGTACCCTTCACTCGCCCGCCTCCACCTTATATTCCCTGATGTCTACAGTACACCCAACTGCCGGTGCTGTGGCACTCACCCGGCTATGCTTCCGCATGTGCTGTGGGAGTGCCCAGCACTGTACACACACATTAACACCACGACCCCCTCGTCGAGGTTGCGTGAGGCTCTGCGGAGCTCCGCCCTCGACGACCAAACCTGGGCGACCCAGCACGCCCGTGAGGCGGCGGCGAGGCAAGCCCTCGACGTCCCCTCATGGGAGGCTTAGGCCCGGCCATCATAAAGTGCTGGCTCTACAATAAATGTTTATTCCTCCTTCTGAGCTTCTATCGCTAGGTTTGCGCCGTGAAGTCGCCTGAGCTTGCACAAGTTCTACAATTCTACGCTCCAATATCCCATCACCAAGAACTCGGCGCTCGTCATCACGAATAAGCTAAAAAGCAACCTCGCCTTCAGAACGTATAGTCAGCGTCACAAGCTTTCGTACCCCGGAAGGTGAAAAAATATTTATATTTCTACGCCTTAGTCACGCATCGTAGTATTCGGATTTACAGCGTATACTGGTCTAGAGTAAACAAAACAAAAGTTTTGCATAGTTTTACTGGCTGCGGGGTAGCTGCGTTGAAAATGAACTTATTCGCAGAACCTCGGCCCCGTAAACTTTTGGCGGCGACTGTGCGATTGAGCACCTGCATTTTATTTATTCTGCACACAATATTTTTTTAATGAATGGCCTTCCAGCCAACGTCATGCAGTGCTTACACCTGGTTAATTTTCAGGACAGCAGACTCAGACATGACTTATTAAGTAGAAGACCTGAACTATTATGTAGCACGTCATTACTATGACCAATCAGGTGTAATAAATATGTTAACAAATAAAGGATAATAACATATTGCCTATGAAATTTTACTAAAATCTCAGGACTACTTCAAAACTTTGCCTGTTCTTCTTGTGTACGTCCCTATACTTTCTAGCAAACTGAAAGGGAGAAATTCAAGGGTGAAATTGACATCTCTTGTGGCACCATGGCAGAAAAGGGAAGGTGTAGCTTAGTGGGCCCATATGAAAGGATCAGCTGCGATTGTGCTACTCACGCACAAGGAACGACACTTTTGTATTTTTTTACAGGCAGTAAAGTGATAAATGGTGTCCGTGGACGCTGGAGTGATCGTGACAATACCACCGTACCGATATGGGTGATAAACGATACTAATAAGGGAACATTTCTGCAAACCTCACGGTCCTTTCTTATGTTTCTTCAATTGTCCAAACACGTTAAATTTAGCATAGGAGAAAATTCTTACAGAATTACTGAAGAATTGTACCAGTAATTATATCATGGTGCTGTGATCTGATTCAGCAATAGAGTTAGTTAAGAACAGAACAGCAGAATGCCATAGTAACTTTGGTGATTGCAGCCGAAAAAAATGTCTTCTTGCAACGCTTTGTGGGCATAACTCAAAAAGGGTGTGGTCTGCGATTGGAATAGTTCTCTATTTTTACACGACAAACTACATTAACACGCCCCGGTGTCTTTTCGCATTATTTCCAATACTCCTCTGCGTACGTCGTGGTAAAAGGATATGAAGACCTTTAGTATTTCGGGAATTTTGTGAAGGTATATGGGAATGGTTCAAATGATAAGACACGTGCGCTGCATATTGAGGATAGAATGTTTATGTTTCGAGGTATTGGTTTGTACTAAGCAAAAAAGCTTGTGAAATAATTTGGACCGCCTTCATTTGCACCGAAGATCCGGTACGGAAAAATTCTGCTTTGATATAATGCAAATATACTCAGTCAAATAGCTTCTGTATTCCTTTGTAAGAATACTACGTCTGGGGCTGCAGCCAAGTTTTCTACTTCTGCGTCTTTTAATTGCACACACGGGAAGCTATTTATTTTTGTGGTACGTTTCAGGCTGCACAAAAGTCGCATAAACACGCCTTTCCATGACATAGCTGAATAGGCAAAAATATTTCTTAGTAATGTCTTCATAAATGTTTGCCTTAAGAAAGAAATCAACTTGTAAAACACAAAGTTGGGTTTATTGTCTCAAATACATTACACCTAAAGCGCAAAAGAAGTTTGGAAGCACGTTCGCATGTTCACGAAACCAGCCAGCTATTTTTTTTAGGAAGACGTTGGTACAGTAGAAAGAAACGAAACAAGAACCGCAAATAAATGACCTGCGTTTCGGAATATGCCATCTGGCGGAAAACCGCCAAACTAAGCAGCGACAAAGTGATAAAAAAAAATAGCGGCGCCGCTGGCTTCGAACCTGCGAACTGCCAATCGTGGTATCAGTGATCCTAATCGGTGGTCGCGCAGAACGCTCGGCTATCGGTTTGCGTGCTGCCGGAGGCAAAAACTAGGTTTATATACGTACCACAAAATATTCTGCGACCTTGCTATGAAAACTGCGATTTTGGAACGACTTTTTTGCCATTTCAAGAGTTGCTGCTGCAACTAGCTGAAAGCCGAGTCATTGAAGTTGATAAATCCCCAATAATACGTCGATCTATGCAATAGGCTCATCGCAAATTGCTTTTTACTGGCCAAAAAAGCCTCCAAAATTTGGCCTTTTCCATAGACTCCAATACTTCGAACTTCGCCCGAAATTTGGAACGGGTTTTCTGTCGTAAGTAATGGTACCGCTTGCATGAGATGTCGGGCTAAGCTCCTAGAGCCTATTTCCACGGTAATATTTTGAAAGATGGCTTCTATGATTAGTTATTTGGGAAAAACGACGCTCTCTCATAGAAAATGCGCATGTTTTCAGAGGCGGCCGCTAGAGGCGCTGTTCGGCGATGCCCCAGATTCCTGGTATTGCACGGAGCGAACTTCCCCGACGATGTTCGCGCGTCAAATGTAGCGAGACGCGCTTCCGTGTTTTCGCCTCACTGCCTCTCATGCGACGATCCAGCGGCGAACGCCGCCGAGCCGCTATCAATGTGGCCAGCCGTGAAGCAGGAGATAACTGTTTTTTAAATGTAACCCACAGTAAGGTTTAGCATGTTGCGACTCTTAGTAACGTCATAACTTAGTGTTTTATAATTTTTCTTGAGTTATTTCACCTACATTTTGAGCTTGGCTATTGGCAACCTCCGGAAAGCGCAGAAAACAACTTGGCTCTGCCAACATTGTGTCCATGCGGATACAGTGCGTAGTGTCATTAGACAGTTTTAGTTTAACGTAAGCGTAATAGCGGGGTTAAGGGAAATAGCGTTACCGTTCCGCAAACGAACTTTGCAGAGAGGTTTAGTATAGCGTGATAGCGTAGTTTACGTGTGGGACGCTATTTTATGACGCTTTCAATTCCGCATACATAGGGCACCTAAGTAATTCTATGTGTGTGTGCGTCCCGGAAAGTGCGAGAGGCAGCGCAATGGAAGCCAGGAGCGCGTTGTATTTTTACTTCCCATGTCCGCCGATCTGCAGCGAAACAGGCAAGCAGTACAAGCTGTCTACCATAGTCTCCGAAATCTTCCCGTCTTAGAGGCCATATGCCGTCGTCGCGCCTATCTCCCAACTTTACCGACAGGTGGCGCTGGCATCTCAAAGAAAATAGGGTGCCTCGATGCCCAGCGCCGCCGTCCAGGGTGGAGACAACCCCGCTGGCGCCGCCATATTGAGTCACACGAGCTGAGACTCAGCTACGCTTGCGTTCATAAATAGTGTTACTCGCGGCGCACTTCCAAGTGCTTTGCCTTGATGAGGATTGTTTTATCGGTATCGCATCTGCACATCTTTAAAATCAATAGCCGTTAACTCGTCGAAGGTCCAAGACGTAAATGTCTTCGACCTTCGGGAACATGCCCCAAGTTGCCTAATTCAATCACATTTAATATGCCGTGTGTATGTTTGAAATACGCACTATTTTTTGCGCTTCGATGCTTGGTATATAAGGTTTGCGACCCCCTGTGTGTGGAAGTTTTTCTTTTGCGCTGTTGTATTTTGGTTTACACGTCACGCCTCCTTTACCGTAGCCAGCCACTCGCGCACGGCGGTTAGTTTCCCTTGCGTTGCGCATGCTCTTCGCGTTCGTTGCAATTATTTGACGATATCTACGCGCAATTTTGCTTTTTTTGCCCACAAAACTGTGTGCTGACAGGATTAAGCTGGTGTAAAAATAACTGCGATGTGAAATTAAGGTTTAGTTAGTGCTGTAGAGAAACATGTAACGTAACTTGTCTGTGTCAATCTTGCGTAGTACACACAAGAAACCAAACGATGCACAAAATATATTTACTTAGTAATGTCTAGTACAATCAATCATGAAAAAGATATGTACATGAAAAATTATATGTACTGTGTGGCGCCTGAAGGTTATGTTGAAAGACGATATAAAAAAAATTCGCAAGTTAGGCTCGACACACAATTCGGGATAGGGAGAGTTTTTTTTAAATTTATTCATTACATGGGGGGGGGGGTTCA
Organism: Dermacentor silvarum; assembly: GCF_013339745.2. NCBI lineage: Eukaryota > Metazoa > Arthropoda > Arachnida > Ixodida > Ixodidae > Dermacentor > Dermacentor silvarum. The sequence continues at coordinate 341,885,363 of NC_051154.1, read as the reverse complement.
AGTGAGTACATCAACCTTATTACACACAATATAAATCGAAAACAAGAATGCAAACAAAAAAATGCAACCGCGGGTAATATTAATCAAGATATCCAGCCAGAATACATCAGCTACCATCGAATACGTCGCATCAGCCAAACACATCGATGGCGAGTACAGAACATTTTATAAATAACCATTAGAACAGTGACAACTACATTGAAAAAATAAACAACACTGCATACATATCGCGTACAAAAACCGTAAATGAAACTAAGACAGTCAAATACAGATTAGCAATGTTTTCACTTCGAAAATATAGTCCATGATGATGTAGGGCTGTTGACTTTAACAGACGGCGCCCATCCTGTCGATTTCCCTCGTACTGGTCCTCTTCAAAGTGTTTCTAAGTACAAGTAAAACAACAAAAGTGATTATTGATAAGAAAAGTTGCCTTGTAAATACAGAGAATCCATTACAGTGCTTAACAATAAATTTTCGCAGAAGTAATGCTGTATTACCTCGCTTCACACTTTTTGAAGAAATGCACAGGCTACAACGGATACCATGCCAGAAAGCGCCGAAACATTTTGGTCCCATGATGCCCCTTAACTATACTACACCTGGGCATACCGTGCACTGGCATTTAAAGACCGTCACAGTACCCACTACGATCGGGAATGAGCACGAATGACCATCGGCTTACGAGCACCACGCTACAAATATATTCGTCTAAAAAATCAGCTATATAACGTAACAACCTGAGATCCGCAAGATATCTGCTGAGAATAGAGAAAATCACGATACTTCGCTTGCCACGTACACAACAGCCGCTCTCCCCAGAAGAAGCACTGCGTTCTTTAGTCCCAAATAACCAGTAGCGAAAAAAGAAACTGAGGGGGAAAAAAAAAGAAACAAGAGACACACGATGTGAGCTTCCCGTGAAAAAGTAAAATAGGTGGTTTACATGACGATTTGTAGCTAATGTAAGGCTATTTCGTGGCGAAGCATTTTCGTCAGTTCTTAAAATAAGGGTACTACTCGCATAGACTGCGCCGATAAAAACGGCAAAAGCCTATGCGACGCGCGCTCGCAAACCATAGGCTACTCAGCATCGGTGCAGTGCTTAGTTCGTGAGCGAACGTAGGTATGTGAGCGAGGATCAGAGAATACTTTCTTATTTAAATGAAAAACACGATGCGACAGTCTAAACTTTCTTGACACTTACCTCCCAAATGTAGGAGCTATCCGTTGCCTTCCAGTGATACCGCTTTACTTGGGCTTCCCATCTCTTCCTTCGCTCTGGGTCCCGGGGGAAGCGTAAACAACGAAGCCCTTTACGCGTCGATCCGGTGCACTTGGGAACACAACAGCCCGTCCTGTCGACTCGATGCACTTGACAAGCTTGTCATTCATGCGGCTGAACACTGTCCAGCAAGTAGAAGCGTCAGCGAAGCATCCGCGCGCACTGTGTCTCGAACTAAGCACCGGCACCAAGCACTCGCAACAGCTCGCTGTGACTCAAGATGGCGTCACAGCGAGAAAGCGGCCGCGCGGGTGCGGTCAAAGGATGGCACCACCCTGAACGGCGGCGCTGGCATCGAGGCACCCTAAAAGAAAATTTCTCTCGTTAGGCTTAGGCGCGTTCGAAACGAGAAGCGATCTCGAAAATTCCTCAAGATTAGCCATAACACTCTCTCGTCCAAGCGGCATGATACTAAGCAACAGCCGTTTGGGCAGTCATTTGCTACGAACGAAGTGACTTTTACAAAAACATCGCCAAATTCAGTTCGAAGCGGGTGAGCGGGACCGCCGCCATCAATCCCATGATTCAACGGCCGGAAGTGCTGCTTCCTGTGCTTCCTGATTGGATCGGGCTTGTCGCCGCGCGCTGAACGCTTCCGGCGGCGGGCGAAAATAAGTATCTATCCCCTCCAAGTCGGTGGCGCGCGTCTTGATTTTTGACGCCAGCCGCCGAGCGGCCGCCGTCGGACAAAGTTCGCTGCTTGGACGCCGGAAATTTGTTCTGTGAGGGTCTGGCTTTATTCCGTTAGTCGTCCACAAAACATGGGGGCCGATCCTGGCGGTAGTGCAGAAAGGGTCGAAGCGCAATGGCACATAACCCCGGTGAACTAGCGAAGCTGAGCCTGGCTAAGTCTAGCTAAGCATGGTTGGGAATACTTAAGCTTAGTCAGTCATCGATAGCCGATCAATAGCTAATCGATAATCGATCAATAACCAATAAATTACGGAAAATGCTGGGGATGACTTGGTAGTGCTTAGCCTAGCCCAATACGTAGCCAATATGATAGCCAATCGATAGCCAATCAATAGCTAATTATTTAATAATCAATAAATTCCGGAAAATGCTGGGGATGATTTGCTAGTGCTTAGCCTAATCTAAATACGTAGCCAATACATTGCGATACCCAATCGATAGCCAATGAATAGCTAATCGATAATCAATTAATAATAAATAAATTCTGGAAAATGCTGGGGATGATTTGCTAGTGCTTAGCATAGCCCAAAAGTCTGGACTAGCTAGGTGCCCATCAGCTCCGCTGTCTCTTTAGCATTGCGCCTCCAGTCCAAGCTACGCTTCTTTTTTTATAGTATTTTATTTGCTAAGCCGCTTGGCTAACTTTAGCTGGGGCATACTATATAGACTCAAGGGAGAGACAGCAGCAATGCCTCGAAGTCTCATATATTTGGTGTTAAAAAAACTGTCAGCCCTTCCACTGGGGTGGAGATGGAAGACCCGCGAAGCTGTACTATGGTGGGAATTATCTATTTCCAATTATGACTATTAAGATGTGATGGTGTAATTGGTTATTTGAACTATTAAAGAATTAGAAATATATATGATCTGGTGGGTTTCATCTATTTAGTGACCACCGGGACCATGGCCTTGTGGTCGCTACGGTACACCCCGCTTAGGGTGTACGGCAAAGGTTGGCACGTTCCTCGTAAACACGTCACCAACGCCGAGCGCGTGCGGTGCAAGTGCGGGCAAAACGCCGCCGCCGTCGACAACAGTTCTGCGCGTTGTTTGTGTGACCGCACACAACCGTTGTCAAAACGCTGGCGTGAGCAAGCGCGCCAACAGCAGTGAGCGAAGGTTCATGCGGTCTATCGCTTCAACGGAAACTTAGCGGCGAAAGCACAGCGCATACAAAGGTAGGAGCCCTGTTGCAGATCGCTTTCAAGATACGGTGCGCGCGACCGCCCGGCGCCACTCAAAGTACAAGTTGCTCGCAGAGCACAAGCCGCAACCCCTCCCTCCCGCGCTACCTTTTGCGTGGGATTGAATCGCCAGTTCCCCTTGCGCCCGATCGCAAGATACGCATTTGGTGCCGCAGCTAAACGTCGCCTCCCCTCCCTCCCTCCCGTCCTCCCATTTCCTTTCGCGCGACGGAAGAAGTGGCGTTTGCGCTCCGCCGTGCTCTCGCTCCCAGTGAAAGCGCGCGAGGGACGCGCGCTTTCACTCGCACATACAGCATACGGCCAATGAGAGTTTGTTTTATACATCCGGACGCGACCATCGAAGAGTGAGCTTTTAACAGCTTCGCTGTAAAAATAATGTTTAGCAACTTTCGCGTAGGAACAGAATTGAATACCTTTCTCCTACACTTCTTTATCTGGCTCAATTTTGAGTCAAATGGGACTTGTTGATCGCTTCGTTTTTATTGTGGCACAAGGACATTGTTGCTAAGGCGAAACACAGCAGAATATATTGGGGCTATAATTTTGGCTCGACCAACACGAAGACCTGCATTGAAATGGCATAATATTTTCCTACTCACCTGAGAAATGACCTGGTTCTCTCGCTCTCTTTTTTAAAGTTTTACTAGTACAGGGTCAACGATTATATGCTATATTTTTTTGCTATGTTCCCGTTTTTATTTTGATTTATGCAAATTACTGCTCCGCATGAAATCAATCGCTGGAAAGAGTTCACGCTGATAACCAGTCGCTGGATTACATTTCACGCTGTCCTTTCGCTCACTCAACAATTTCGCGTTGTGGAGGAGCTGAAGGTGATATGCTTGTTACCTGCATTTCCAATAGTATAACGAGTCAATGACGTCAGCTGCATTATGACTGCTGACAGAAAGTCGGTTGCAGATCTAACCAAGAATCGTGCTCTCGGGGCAAAAATAAAGGTGACCAATGCTGTCCTGCCACCTGCGCAGTGCACCCAAAGATGGAGCCCGGAGAAGAGAAGGGCCCAGGCAGCGAGCTGGTGCTGGCGGTTCTCAACCGTCCCGCCTGGCTTCGCTGTACCGCGGTGGGCGTGCCTCCACCATCGGTGCGCTGGCTGCGGGCGGGCCGCCTGCTCAGTCCACGAGGGGACCCGTTCGTGCAGCCATCCGCCGACGGACGCCGGCTGCAGCTGCGGCGCGCAAGGTGCTCTGAACGCGTACACCCCACAAACGGACAACGAAAGCACACGCACACAACCGCCGCCGCGGCTTAATAGCCACGGCGTTCATCACCTGAGCGCGAATCCGCAGGTTCGGGTCCCGGCCTCCGCGGGCGCATTTCGCTGAGGGTGCAATGCAAAGGCGCTAGTGACTTCTCTTTGTGCGCAAGTGAAGAAACCCAAAACGCCGAGCGATTAAAATTAATCTACATACCTACACCAATCGATCAAGCACCTAGCCGCGCACGCATACAGACGCGCCACGTGCACACACACATACAGAGAGAGACATACGAGTATCAAAAGCGGTGCCGTATAATGTATGCGCACGCGATAGATAAAAAATGGGCATCGAAACAAGTACTGATACGTGAGATTTTGGAACGGATATTCCCTCTTCAGGAACGGCACACATGAATAAAGCGTTTTCATGCTGCACCGATTAGCTAAACCGGTGGACGCGGTGAACAAACCTTGTGGACGCGGTCTCTATTCCACTAAATTTAATAATGTATTGCCTCAGAATCGTATCCTGCACTTTTCTGCATCGTTAATCCATAATGCTCATAACATAGATCGTTGTCTTACTCGGGAGTCATTCTTTCGCATCCGCTATCACGTCTGTCGTAATTCGGTGAACTGTTATCATACCTAAAGACACTAACGCTGTCTTAGATGACATTTTTGATGAACTTATGAACGAAGTCATCGATATCTTAACTGATCCCTCCGCGTGCATTTTTAACAAAATATTTAAACGTTATAGGCTTCCTAGTGGCAAACCTTCTTAAAAACTGACGTACTTAATGTCCTTAAAAATTCAGTTTAGAGTTTTTTCCTCGTAATTTTAGTTTTCCATCGTGACTTCCACTAATACTGCGCAATTTGCAAATAGGTAGTAGAAAAACTAGTGTCGACAAGGCAGCGTTGTTGGCTCTGCCCGTGTTTCGCGTTTCTTCTAAAGATTTTATTTTATACATCTCAATACTTTTCGTAAAACATCACTCATAAATCACTATCCCCCTTCCCTCCCTTGACAACTCATCCAAATTTGTCTAAATAACCGCGACAGCTTTCAGTCTGACAGTCAAGCTGTCCCTCCTGCATTTCCTAACAAAGCAGTACCACGGGCCTCCTATTCTGCAGCCTCTAAAATTCTTGCTTTTCAACAATTATCCGTCTAGGCGCTTCTACTTCGTCAAACGTGTTCTATACGTTGACGATGTAGCCATCTTCAAATGGTGAAAAAGTAATTTACTCATTACTCAGCTACGTCATGACTTCGAAACTGTTATCGCATGTTGTAAGTAGAAAGTAGGCATATTCCTTCTGAAGCAAAATTTCCGTGGACGCAAGCCTACAAGTACTTATACCTCTGTACTATCTCAAACATCCTTTGTCGTATGAAGTCACGTTCTGTTTTATTAATCGCAACCGAAAAACCACTCTGTTACTGTTCCTATGATGATCTGTCATTGAGCTATTCGTTGCAGAAAGTAATGTCATTTACTGCAGAATCTCTCTCAACGCACTTGCGTTATACACTCTCTGTAGCATGTTTGTCCATAACTACGTAGAATTTAATTATTTTCTTGTAAGTTTATGTATGTGTCGAATTGTTTGCAATAACAAACTCCCAGAAACTCAGATTCATGGCGACAGTCGAGGTGCAATTGAGCACTGCTGTTCGATCCCCTCTCTCCAGGTGGCGTTATTACACTCGTTCGTTATTTGCAGACTGCGTGACGCTGGCAACTACAGTTGCATTGCAACCAACGAGGCTGGGAAACTGGAGAAGAATTTCACAGTCGAAGTCCAAGGTAAGCTAGAATCGGCTTTGTTTTTTCGTCTTCATTCGATACCGTTATTATCTTCGACCTAATTATGATTTGATATGTGACGTCAGGAATCTTGCTCATTGAAAATTCATAATTAGCAGGCACGATTCCACTAGGCAGAATTATAGAGAGTAAATGAGTAAGTGAATCGTAAGTCCTAAAATATGTCGCTAATTCAACAAACGTTAAGTCAATCTAGCGTCTAGCATAAAGCGGCAAGCACTTTGGGCATTTGCATTGAGTCGCTGATTTCAGTTCTATGGCTAGCAGTGCTTTAGAGCACCTGTACAAGCACGTCCAGATGTCATGTCACGTGAACTAAGGCCACTCAAGAAATAGCTCAACTGGCCCGCTATCCATGTTAAAACAAGAAAAAAAGGAAAAAAAAGCAGCTGTGCGGCTCTTTTTGGTGGAATCGATTGAGAGGACACCACTTAAATTTAGGAATGATGAATTTCCGAAAGCTTCGTGGTCGGTATACTGCGGAGATGGCAGGTGAAGTAGAACAACAAGTGTCGTGACAAATGCAAGACACTACCCTATCACGAGCCGCGTAAGAGCTGGAGTCTTTCACGAAAAACTGCGTGCACTTTGCGAGTTTTTTTTTCTTCTTTTTCTTTCTTTCTTTTTTTAAGAAGCCCTGACGCATGGCACGCACCATAACAGTGTCGCTCATTATGCGGCATAGTAAAGATTGCACCACGTAGGAGGAGGAAAGAGGTAAAGAGCACACCACAATGAAGGGGTGGGTGCGTCTTTCCTTGTTCTTATCCTCGTTCCATTTGCTTCTCTTGTCTTTCTCTGTGTCCTCGTCCTCAGAGCTGCAATGGTTTCCATGTTTCAGTACTAGCTTGCCCAACATTTATTCTTCGCGTTATGGGGAGGCATGTGCGTTTGGTCCACTTTATAAAACGCTACGAGTTTTTTAGAATCTGGGGCGCTCCTCATTTATAAGGACGCATATCGTTGTGACGTTACGTTGTGCCGCAGCTTGACAATGGATGCAGAATGGAGCTCCGGTCCCTACTAGTGATGGAAATAAACAGTTCGTAATGCAGATTAGTTCTTAAAATTGAAATAACAACTTTGTGTCCATGATGAATGCACGTTGACACGTAATTAGGAGTCAATAAAAGTGGTAGTTTCAAAATTTTATTAGTGTAATATAATTTGTGATACATACATAAAAAAACACTCGGTGGCGCGGAGACAGGTCTGGAAGACTTACCATATTTCTCATTTGTAAAACGCTAGCTATTCTGGAGTAATTAAATGCAATATGCTTAGCAGAGCGGTTTTGGATGTACTGCAACTGGAAAGCAAGGTATTTCGTCTAGGGATTCCATGTGGATTACGTGTCATGAAGATGAGGCGCGCAAAAGTCCTCTAATGTAGCAGTCTTAATTACATTGGACGATCAAGAAGACGAGGAGTGCGGTTAGCTATATATATACTATGATTGATATGTGTTTGCCAGGTGCCCCATTCGGTGGACATACCGACCAAAGGCCGCATTTGTTCCCCATTGAGTCACAGCATGTGCGTGTACGCGATGTGTTGACTTCAATATTCTAAACACATTCTGGCACGCAGCGGAAAAGACTACATCGACGAAAACACCACTTTGTTAATATTCTAACCCGTTTGGAGAAGCTGGCCAGAATTCTGTTCAGACAATTTTTTTTTTGCATAGTGATGAAATGCCACAGTCCTCGAATTTATTTTTTCAATGTTCTTCGAAGATTTAGTTTGGAACAATTTCACTATCTTAGGAAATCTTGTTGAAGGGTTGGGGTGAAAGCCGGCTTTATTACTGTGCTTCCTGTACCGTGGCCATCTTGCAGCTCATTCGTTCTCATATGCATGCAAATTTCTGTAAACTATGGTTATTTTGCTGCCTTTTCTTTTCGCCACGTTTTGTATCGCTATAGGTGTCCCTCTTTTAGGGGCGAAGCTCCTTAGGGTGTGGGTCTGTCCCTCCTCTGTAGTATGTAGTAGTAGTCGTCGTCGTAGTAGGTAGCCACGTCTACTTTTATGAAAAAAAAGTACGAAAGTTTTGTCCATAGCGCGGAATCGAACCAGGGACCCCTCGCTTCCGAACGCGCGGCGCTAACCACTACGCCACGAAGCGCACATGGACACACGCACCACGATGACAATAAATACCCAACATTAACGAAAGACTGCGCGTTTCGAACGCGTTTGTGCTAGCGGGTTTTGGTCCGTGCAAGAAGCTGGTGTAAGACGCTGTGGCCTCTCCGCCTTACCCCCGTATTCATAAACGCTCCTCGACTTGAACTTGACTTGCCACCGCCTTGGGCAGCGCGTTCGAAACGCGTTGAAGGCGGTGGCAAGTCAAGTTCAAGTCGAGGAGCGTTTATGAATACGGGGGTTATACTCTCTCAGCAGTCATGTGATGGCGTCGGCAAACGCGGTGCACGTTCCGGCATGTGTAAACGGCTGCGTAAGACGCTGTGGCCTGTCTCCCTTACTAGAGAGTACTGCACGTTTCTAACGCATTTGTGCTAGCATCCCCTTAAGCGGGAGATGGTGCAATTATAATGAAGGGCGCTGTTATAAATAGCAATGACGTCACATATGGCGCGTGTCATTGGTGGAAGTCAATCGTTCTATTTAGTGCGGCGAGACTGGGCGAATTACACGGAAAATTCACGGTTTACCGATGATTCCCTCCGGAGCTTCGCCCACTCATCATCATTCACCCCGTGGATTTGCGGTGTTTTTTTCTGTTGGAAGTGCGCGTTCATTTGTACTTTTTTGCCTTCCTTTATGTATCCCACGGGGTTACATTAAGCTTAAGTGCCAACTCACCCAGCTATCTCTCATCACAAACAATTCATTCCAACATGATCTGCCCCTGCTAAAGTTTACGGCACGCTAGCATGGTGGTTCTCAAGATCACTGGTGCGTCTTTCAAATCTTGGTCTCAGTGAGAAATCCAGAACACGGTGATGAGGTCTGATGCAACTCGTACTATCGCACATCTTTGAAGCGTGTCCCCCTACAGTGCATCTCTGCACTAATTGATCGACGTCCTCAGCTGCCTCCGCGGTTGCTTTCGTTGTTCCAGCCTTGTGGATTCGTCAAAGTGTCAGCCTCGATGATAAAACAAAACAATGTCGATGGCTGCGAAGGTTGCTGTCATTAGTGAAGCAGTTGATTACATATCTCAGTAAGCGCCTGAGATGTGGACCCTGTTTTGTGAGGCTAAACCAGCACTACATATTATTTACTATTCGCTTATAAACAAGAGCCAATCGCTTATACTTGCTCATTTACGGCTGTGCCTTGCGACATGGGCACCGTATAACATTTTAGTGGGTTCCAGGACACTGTCATGATGGTGGAATTGAGCTCGCCGACGCGCAGGCTCTCGGCAAATTCATATTACATTTCCATCCCACTAACGAGGAGAGATGCTAACGCTATATCATAGTATATCGTGCGCGTCACAAGCGAAAGCTACTGGTCTCTGCCAGACCACCGTCATCGCCGCCTTAACTTACTTGATCCTGAGCTTCAATTCAGGATAGCGTGCCGCACCCAAAGAAGCCACGCAAGCCTACTACAAAGACTGAGATTTGGTTTGGCCTTCACCCAACACTACTACCACCATCTTATTCGCCATACGGACAGCCTAGACTGTGAGAACTGTGCCATGCCGAACGCTATAAACCATGCGATTTGTCTGCGCCCGCTGGGTTAGTGAGAAAGACAATGTATGGATCATTGGCGCGCATCAACAACCAGCAACTACCTGAAAGCTTTCTTTTAGGTTCACGGCCGGGTCATGAAGGGCATTGTGGCCTTTCTGAGAGACAGTGAGGTGTATATACGACTGCAATAAGTGTTCTAGGTAGTTTTTTTTTCATGCCTCTTCTCTTCGAATCATCATCATCTTCGTTTTCTACTTCGCCTTTTATTCCCTTTCCCCCTGTCCCAACGCTGAACAGCAGGCTAGAACACAGTAGTTCTGACTGAGATCTCAGCTTTTCTCTTATAACAAATCTCTCTCTAGCCGCCGCGGTAGCCCACTGGCTATGGCGTAGGTAGAGGTCGATACCGGCCACGGCGGCCACATTTCTATGGGACGAAATAAAAGAAAACGCCCTTGTACTTAGATTTAGGCACACGTTAAAGAACTCCAGGTGGTCAAAAATGTCACAGTTTCGCCCTAAGGGCGAAGCAATGCAGGCGATAGCAACACAGCAATGTCATACAAAGTAAGGTGAGCGGCTTTGGTAGCAATATGAATTGTAGTAAACATGAGCTCATTAAGTAAGCAGGTGTGCTGCGGCGTAAGTAGACCGACATGAAGAGAGACTCGATCACCACGAGAAGGCGCGTGTGAAACGGTGGTGTTGATGAGAAGCGCTTCCCGTGGGTAGCGCGTGCGAAGGGATACACCTGTAGCGCTGCACTGCCGATCCGATCAGCATTGCATGTGTAGCGTGCGTTGGAAAATGTGTCCCGACTATTACTAACTGAATGAACAAGCGTGGTGTGAGCGCGCACAAGCAAACATGAATAGATCACACTGAATGACTGCAGACGACTGTCAAAACGCTGGCAGCAAGCGCATACGCCGCAGCTGGAGAAGGTACTACGTGCGGTCTATCGCTTCAACGGAAACTGAGCGGCGAATGCAGCGCGCATACAAAGATCAGAGCCGTGTGGAGATAAGAGACGGTGCGGGCGAGCGACGAGCGCGGTTGTTGGCAGAGTAGAAGTGCGCCCCCCCCCCCCGCTTCCTCCGGCGCTGGCTTCCCGCTTCCTTGCGTGCGCGTGGGAGATTGAGTGGAAAGTTCCCCTTCGCCCGGTTGCAAGATAGGCCTTTGGTGCCGGAGCGCAGCGTCGCCCCGCCTCCCTCCGCGTCCCCCGCACGCTTCCGCTCGGGCATACGGCGCGCGGCGAAGATTTTATCTATACGGAACCTCACGGCGACGGCGACGCCGACGGCAGAAATCCTGTTGAAGTGTCCATATAATTGCTATTGCAATAAAATTAATCCAGAGTCCCCCGCTACGTGCCTCCTAATAAGATCGTTGTTTTGGAACGAAAACCACATAATTTACGTATCTTTCTTTCTTAAATCTTTCCATCAGAGCTAACGCATACGGTGATCCCACTTTACAACCCTTACAGTACGTTTGAATGTGGGCTCTTGTGCGCCAGTGGAAGTGAAAGATATGGGCAGACAGTCATACAAGTGGTGTCAGTGAAAGCGGTCCAGGCTAAGACAGCACGGTGAGATGCCTAGGTTGGAGACCAGGCATGGGGTCACTTGGTATCTGCTCCAGTAATACTTTCTCGGTACGTCAGGGTCATTAGAAAGCTGCCGCAGACAAGAGTGCTCATCTGCGAAGGAAAGTGCACCGCCAGGCTCCTTCTGTTATAGCCATGGAAGGTTGGGAGATGGCAACGTAATTTGATAAACAAGCAATTTTTTATATTCGTAGTAGTGGTGGTGGCGTTTTATACAGCGCCTTAATACGTCGTGTACGTTGTGTACAACAATACAAAAGGGCCACAAGAAGCGCCACTTGAATCGATAAACAGTGGCCGAACCAGTCAAGCCTCAGTCCTGTGCCAACGTTTCGATGAGGTGACTTGTCCTCGTCCGGGTAACAAGTACTTCCGATAACAACGTCGAACAGCTGACTCAAGTAGCTGTTCCCGTACGAAACTGTGGCTCGTTCCTTCTTCGCCCGGTGTTGATCAAGCTTTTTGCATGCACGAAGAGAGCACTAAAGTTGTCCCATTGCTGGTTTTGGAGCATTCCATGCTGCTAAAGAAAATATCAAAATGTTACAGCTGGAAACTCGCAACAGCAGCATCGCAAAAGCAGCGCTGGCAGGGTCAAAGTGCATGGTGCGCAACCACTGTAACACGCTTTCCGTTCATACATGCATGTGGGCCGTCAGCCTACGTCAGCTGACGCGAGAGACACGGCTGTCATCTCTGGCGGCGAACTTAGGGCCGCGGGTGCCCCACATGTTAACAATGTCTGCTTCCCCACAGTGCCTCCCCAGATCAGCTCGCTGCCGACGTCCGGCGGCGAGGAATCCGCGCATGACGCATCCGAGAGCGTGCACGTGGTGGCAAACGAGACGCTAACCCTCCAGTGCCAGGTCACGGCACAGCCGGTAGCCACCATAGTATGGATGAAGGAGAGCACACCTCTCAAGGCCGACGGGCTCCGCCGTCAGGTAAGCAAGCGCAATTTAGTCGACCCACATTCCCGTTTGTTTTTTCCCGTTTCCATGTCTCGTACTTTGCATTTTTCTACGGAAGAGTCTCACAAAGGCTTAGAGACCAATATCACAAGAAAGACGCGCTTCTGTTGAGCAAGCCTCAGCAAAACGTTATGCAGACCCAATGCACGTGTTGGAATCAATGCGATGTGAACCATGGCGATGCGTACAGTTGTCTTTATTTTCATCCTATGCAACACCGTAACTATCGGCCATTTACAGAAGCAAAGGTATTGGGAGCTTGGCCTAACAGCTCATCATCCCAGAAAGCCACTCGAGCTGTTCTGGACGAAGTCTGCTTAACCTCCCTGCTTTTCCTACCTCCCTTCTCTTTCTCTCATGCAATGCTTATTTTTATGTACAGCACAGGTTAGAACTAGAACTCATAGAATGTTTACGTTTGTCTTTATGCTGTAAACTGCTCACAAGCTATGCCGCAATGCAAACACCGATTCAGGAGGTGTCACTGTGAGACGTCTACGCAGCGATGTCACGACGGCGATGTCGGATGCTCGCCGAATGAATATTTGTGAGGAAAGGTGTGTGAATGTAGAAGTACGACAAATATCTAAATGCATTTAGAACTGCTATACACTTTGTGTCAGTGTCGCACATATCCATGATGGAGGATTCGTGAAGAATAGGCACAGTTGACCGAGATTTGGATAGCCCAAATATAATAAATTTGAGAAAATCACAGTAACAGTACAATATTATGCACTCCAGCTATTTTGTCCTTTAGCGATATCTATGAGCCTAAATTACGTACGTACATGTCGTATGCACAGTTTTTATGTAGTGATTTTTGGTGAAAGGTGCGCTCACTGACAGTACCTTACCATTAAAATGTTGTGCTATAAAAGTCGGAGCATTCAGTGGTCCATACCCAGTTAACCAAGAATGCGGTAACCCGAATAGAAGAAAATGCAGAAAAATCAAAGCCGGTGAATATCATGCACTATTCCATTCAGAGGGATTCTACTTTAGAGCCAACTATGAACCGGCAATCGGGAGTTTTAGCTTAGCGCTTAGAACGGGGGGAGTGTATACAACGAAAGCGTCGCTTTAAAGTTTATCGCCCCTCACGCTATCTTACGCTCAGCGGACGATGTTAGGAATGCAATGCGAGTGCGAGAGAACGCGGGCAAGTCCATTCAGGAAATTCTCTGTGCGAAAACTTCAGATACATACTTTACATAACACGTGCAACTTTTGCCTCAGAAGAGTATAATTATGTTGCTTTATGAAAGATTAACTGATTTCACAATCTTGAAGTGGGATGTATTAACGCGTGAGCCTTGGTGCCAAGCAGACGTGTGTATTTATGCACAGACCAAAAATCGCCGCTCAGTCTTACAAAGCCTCGCAAGAGGAAGTGTGTACATTCGTAGTCATATGCGAGCCTTTCTTTTTTTTTCTTGAAGTTAACACTTGTTCCCTGAAGGAGCTTTGTAAATGACGCCTACAAAAAAAAAAAGAAAGAAAGCCTTACTTCGATCAAACCCGTTAGTTACTGAAATTTTCCGTCAACTGATCAGTCTGAATAACATTAATTCTAAATAAAACACGTTACGTAACATCTCGTATGTGTATTTAAGACCAAAATAAAGTCATTGTGGGTGTCCTCATTTCTAGAATTTCTTTCTGTAAATGTTACAAAATGATCGACATAGCTGTCACGAAATATAGCTGAAAGTACCTTAAACCGAAATTACTGACAAAAAGATAGAGCTCTTATCTTTAGGTGCCAGGTATGGAGATGCTACTCAGGGCTCCATAGCGGTCGAGGTCACTGTGTGCGTTTCATAGAAGTATATGCCACATTGCACCACACTCTACACAGAATGTGTAAGCGAAAACGTGAACGTTGTTTTTTTATTATTATTTGCTTATCACAGAATATGAGAGATAGATACAAGCTTTAATGATATGCTGGAATCATGAGGGGCCGCCGCGGTGCTGTTTTCTTGTCATATAGAGGGGGAAAGGGAGGGAGAGGCGTCCATTTGAATGCAGCACGTAGGAATTCTTTTCTCTTCTACTGTAGATCTTTCTCTACGAGAACTCAATATGGCTTCGCTTTGTAGCTCTGTTGTATACGTTCATGGGATGCTAAGCTTTCCTTTCAGGTACCAGAAAACACATATATACGTGTTTACACTTCGTGTCTGAGCATAATGAATCTTCACATGCGGAATCCCAATGATCAACCTGTTGCCTCCGCCAGGTTTCGTCAGACTCGGAGACGCTGACAATCGACAACGTTGAAGTATCTGACCGCGGGAAGTACACCTGCGTCGCCACTAACGACGCTGGAACAGACGAGAAAGACTTTCACGTGAGCGTTCTCGGTAAGTTTGGGTACCGGCTTCGGCGTCTCGACGTTCCACTTGACAAGAAAATGCAGCCATCACACGACGTCAAATGATGCGAACAACTGCTGCGCACTCGCTGTTTCCAGTGTAGCCATTTACTTTCTAGGAACACAGAGCACACTCTTGGGCTCCTTGTTGAGTGAGCATATTTGTTAGTTTTTACTCATGGCCGTCTTGCTTTGCGGTTAATTCTCCTGCTGGATCCACAGCTTCCAATCTCTAAGATTGGTGATAGGCAACCTTTTCATTTTCATTTGACTGGCCTTTTAGAACGCCATACGTAGAGGTTTTTCGTTTTGTTTATTTTATTCCAGAATAATTACTGTTCAAGTCTTTCAATTGCAGAATTCCACTGTAGAAAAACATTGAGCCTTTCGCATTGTAAGCTACTTAATACGATTACACTCATCTCGCCGTCCACAATTCAGCGATTGCATTTGGCTTATTAGGAGAAAAAATGTTACTGAATTTCAAAATAATATTTCAGAACAGATATTTAGACTATCTTGATTACCGCATAGCCTTATGTATCAGAGAAAAAAGGTGGGGAGGGGGTGGCATTTAGGTAGATTGACTTAGCGAAGCTTTTTTTTTAGTTCTCCAGAAAACCATGTGTATTTCAACGTAGATCGGCTTAGTTACAGGTTCAAATGTAAGGAGGCACACTTAATGAGATTTTCTTGGTCTCTGTGACAGTGCCGCCAACGATAGCAGGCCCCGCATCTGTGGACGTCGACACTGTGGAGAACCGGCACGTCTCGCTTGAGTGCAGCGTTGAATCTCTGCCGTGGGCCACGGTGTACTGGACTAAAAATAGCCTGCCTTACCTGTGAGTTCATGCCTTCCCGCGTTTATTCAGCGTGAATGGTGCAGTCCTCGGTGCTGTGAGGGTGCGTGTTTTCATGCCGGAATAGAGGCAGTTCAGTCCACCGGCTTGGAACATATTCTATATCACGCAAGCCTACCTCTCCAAAATCTGCTTAAAATTTTATAACCTTTGAAACTCAGCTCGCAGGTGGTACGGCACTCCTGTATGAAGCATCCTATCGTCAAATGAAATTCGCAGCGGTTTTGTTGTGACCAATGAAGAAGTCCGCTTCTGTTCATATGAGCGCGCTATCGCATCAGGAATCGTGTCGCATAAGCGACCATACTCAGCTGAATTTACCGTTACCGTGCAGCTCAAATGGTAGCATAACGTGAAGAAGCCCAACAGTAAATTTTGGTGATCCCCTCTGTAGTCGTCACACGTCCGAAATTCGATGACCGAGACAGCGGCCATAGTTGCAGCGTCGCGTGGATGAAAAGTCGCCAGAACAATGAGATTACGTAAAGTGTACATGCTGCATGTCGCCGACTTGTCCGTTAGCGCTTTTTTTTTCGACTCTCATCACAGTCTGTGTCTGTGCATACGGAAATTAGTGTAAGCGCACGTTACGAGCTTTCACGTGCATTTCTTTTCAGCGTACAAAACGCGGACAGCGAAGTTACCGCGAAATATGGACCTCGGGTGCTCTCGTTTCCAGCGATCCAATCATCGGATCGCGGCACCTACTCCTGCATCGCTGAAAACGAAGCCGGCCTGGCGGAGAAGGCGTTCCGCATTGAGGTTCAAGGTAATTCTCTCTAGGTGTTGCCAAGAAAACGTTAAGAAATAAACTTCTTTTGAATGGCAGCAGAACTCGTGGCACAGCGTCGCTTTAAGGAGTCGTTAAACGTCGGTTAAGTAGTTGAAGCGTTGTAATGGTACACTAAGAAAATTAGTCGATAACTTTATATAGCTGTACGATATATAAGATAGCTAGAAAAAATACCTAGCATAAAGAAAGCTTACAAATGTTGCCAACAAAAATACAATAAAAAAGAACATTGAGATACGCGAGGCTCGCATGCATCAAAGAAACATAAAAACGAAAATGAAGAAATGATTAACGTAGTAAGAAAATGTAAGAAAATTAGGTGGAGTGATGAAATTAGGAAATTCGCAGGCGCAAGTTGGAATCAGCCAGCGCAAGACAGGGGTAATTGGAGAGCGCTGGGAGATGCCTTCGTCCTGCATTGGACATAAAATAGGCTTATGATGATATTGGTGATGATGATAATGATGATATCTTGTGCGCTAAAATTGCAGTGCCTCCGAGGATTCAGGTGCCCGAGGCGACTGTTTCCGTCGTCGAGCATTCGCCCATCAAGCTGCGGTGCATTGCGTCAGGCGAGCCACAGCCATCGGTCGTTTGGATGCGCGACGACATCCCACTGGACAAGAGGGACAGCAAGGTGCGTTCCTGGCGCATGGAGGCTATGAGCGCAACAAGACGGGTGAATATCGGCAACGAACTTGTTTCCCAGCGATGGCTGGTAATAATATTATTAATAATGTATGGCTTCGTGTGGCAGACACATGTGGCAGATAGCATGCTTTTCATATACAATTTTATCATGATCCTGTTTCCTTTGGTAAAAGAAGTCAACAGCAAACAAAACTCTCTTTGCTCGCCACGAGGACTACCCCGAGCCCTTTAGTGTGAGTCTTAGCGGCATCATCGCCGTCATGCGGGTCATCCATCATTACCGTCGTTTTACCGTTGCCGTTGTCGTATCGCTACCATCATTCATGACAGGGTCAAGGTGTCGTATTCATTGGCACCTTCGTCTTCGCGTCATCATCCTGCCATTCATCATTGTTATCGTCGTCGCCGTTGTAGTCGATGTCCTCCAGCCAGCCATCTGTGATAATTTGTTAGTACTTCAGGCTTTCTTTTTAGTGTTCTTCTGTGTTTTCTTTTGTAGTAATGTAACTCACTTTGAAAAGATAAGTGACGTAATGGAAACGTAAAACGTCACAGGCCTGCGCGGCACACGCAGCACAGTCACAGCGTAAGCTAGTTCAGCGGCGCAAGAGTAGCTCTAATTTCGGCACCACGCACAACAGGGTCTTCGCGGCAAAGTGTTTTCGCCTCGATTTAAACGAGAACGATCTGAACTGTCCGCCCGGCGTCGACAGCGAGCTGCGGCTTGTAATGCTCTCTGCCCAGCAGTCTGCTGAGCCTGATGATGCCTGGTTGTAGCCGCGCACGTAGCTCTACGATTCGCTTCTTCAGCAGCGGTTCGTACCTTGCGAGGAGACGTCATAACGTCTACCAAAGAGCTACCCAGAATACGTACCGTACATCTAACATCGGGATAGCGTTGATTGCGCGCCTCGTCTGAATCGCATCTCGTTGTCTGTGCCTGCGCGCGCGGCGGTTGCAGGCACTTTAACTAGATGGCGCCACCATACTGGCGGAGGCTCGGGTCGTCTGCGCCTGCGCGCCTGCGCGCCTGCCGATAGGGCGCGTTTATAGGGAATATTTCTGCTGCCTCATAGCAAGCGCTTGCGTGGCTCCCACGCAGCGGGCCTGGGCTCGATCCCGGCGGCAAGCGGGTACTTTTTTCGCATTTGCAACGATAGCGGTTACGGCCAAACGCCGGCGGCGGCATCATCGCGAACCGAAACGGCTATTGGAACGAGCCCGTAAAAGCTTAGCTGCAAAAAAAATTGTTGTAACACTAGAAGTTCATCATCGGAATGTTCGGAGCCCACATTTAAAAATGCTCTTGCGCTAGAATTCTCCGTAACAGCAAATCCCAGCCAGACCTGATGCTGGTCACGATTAGCAAAGACGGCTGGCCAATGGGAACGATCGCTTAGGAGCGAAAAGCTTGGTGAATTCTGCCCCATGTCTCTAGAAAACACTCGGGAAAAAGTAAACAGTGGGGGTGGAGAAGGTATACGACCTCCTACAAATGCCATTTCGGTAATTAACAGGAAATCACACATAAATTTCGTGATTGAGGCCTTTATGGCTCACTTTTATGCAGCGGAAGGGAAGCACAAAATTCAGTGGCCAAGCTATCTTGTGTGTGATTGTGGGCTAATATTCGAGTCTGTTTGTGAAAGTTAGTGACATACGATATTATTTTGCGCTGAAAGGGTCACGCTTGTGTCGATGCCCCTCTACTTTTTTAACGCCCGGAGTAGATCTAGGAAGAATACTACTTCCTACGCCTTCCCCAACAAAGCAACGTCAAGCTTCAAATTTAATTTCAGTCGCCTAAGCTGTCTTATAGTTTGGGCCACTAGGTTTAGACTCATGGTCGTGATGCCGTGGTGGCATCACGACCATGATAGGTAGATGACCACGACCGGTCGCCGTCATTCCAACTTTGTCATCCGACACTCGCCATGCCATCGTCGTCCTACAGTCTTCACGCATTTGTTATCACACCACCATAGTGATGTCGTCGCGGTCGTTCAATCGTAGTCATTCCAGCTTCCTGATCTGGTACTCGTCATAAAGTCGTCGTCATGCCTTCTACCCCAACCTAGAGGACAAGGCTGTCTAGTAGTGGTGTCTTTCTTCACTAACTGCCAGCATGGATTCAGGAAAATGTTTTCCTTTGAAACGCAGCTATTATCCTGTACTAATGATCTCTTTACACATGACATTGGCTCTGACATAGATTGCATATTCTTGGATTTCGCTAAAGCATTTTATGGGGTGGCGCATGACTTACTTCTTAAATTAAGCAAACTTAACATAGACATCCACGTATTCCACTGGAATAAAGACTTTCTTTCTGACCGCACCCAGTTTGTCACTGCTAACAACTGTTCTTCTACACTTTCTCCTGTCGCATCCAGCGTTCCACAAGCATCTGTGTTGGGCCCCTTGCTCTTTCTCATTTACGTTAACGACCTCCCTGACTGTATCACGTTTTCATCAATAAAGCTTTTTGCCGACGATTTTTGCCGGATGAGACAGAAGGAGGAGGAGGAAGAAACTAAAATAAAGTTTATTCCTCCTCCTCCTCCTCCTGTCTCTGCCGGCGCTCCACAAGAATCTGTTTTGGGACCCTTGCTCTTTCTTATTT
The DNA here is from genome assembly GCF_013339745.2 of Dermacentor silvarum. NCBI lineage: Eukaryota > Metazoa > Arthropoda > Arachnida > Ixodida > Ixodidae > Dermacentor > Dermacentor silvarum. The sequence goes on along the minus strand of NC_051154.1, from coordinate 341,865,559 downwards.
ACATTACCGACCTCACTGCCTATATCACGTTTTCAACAGTAAAGCTTTTTGCTGACGATTGCGTCCTTTATAAAAAAAAACTAGCCCAACCATCTGATCAGCAGAAACTTCAAGAAGATCCTAACCATTTATCCTCATGCTGCAATAAATGGATGATGCGTCTAAACATCAAGAATGCAAAAGCATGCGAACATCTCGACGGGGCCACACTATTAGCAGCACGTATTTTCTTGGCGGTATCCTACTAGATCCTGTGACCTCTTACAAGTACCTTGGTATTCAGATGAGTTGCGGTCTTTGTTGGCGCACACATGTTGCCTATGTTACTAACAAAGCAAACCGCATGCTGGGTTACTTACGCCGTAATTTTTCCCGATCACCTTCGTCAATAAAACTACATCTATATAAAACCCTTGCCCGCCCTAAATTAGATTACGCATGCTCTATCTGGGACTCCAAAAACACTGCACTTTCAGCAACTATTGAATCCGTCCAGAATCGCGCAACTCGTTTCATTCTATCAAATCACTCTCTGCATGCCAATGTATCACCAATGAAAGCGACACTTTCTTTACCTGAACTATCTTTGCGCCGTAAATGCGTTCTCCTTTCATTGTTCCACAAAATGTATCATTATAATCCGATTCTAAAAGACATTCTTTTTTCCGCTCCCGTCTACGTATCATCGCGTTCAGACCATTACTACAAAGTTGGTGTTCCATCCTGCCAGACTAATACCTACAGCGAATATTTCATTCCGAAGACTAGCCAAAAATAGAACCACCTTCCCGCTTCCGGCCATCGCCACCATCACCGACACCGACAGCTTCAAGACTGCCATTTATGAAGCCTTTTGTTAACATGTTTTCTTTTCTCTTTTTTTACTTCTTATAACTATTTTCTTTTTTCTTTTACTGTGCAAACATTTGTTATTTACCACTGCTTCCTGTAAGGCCCTCGGGTCTTGGAAGTATGCTAAATAATTAAATAAATAAATAGTATTAAATATTATAAAAGAGGACGACGACGGGGGACTAGCGCGTTCAGCGCAAACGGCGCGCTCTTGTTCACGCTCTTATTGACTGATTCCAATGGCCAGTATGGACGCATTGCTACACTTCTCCGGGCAATAAACTCCCCCTTTCCGCCCTTCTACTGCGAAGAATCCTTTGTTTCACAAATAGCTTAGGCCTCTGGGTATGCGTCGTCGGAGTCGTTGCACCGTCGTCAATCCAGCTTTGTTATCCGACTCTCGTCATGCCGTCCTCATCACACCGTTGTCGTCATGCCACTGCGTCACGCTGTCGTAATGGTGCTGACGTCATGCAATCGTTATGCCACCGTCGTCATGACATCGCCGTCATTACGTCGTTGTTTTCATGCGCATTCTCACGGGTGACCTTGGCAAGCGAGTGCCACAGGAAAGTAAGGCGATATCGGAGTATGTGGCATATAGACCCTTTTCACGGCAATCCCGGGGCGCCATAATGTTTGATCACGTGGCGACGCGTTCATTCCTTGCTTCAGCTGCCTCCGTTGACTCGGTGTTCACAATCGCGCCGGTGCAGCTCATAAAAAAGCTCGGTTCCGGCGGATATTGTACACAGTGACTGGGTGGACGACATAAATATTTGACCATAGCTTCAGAGAAGATGTAAGCGCTTTCAGAGCTCATTACACGTGGTTCAAACAGCACAAGCTGCGTTGGTGCTTGTAACTAAAAGCGGGGCCACAAATGTATTCCAAGCTGTCCAAACTTTCCGCTTATGAATTAAATGAGGATCAGTGCGTTTTGCTCTTCGTTCTTTATTTGGCAAATACTTTGAAGTACCAGCTTGTCATGTTTCTGACTCAGTAACATTCCTCGATGCGGTCACTATCGGATTGTTTATTTTCCACGCAATAGCCCACGGGCGTGCTCCGTTGTGATAGACTTGTTCTTGTGCGCATAAGGTTTGGAACGTAGATGTTCTGTACCCTTTAATAGCTTGTAGCAAAGACTTATTATCGCTAGTCACTCGCTTACTGTGAGGACCGTCACTAAACTTTTCAGATTCGAATATTCGTGTCCTGTCGCTGTAGTCGCCGTCATCCATGCTTCGGCGCATTGATTCAAGAGTGCGCCCATTTCGTTATTCTTGATACGTTGGTAATAGAGTGGGCGTAGGTTTGCGCGTTAGTCGGGGTGGATGTGTGTAAATAATGCGCGAGAAAATTACTATGTTAGGAAGCGGCGCAACTTCTTTTGTCACTGTGTTACGAGTGGTACTCACACTTGCTGACGTACGTTCCGGAATCGAAGACCTTTCTTTGGAGGTTATCGATATAGCGCTGACTGAGCAGTAAATTTTTTTATTGTCGAGGAAAGACGTGCATCGCGAAGGTCCGCCAAAGCAGGCAGACCTTATGTAGCAGCGCTCCATAAACGTGGCCACACAAATTCATTCCTTTTACTTTATTTGCCAGTCAGTATTTTTGCAGCTAACTACTGCCCATATCTTCCGTCTACCGTTCTACATTTTGCAGCTTGAATAGAGCGAACACCCAATTGCATTTCCGACAACTGGGCGCACTGCAGCAGCACAGAAGCGATAATGGTTTCGTATTCGTGGGCTTTCGCTGAGGCAGCGCCTCCTCTATTTTTTCAATGCCAGCCAGATGCGGCCGATCCGACTTTTCAGCATCATCTCCGATCGCCCTTTCCTACTCTCCCCCGTCGGCTAGCGTTCGCGCCTGCTTTACGGTCATGGGGAAGAGTACCCTCTGGGTGGCGCCTCACGACGGAAGTCAGAGGAAGTAATTCTGACAGACGCGTGAAGCGCCTACTGCCTCCCCTCCGGAACGGCAGCGGCGCGCACTCAGTGACTCAGATGCACGCGTGACGCAAGCAGTCGTACATGGATGGATGGATGGATGGATGGATGGATGGATGGATGGATGGATGGATGGATGGACGGACGGACGGACGGACGGACGGACGGACGGACGGACGGACGGGCGGGCGGACGGACGGACGGATGGACGGATGGATGGATGGATGGATCATCCCCTTTGAAACGGGGTGGTGGGTTGCACCATCAAGCTCTTGTTATTATTTTGCCTAATGTCCTACCTTTATTTTTGAGAAACACACAAATACAATGAATTCCAGGCATCAACCTTTTTGAACCATTACTGAGAACTCTGTTACGGTGAGTCTCCGTTGTTTGTGGTCTCCCTACTTTTCTGCCACCAAACCTCCAACCGCCTCTTACTAATCTCTACAGCGGACATGTTTACTTTGCCCGTGCTATCCCGGAACCCTAGGACTTCAAGGAGGTCAGAGGATCCTAGACTTTGAGCTGTGTAGATTTCTTCACATTCCAATAAAATAAGTTCCACCTTTTGTCTAGCTTTACCACAGCAAGCACATGAGGCTTCGTCCTTGGTGTACTTCGCTTTATAACTCCGCGTTCTAAGGCATCCTGATCTCGCTTCGAAAAGTAAGGAGCTTCCCTTTGAGTTTTCATAAATTGTTTCTTTCCTGATTTCCTTTTTTCCTTTGAGGTAGTTAGTCATAGCAGGTTCCTGTTCCATTGCAGCCACCCATAACCTTCTCTCAGCCTCCCTCACTTTGCGTTTGACGTTCTTTGTTGCCGTGTTGCTGGCCATACCGGTCGCATACTTGCTGGTAAGCTTCCTAGTTCCTTTTCTCCCCTGTGAGTCAATGTTTTGGCTGTACAAATACCTGAACACTTGCACCCCTTCTACTTTCTTCCATTTTCCTCAGTCGTTCTTCAGAATCAATTTTACTCTGAGCATCCCTTACTTCAAAATTTCTCCATCCCATATCACCCTGCACAGCTTCTTAGTAGTCTTCCCGTGGGCGCCCAACGCGAGGCGTCCCATTGACCTTTGGTTGCCGTCGAGTCCTGATTGTACCCCTGACTTCAAGACTGATGAGGAGGCGCTGGCTGAGGCAACTTACTGATGATGACAGTGATATGTGGCTAATGAACCCTTTGTAACGGGTGGACTCAATATTCGTGTCCTAGCCAAGAGAAAAAAAGAAAAGGAATTCAATGAAGAAAAATGGTAGGTGACCGTAATCTTTGACTTAGGTGTCTCTTAGTGGCTCTCGCACCTCGGCGTTGGTGTTCTGTGCTTTGGTGTGCGGTAATAGTGCTTTCTAATTAATTCTAATTATTGCAGACAGTAGCTCAACTTGTAGCTAAACGTATGCTCTGATATCAGATCTATAATGAAACTCATGAATTTTGTACGGTACTATTGTTTTTCTATATTTTTCTGATTAATTTTGAATTTCGTCCCCGGTCATCTGAGGAGGTGAACCGGAAGTGCTGCGCAAGAAACAAGAGTGCCACTCGATGCTCGTGCCACTAAAAAAACACATATATTCAAGAGCTACACTACACCCGACACATGTTCGCGGCTGTTTTCTGGCGCTCCACCACAGTCCCAGGCGAGCTTTAGTAGTGGCTACGTCTCCGAAGCAGCGCCCACCCTCCGCGTCGAGAAATCCTAGGGCCTGCAGCTTAGTGAGGCCCTCTTTTAGAGTGGCAGACAACGGCGCGCCGCCGAAAGCACCACCTCGTTCCTCTAGAGCAAACTGCTCCCCGAAAAGGGTCTCTTGCCGAAGCAAGAAAGGTATCCTACTCAACACTGCACGTGTTAAATAAACGTGATGTCAGGGATGTGGTCTATCGCTACACAGCTCGATTGCTGTTCACATTACCGTCGACAATAATCGTGAGACGAGTGCTGCCGTAATATTTCTTGCTCCTTTTTTTTCCTTTCCCGCTTCCCTCCTACGAGGACCTTTCTGTCCATCATCCCCTTCCCTACGCTGAGTCACATGTAAGTGCCTCCGCATACACAGGCAGAATTATCTGCATATAAATAAAGAGCTTTCACTCTCTCTCTCTCGATTGACTAAAGCGTCACTGCACACAGATTCAACGTGTGCGTTATATCGGCGTGAGTTCTTTTTTTTTTCTTGATTATTATCCAATCTGTCCTTGAGATTGTCGTGTCAGTTACGTGCACCTGCCATATAACCCTGTAATGAAAGCCGAATCGCCCTTCCAAGCAAAGACGTTTTTTTATCTTCCAAGAAAAAAAATCCTCTATATCAAATGATTGTAGTAGGTAAAAATTGAGGGTGGTTTCTTGTGCACCAATCTTTCTATATGCAAGCTCTCCACAAGGATTTATATTACGTACAATCTACTATTTTCCAAGCTTCATAATAAGCAAATCTTTCCTAAATATATGTACCTAACAGCTCTAAAGTCAACAGTGTACAAATGTCTTCCTTTTCTGCCTCAGTTTTTTTTTTGTTTTTATTCGAGCTCTGACTTTGGGCTAACTTTTTTGTGCGCAATGTTTTGTGTGCGCAATGTTATTGTTGCGCAGGATGTAGCCTTCGCGGAGAACGGCCAGATTCTGCAGATTCCGAACGCGACCCTCGCTCATTCGGGAAGGTACAGCTGCGTGGCCAGAAACGCAGCCGGCATGGCCGAAGAACAACTGATGCTCACGGTTCTCGGTGAGTTGACTAAATTTTCGATCCCCTTTCTTCTCCTCTGAGCACAACGGTTAGACGGCCTGCTTTTACTATAAATTATAGGTAACAAAATCAAATTTCAAAACAAACCGTAAAACTTGATGCTCAGAGGTGATGAGTTGCTCAAGATCAATGATAGCCGGTAATAAATCATTTGGTGTAGAGATAAATAAAAAATAAGTTTTCTAATGATGAAAATATTAGCAAAGTAACTCACTCCCTGCATTACTGAATTTATCAGTCTCCATGTTCGGCGTACACATCATTCTTTGTTGTACCCCGCTTTGGTTACGCTCCTGTCCTTATAGGTGCCCTGAAACACTTTTTGAACAGAATAAGGAAACATCGCCGATGTGTTAACGTGACTTCTTTGAACATGTGAGCCAAATAATGTTGAACTTCATGCAGCAGAGAATTTACAATCTCGTGTCAAGAGCATTGAGATATCGCTTGCTCTCGTTTTCGCAATGTCATCACGCAGCGTCATCGCAAGCAGCTGGACTCACAACTGCTGATGGCTAATTTCGTGATCGTAAGAACATTCTCAGTAATACAATTATTGTTCATTTTAGTTAAATAAATGAAAAATATATATGTGGGCATAAGACGAATAATTGTAACAGATGGTAGCAAACGTTCACGTTCCTTGAAAAGGTGGCCAAATCTGTAATGTTATTTAATTTAATGCTGCACATTATTCAGCTCTAGAAATACTGTTCGTGTGTTACAATCACAAAAATAGGTGTATATGAGTCAGGTCATACCAAGCAGATAGAAACATATTAGTTTATTCGTAAAAAAATTGTCTATATCAGAGAAGTCATTTACTGCACTAAGCGAAGAAGAATTCAGCAGGAGTTCTAAGCGCCAGTGAAGGCCACCTATAAGAGCTTCCACCATTGAGGTAGACAAATTTTATTTTAAAAGAAAGGCTCAGAGGTCGAACTTCCAAGAGAAGTGTGCAAGTCTGCAACCCTGCCATGTTCAGGTGATTCAGACAGGATGCTGACTGTGGAACGGAGGTAACGCACGTACATGTTTTCATCCCTTTGGACTCTGTAGTTACCGCCAAATTTAAATGCTCAAAGATTCGTGGCCTGTCCGTGCTGATTTCGTCAAAAATGTTATTGGTTACATGTATTTGGTTACTGAAAAAAGTAATTGAATTACAGCGAGCGTTATCGAGAAAACAAAGTAATTGGTAAATTACAGCAATAATAAAGAACGTATTTGATTACAAGTAATTAATTACATGTAATTCGTTACGTAAACATCTGACGTAGACAAAGCAAAATCAACAAAGATTCGAAACGAGTTTGCCCTTTAATGTCATATTTATAAATTTGTCTAAACGCTTGCATCCTCAATGGCAAGTTCATTCCTCTTCGTCTAATCATGCTTTTGCACGCCGTATGCGGCGAAAATAAAAAATGATGCTGTAAACCGATCTTCACACAACCTTTATAGAGAGCCCCAAATTATTTACGATTTGATTGAATGTTTAAGAAAGAAGTGTCGCAACAGTGCTCCTCAACAGAGAAGTGGAGAGGGCACATCTTCAATATTCCTTAGCATACTTTTTCATGTAGCGATCGTGCGTGGAGTACTTTTTTTCACGCGCGTCTGTGGTCTTGGTTATAAGTCTGGCCCCTCGGACGTACCATTTTCTGCGCCCCTGAGATGTGGACCGCTGTCAACGCCACACTCGGCGTATACAGCCTCTGTCGGGGGGAGATTCGGAAGAAGAAACGCACACAAAAGTTCTTGCACATGTTTGTCACACGATCGCAGCGCCACCACGCATCGCGAAGCTGCCTTCCCCCGCACCCGTGGTGCTCGGTCGGCCGGCTCGCCTCGAGTGCCGCGTGGAGCAGGGAAATCCCCGATCGACCGTCGAGTGGACCAAGGACGGTGAGCTGCTGGACGAGCGCCAGCCGCTGCTGCAGATCGCCGACGGCGGAGAGGTGCGCGCTAACCGCATTACGCAGGGATCGTCCCTATATACGAGTCATTCTATCACTGTTTTACCATTTCCGTTGCTCCTACGTTGCACATAGTGAAATAGGCGGTCGTCGTCGAGCTGTTGTTGCAATATTAAGTTTGCTCTGCGATTACTTTTGCAGTTGTGTCGGAGTGGGGGCTACACCCAAGCAGGGCGGCCAAAGATAATTTGCAAGTGTATCATGATATGGTACACGATACTCGGGCAACAGTATTTGAGATGCAGACACAAGGTACTACCGGAGTTGTTGTCCCGGTACGATACTTTCCAGTTGTATCTTAAGATGTACTTCGATACATTCGCAAATTTCTTAGTATAGATCTATATAATGTAGCAGCAAACGTATGAACAAGGGCTAAGTCCGTGCGCAATGTACAGCTTACTTAGCTTATTCATATGTCGCTGAATTCTCATCATGTAACGTAGTCCAATCAACTGCTGAGTACAATCAACCTCTGTATATGGCGTTCGTAGATTATGAAAAAGCATTTGATTCAGTAGAGATACCAGCAGTCACAGAGGCATTGCGTAATCAAGGAGTACACGAGACATACGTGAATATCTTGGCAAATATCTACAAGGATTGCACAGCCACACTGGCAGTCCACAAGAAAGGTAGAAAGATATATATCAAGAAAGGGGTCAGGCAAGGAGACACAATCTCTCCAATGCTATTCACTGCATGCTTAGAAGAAGTATTCAAGCTCTTAGACTGGGAAGGCTTAGAAGTGAGGATCAACGACGAATACCTCACCAACCTTCGATTTGCAGATGACATTGTCCTATTCAGGAACAATGGGGATGAATTACAGCTAATGATTGAGGACCTTAACCGAGAAAGTGTAAGAGTGGGCTTTAAGATAAATATATAAATATGCAGAAGACAAACATAATGTTCAATAGCCTGGCAAGAGAACAAGAATTCAGGATCGCCAGTCAGCCTCTAGAGTCTGTAAAGGAGTATGTTTATCTAGATCAATTACTCACAAGGGACCCCGATCATGAGAAAGAAATTTACAGAAGAATAAAATTGGGTTGGAGTGCATACCGCAGACATTGCCAAATCCTGAGCGGGAGCTTACCATTGTCGTTGAAAAAAAAATTTACAATCATTGCATTCTACCAGTGCTAACATATCGGGCAGAAACTTGGAGGTTAAGAAAGAAGCTCGAGAACATGTTAAGGAGCGCACAAAGAGCGATGGAACGAAAAATTAGGAGACGTTAGGAGACAGGAAGAGAGCGGTGTGGATCAGAGAACAAACGGGGATAGCTGATATTCTAGTTGACATTAGGAGAGAAAAATGGAGCTGCGCAGGCCATGTAATGCGTAGGATCGATAACCGGTGGACCATTAGAGTTACAGAATTGATACCAAGAGAAGGGAAGCGCAGTCGCAGACGGCAGAAAACTGGGTGGGATGATGAAGTTAGGAAATTTGTAGGCGCAAGTTGGAATCAACTAGCGCAAGACAGGGGTAATTGGAGATCACAGGAAGAAGGCTTCGTCCTGAAGTGGACATAAAATATGGGCTGATGATGATGATGAACGTAGTAAAAAATGATTTTGGGGCACTGTGAGCAACAATCACGTACACAGAATAGCCACCTTATGCACAAGCGTCCCCGAAGGAGCGCCATCCACGCTTTGGTTAATTCACAACAGTCAAACTTACATCCACAATATTTTTCAAATCGCTGATGTGTGAAAGCCACTAGACGCAAGGCAATCCCGTTCTTGCATTCCTCAGACTTCGTAACAAAGCACCACGCGAGAGAAACTTCGCTAACGATCGACATTATACCGGTATCAGGATTTGCGTGGAAGATACCGCATGCATTGGCGAACGGAGCACAGTACGGGGGCCACGAACAAGTTTCAGGGCAGCGACGCAACTAAAAACGAAAAAAAACCCATAGCCATTCCACTCCTGTTAAGGTGGTTGGTCAGCGAAGCTGTAGATATGTTGCGCCTGATGTTGGCCTAAAGACCAATCCCATGATATGAAACCATTACGCACATTGCTCTTCAGTGTGATATATTACACAAACCTACGTTGAATGCAGTTGCAAAACCTTTATTTTATTTATTACCTTGTGATGACTGCTATAACTGCTTTGTGGTCGCTATGATATAAACTGTTGTTTTCCGTTATAATTTGAGAAATGTTTTTGGCCAAAGTAAAATGGATGCAAGACCCGTTTGCGGTAGTTGGTTGACTCGGATCGTTGAAGTAACTGAGGCCAAATTTTTCCACGAAGTGGGAAAGTTTCCGGTTTTGCAATGTCTAGATAAATTCCCGGACAACGACCAGCGGCGAGGGATTGGCCGCAACGTACGCCTCGTCATCAATCACACGGCTTGACGGCTTTTTTATTCGTGCGTCTCGTATTGAAACGAAAGCTGTGCTGTATGTTCGCTTCACGCATTTGCCTTACTCAGGTATGAGCCATTGCTGCGGGCCCTGCATTGCCGCCGGGATCGGCCAACCTGGTTGGATTTTTTCTCGTACACACTAAGAAAAAAAAAGAGTATCCCTTACTCTTTTCGCGGAGTCTGGGTTCGCCACATATATGACACACTTTGGGGGAGACACCCGAACTCTCTTTTGCCAGAGAGTCCAAAGACTATCTGTAATGTATACAAGGCGGTTACTTAACTCCTCACGCAATAGTCATGCACACTCTTTTCTAGTAGTCTCCTGGACCCTTTCAAGAGGGTTGCAAGACTACCGCTGAGGGAGTCTGTTAACTCTTCTAGATGAGTCAGACGACTGAAGATAAAGGGTCACATGACTACTGTTGAGGGAGTCTGTTAACTATTCTAGATGAGTCAGACGAGTCAAGATAAAGGGTCACATGACTACTGCTGAAGGAGTCGGGTAACTATTCTTGACGAGTCTGACGACTCCATTAGTGTGTGTCGCGTTACACATGGTGCACGACTCTTGCAAATAGAGTAAACTAACTAATCCATTTAAGTCATTTGACTCTTGGCTGGCAGTGTCGAGCCGCTTTTCAAAATGAGTCAAAAAGTTTTGCTGACAGAGCAAAGTTACTATTGTGAAAAAACAACATAGAATAATAATGAATCCATAGCTAATCTGCTAAGAAGCATGTGGCAGGTTAGCAACAAAAACTGAATATTTCAAGACTTTGTTATTGTCTTCTGAAAGTGTCAAATGTATCAGTCATCAGAGAATCACCGTGTACACAAGACAGTTCTCTTTACTATTAAACTGGAATCAATGGCCAACCAAGCAAAACAGTTTTAAAGAAACACCCAATATGCACCTTGCAGCTGCATGTGTATGACATGCAATGTCACTCTGAGCCATAATGGCACCCCAAAATAGTATCTCACTCCAGAAAAAGTTCAATTCACCCCAACACAAGTCATTAAGTTATAATATGTCAATAGGTTCTTAAGCTAAACCTATTTCACTGTTCTCACATGCGTATTTTTATTTAGAACTTAATTTAACCTCCTATGCAAATAAAGTACACATAAATATAACGAAGGGCTACACTGGTGCAAAAAAGGAGAACCAGATAATGAAGTGCAATAAGAACAATATTCCAACTTAGATTACATAATCTATGCATTACAAATTGCAGACAGTAACTGGTTGGCAATCGATAATCCAATTTAACAGTAAAAACAGCTGTCTTACTGTATGGTACTCTTGTTGGCACTTTTCCCACACAACTCATGTATGTTTCTTAGCTTGAGTTGAAAATTGATCTGAAAAACACCATATTAAAAAGTTGTGCATCAATTTTATTCTTTCATACAATCTGCAACAGTGCATAAAAACTTAATAACTGACAATATTAGAGAAACCATACAGCAACATTTCAGCTAAACATTTTATTTACGTTGACATAAACACATTTTTTAAGACTATGTTTTTAAGACACCAACAATTTCACTGATTGCAATAAGCACTAATACAAGATTTGCCATAAAGCAAACACGCTGGTAGCTGCATTTTGTTACGACAAAGCTAGCGCATGAATGACGAGGACAAGGAAGGAAGCAGACCAGGTGTTAACTAAATTGTACCCAGCTACACACATGCAGCTGTAACAATACAATACACATGGTGCATGAAGAGCCAAAAGACACACACAGAAAGTAGAGACATGAGGAAGGCTCCTTCTACTCATCACAAGTCACCCTGTAAGAGCAGATTAGGTACCGGCTGTAATCTACCATCAGTAAATGCATGAAGTTACATCAGGTGCCACCCTTTGCATGTCACTCATATAAAGTTCTTGTGAGTTTTTCTTGTTCTGATTTTTAACTTAGCAAGCATGACTGAGTTTCGTAAAGCCTACCTATGGCTTGGCACATACAGAGAAAATGGGTTTCCATGAACACTGGAGGTCACAGAAGGTTGACTGAAACATAACACTAATTTTTAATTCTTTTGTCTGTGTAATTACCTAGTACAGTAGTCTTTTGTACAGTGAAAACATCCACACAATGCACAGTAGGCAGCCAAGTGTGAATATCTGTTTTTGATTTCTACCTTTCTCTGGTGTCCCCTTAATGTAACATTGGTGCAAAGGCTAGTCTACTCAACATAAGCGTTCCCACACAATAGGAGCAGCTGATAAGCCCCATTGATGGTGCGTGAAATAAAACATTTTCTGTGCTGAACTTTCCACTGCCGCTCCTATCTAGAGTGACTTTTTGCTTTGTTGTGTACTCTAGCAAATAGGCTACCCAGTTCATTTGATGCCAAAAGCAACTCTCACACTATAGGGGGATGTCACATTTTTTTGAATTGTATACAAACTTTTGAATATACGGCTTGGTATCTTTATCTTTTCGTCGACCTTTAACTTTAGCCACTTTGCTACTTTTTGCATGCGCAGACAGGCCATTACACCAATGCTAAGCTAAGAAAACACCAGAGCAAGGTAGAAAGAAAGAACAGATATTCATAATTTGGGTGCCCACTGTGCAATGGGTGAATATGTTTCAATGTACGACAGAACGACTTGCTAGATAAACATAACATCAAACATAAGAAAATTAAACGTGAAGCCTGCGATATTAGTAACTGGGAAAGTTATGTGTAAATTAACTTTCATGAATCGCAGTGATGAGGAAACAGTTTTTAGAATATGCGTCGAGGCAACCTACATCACTCATGCTCACAAAGGAAACAAAATAAAAACAAGCAAGATCACAAGAACTTCTCACTTGCAACATACAAATAAGACACCTCACATAACTGATTTATGTATTTACTTAGGATAAATTACATCTGGCAAATAATCTGCTCTTAAAAGGTGACACTCAACGAGTAAAAGCCTTGGGTGGCCATTACTTTTTATCTGTGGTGTTCAGCTCTTCTGAGCACATACACATTGTATGGTACAGCTGCTTGGATGTAGCAAGGCACAGTTGTGAGTAAACGCCAATACTATTATGGTCCTACACTACTATTGTTATAATTTTTAATAACAAATAGCCTATCTGGTCTATCAACAGTATTTTAAACAAGACATACTGACAGATTTCACTGTACATTGCTAAGGAGGCGAGTACATCATTTCAGATTTCAAAAAAAAACAGTTGTGGGGCAAAACAAATGTTGAAGACAAAAAAATCTACGAATGAATAGTATCTGTATAATTAAATACAATGTACTTGCTCTTTCTGCAATGAATTTCTCGATTACCAAGACTCACAGGCTGAAAAAATAACTGGCAAGTATTTACAAAACTGACAGAGATTACAAGTGCGTGATAATTGCCAATGTCTTCTTAAACAAGATCACAATAATTAAAGTAGAATAACTTCAGCAAATAAACAACTTCAGCAGAATGCTGACATTGCACTATTGAGGCTAGTCAGTGCTGAATGTATAGCTAGTTGGTAAGAGAACTCAGACTGGCAGCCCTGAAATATTTGTTACCATACTTGGTGGAGCATGCTTTGCTATTTCAGATATTACTTAGCCACAAAGCCTTTTGTAAGCCCTGTAGCACGATTCTGTGTGAAACAGAAATCTATTCTCTCATTGCTTTTGGGGATGTGTTTCTCAGAACCGGTGCTAGTCTACTTCTTACAAAGCAAAAATTCTTGAGTACTGCAATTCTAATGCCTGTCACTGCTATAAATTTTTGTTAGCAAAAATTGCCACGCTGTCTTGAAGCAGTTATGTTCAATAATTAGACGCAGTCACCACTGAAACACTCAGTACGAAACAAAGATATGGACTCAACATGTAAATGTCGAACAAAGTGATATTCTTATCTGCCTTTCAGGGAACTTTTTTCCCCTTGTTAGGGCACATTCACAAAATATTTAGTATTGTACTTCTGGAGAATGCAGGACAACTCAGTGCTTAACAGCAGCCCATGGGAAGACAACCCAGAGGCAAGTCCTCTTGTCTAAGCGACTCTGGGCTGTCTTTCCAGTTATGTTATAGGTGAATATAGCAAGGTACACGTTTTGTTTTTTAAATCTTGTGTTAAAGGGAGATGCTACTCTAAATGATTTTAATTTTTTTTGTACTAGAGGTTTGAAAATTAAGCCAATTAGAGTTCTTCAAGCCGATTTCGTATATGTTATTTTTGTTTAGCTGCTACATTTATTCAGTTATGTCTTAAACAATGGCACAATATGTAGCGATATTTGCGGGCACTTTCTTCTGTATTAAATTTGCATAAAAGCATTGTGCTGTAGCTAATTTAGCTCGTTGTAGGTGCAAAGTGCCGATATCTACCCAAATAACATGTAAACTTAGTGGGACTAGGCAAGTAAAGCTCAGTACACTTCAATTTTTTCACAGTCCCATGAGAATAACCTCGTGCACTTACAATTGTGCGATACTAACTAAATTTGGCATACATACTCTTCAAGATATGTACAATGCTAATATCTACTTGAAATTACAATGTAATGCATAGAATGGATCACCAGTGGACCATTAGAGTTACAGAATGGATACCAAGAGAAGGGAAGCGCAGTCGAGGACGGCCAAAAACTAGGTGGGGCGATGAAGTTAGAAAATTTGCAGGCGCAAGTTGGAATCAGCTAGCACAAGACAGGGGTAATTGGAGATCACATGGAGAGGCCTTCATCCTGCAGTGGACATAAATATAGGCTGATGACGATGAATTTTTTTGCATAGTTTCAGTAATTTTACATGCTGTTTGGGTAGATATCAGAACATTGCGGTCTACAATGAGCTGGATAAGATACAACACGATGATTCTTGTGAAACTGTTATATACAATAAAGCGCCCGCAGATACTTTGCCACTGTGTAGGACATAACTAAAAAAATATAGCGGCTACACAAAAACCACTGACATACCTAAAATCTAGCAAAACTCTATGCAACAAGTTTTTTTTTTCAAATCTCTCGCAGAAATAATTTTAACAATTTATTTCGAGGAGCATTTACCCTTAATATGTGGCTGCCAATGTATTCAGCCGAAGTGTCAGGCAATGCCTTCAGGCACACCGTAGGGAGTTTTAGAAATGCACACCAAAGCGTCTGCCTACAAAGCCCCATACCCTACTTGAATTCCTTTGTTCTTTCTTGCATTCTGTTCTATGCAACCATTCGGATCCCTTAACATTGAGTGTGCAAAACCTGAAACACCCCATTAATACATAGAATTTTTAGCCTGTAAAGGTATGGTGTGGAAATGAGTGCCATCAACTGTGTTGACAATAAACAAATATTTGTTCTCACATTAATGAAGCCAGTCATAAAATATATCACAAATTTCGAAATGAATGCAGAAAGAACCTTGCTAATTGTCAAATTGGTGCCATGAACAAGATACTTTCATATTTATGATTCTTAGTTTAATTCACTTCTCTCTAGTGCAGGGACTCTGGCCTAGAATCCTCAATGTAGTAGACTAACCCAGGCCTGGAAGGCAATAATTAAATCTGAAATAAAGGCATACATCCCGCTACCCCCTGTCGTTGCTCAGAAGAAGTGTGTATCTCATCAGAAGAAGTGTGTATCTATGGGCATATAGTCTGTACAATAATTTTTACATGAGCGTACATGTACCATTACTCTTGCATTCATAACATCTGAAAATTAGGAAATATATGTGTCATTCAAAGCACTGCTGTAAACCTTCATGTTCGAGAAATGCAATACTCATAAGGTTTAACACACCCAATGTCTGCATGAAACCTACAATACCGTTGGCATTCTTAAGTGTGGCAAGCCCATTTGCCACGCTGACGAATGCCAAGGGTATCATGGGTTTCATGCTTAAAACATCCCCCAGTGCCACTGGTATCATTGCAGTGAAAGGAAGTCACATCACTTATGGTGGGCAGCCAAGTTTCCATACTTTAATACTGTTTTCTTTTTCACCCCCCCCCCCGCTCCTATGTTCTTTCCTTTTTTTTCAAAAATAATAGGTGCTTGAAATAAGTGCCGTATGTTCCTCTTGAATTTATGTTGCCATAGAGCCCTAGTTAAGTAAAATGTTTTAACATTCTACAGCGCTGCAAATTAATAAATGAACAAAACATGACGTAAGTCAGCATTTTAGCCTTATGCATTACAAAAGTTAAGAACCTATCAATTACATACACAAGTACAAAAGAACTACGAGAAACTGGGCATAAATACAGATATAATAGGAGATGATGCTAACAATTCCAAGAGAAAGGAAATATTAAAAATTGGGTACCAAACACACATAAATTATAAGAGGAGTATTTGCTAGGAGTCTTAAGGAGCAAATAGAATGTCAAGCCCAGCGAACACTTCACGCCAATATTTGCTCATGGTTCGATAAGTGGTCACAGCTGGCGATGCTGTTTGGATAGATTGCAGCCGAGGTACAGCTGCGAAATAGGTGAAACATGTAGAGGGTCACCAAGTGTTGAATGCTGGAGCAAAACAGGTTGCCTTGATCCCTGGCATCATCTGACATCAACGCATGGAGTCTGGTTATGCGTCCTTTCCAAGAGGCCTGGCTCAAGTGTGTGGCACAGCTTGGGTAGAATTTCGCAGAAACCTGAGAAACAGAAACCCCCATCTATAAGCACCATATTATTCTTCACCATAGGACAAATCTGAAGCTTACCATCTATGATGGTAAGCTAATAATGAAAGCAGACACAGGTCACCAGACTGAAGGTAAATAAACGTGCAAAAAGTATAAATAAATTTGAGGAACTACTTATAGGATGGAATGCTTGTCATTTTGTCTTGCGTGTATCAATAATTGAACCTTAACGTAACGTCAAGGGTACGTTACTTGGCCCTCCACACTAGCGTAAGTTCTATGCGAGTCTAGTTCTAAGGCACCAAAAGGCATAGCCAAGATACCGGTTCCTTCAATATGAGACGAGAACAAATTTTTCTCAGGAGAATGAAGAGGACTTGCACCTAAAATTGTATCCCTTGAGCATTGGACATTGTCCAGTTTATTATGGGCCGTTGAAATGGCCAAAATGGCCCATATTTTATTTTCAGAGAAATGGCCTTCTAGCAAAAGCTGTCAACTAACTTGATCCAAGTGCTCAGGACATGTGCTGAGTACATAAAATGGTTTCAGAATTATATATCTCATGGAGAAGTGCACAAAGATGAGGATGAACTTACAGAAAACTCAGTTTTGGCATATATTTATCCGCAGGTTTAACAATGTGGCGGTCCTAGGAAAAATATGCCAAATACCAGATCTGAGAGCACATTGTAATACTTTCAAATTGGCAAAGCTTTACCAACATAGTTTTTGTGTTAAGCAAGAAAAAAATTGCATAAGTGGTCCCCACTAGCATCAAAATGTGCATTGTGGTTCGTCTAATCCACATTGCCTTTTGGTGGCTAAAACAAATTGCGTGGGCTTGAAAATTGCTGCACCAATAGTGGGGCGTCTAAACTACTTGCAAATTAATTCATTGCCAAGTGGCTACAAGCTGCTTCAGTCAAGATGACGGTGCTGGATTACATGTATTTACCTGCATCTTAGAGCACTGCACGGGCTCGGGCTTACCCGAAAGCCCGGGCCCGGCCCGGCCCGTGGGCCGGGCCGGCTAGAGGAGTTTTTGCACGGGCTCGGGCCGGGCTCGGGCACGGCGTGTGCTTTTTGACCCGGGCCCGGGCCGGGCTTTCTGTGAGTTATTCTCGGGCTTCTCAACTCTGAAAAACATGTATTTTTCGGTCTCGGGCCGGGTTCGGGCCGGTTTCGAGTCGGGCTCGGGCCGGGCTCGGGCTTAAGGTAAAGGGGTGGCGGGCCGGGCCGGGCGGGTAACGTAGATTATTTCCAGGCCCGGGCCGGGCCCGGGTCTCGCCATAAAAGTTTTGATCGGGCTCGGGCGGGCCACCCAATGTGAAAACGGGCCCGGGCCGGGCCCGGGCCGCAAAAATCGGCCCGTGCAGTGCTCTACTGCATCTTGCTGCTTGCCGTCGGCCTGCTTGGCATCATCACTAAGGCTGCCAACTCTCTAGTGGACGCAGTCGGGACAGGGTGGTGGCAGAAGGCAGGAGCCGCCAAGTTGCACCTGCAACAAATTTGCACAAATGTTTGAAGTTCTACCATGTCATAATTTACAAAAATGCAGCAGTTGTTTTTGTAACATGGTTACCAATACAAATAAATGTAAACAGTTAGGTCCTACAACACAACTAGAACCCCGACAAAAAGAAAGCAGCAGTTATGTATATGAAAATGCCAGCAAAGACAAAAAGAGTGCGCAAGCCGAATCTGTGCTCACGCCATGAAGTGATGTGCCTGTCAACTGCAAGCCGGCCATCTTAAAATGTCATTGTATATTTTTAACCTGCATTAATCCAAGTTGGTCTCTTGACATAAGTAAATTATCAAGCTACTTCAATTAACGATTTTCTATGGTCATTAATGCAATAAAGTGCAAGCTGCAAATGAAGCTGGCCAACCGGGTAGTGAAGAATAATATTGCGCTTCTCTAAATTTTATTCGTGTTTTTCAGCCTGTGTCTTGGCTCTAGCATTAGAATACAGAAAAACTTTCACATTCTTGACATTTCATCCTGCTAATTTTCATTCCATAATGCATAATACTTCAGCATGAGCAATAATGGTTCCTTTTAACGGTAATAGTGGTAGAACAAGGAATGTCGCTCGAGCCAACGCGTCAACAAGAGGACTTGTCTCCTACTCCTTCTCAAAACATTGGCTCCAGCAATGCTTCTTGTTCTATGGCTCTTCATCATTTGAAGTTTCCGTCTTCCTGTGTGTGTACATATGTCTTTTCAGTGTTTCGTTGATGCAATTGGACTAACATAGAATTGGTAAACGTACCTGACGAGAAATTTTCGCTTGTTGGTAGATAATGACAGAGTAACTGCGCAACATTGAGACATCGACAAAGGAGGCTTGTGTGTCTTGTCTCCTCTAGCCATGTCTCGCTCTTGAGCGATTACTCTATCTCTATGTAAACGTATTACCATTTGCACAATAATACTAAAATGAATAAGACAGGAATGAGGACAGAAAAATAACAACATATAGCATCATACTGCTAATGAGAAATTCCAAAGTGCCTGTGCGATTTCTCACCCATAACATGCTGGATAAGATGGCTACTTCCTGTGGCTGTTGCCGCTTCTTCAATACCTAAAATAAAATACATTTCAAAATTACAAAAATATGCACAAAACAGCAGTAGAGTAGGAGATAACACAGCATTCTTTCTACAAGAAGGTAAACTAATCTCTGATACATGACAGATGATTTTTAAAAAAATTAAGTTAGTAAATTTATACACCACACCTCATTATATTTTATTCAATGCTGTCAGAGTAAAATAATACCAAGAATTCCACTTTTACAATAAAATATCCTACAGCGATTAAGCCAACAACAGCTGTACTTGAAATTTTTACACATACATTACAATAGCCAAGACAGGTTTAACTTGGGTGGATTCATATGCAGCTCACTGGGAGGTAAAACTTTGCAATGAACTCATTTCTGCTTGCCAAATATACAAATACAAATGTACTAACATAAAAATACAAATGAAAGGACCCTTTTAACATAAAACACACGACACAAAATAGACAATCTAGTAATAATATTACAAATTCACCACAGAACACACCTCGCTTTTGAAACACTAGTAGGTTTCACTATATAAAGGTTGCAGCAAATTCATGCTTTTAAATAGTAACAGTGAAAATAAAGATTACTTGAGAAATAATACATTATACATCGGTTTAGGTTGTTAGCTAATGTGTTTCTGACCTGCAGCCAAAAAGACATCAAATTTATTTTGTTTCAACGCCTATACAGCATTGTAGTGAGTTTATTATTATCGGTAACCTCAAGCGCTAGCGAATGTTCAAGATACACAAGCTGTCTTCAACGTTTTCGACTTGTCTTCGGCAGCGAATGTCACATTGGTGCTACTATTTTTTTCTACACTTCAAGCTATGCAGTACTTGTTATTCTGCGGATTTTTCAATGCGACAGGCTGCTCATTACTACGATCGATAAAAACGGTGTTTCTCCTAGCAGTACAGCTTTGTTATAATATCCGATGCTCTCATGAAGCCTCCGGCTGCCACTATTATTTTCGCATGCATCCGCGCGCATGTCTGTAACTGCCAAGAGAAACGCCGCGCAAAATGTAACCAAACCGGAAGGGCCGAGCACGCGCCGTTTGTAAACTCGAACAAAAGCTGATATACTCACCTGAGACGTTAAGAGAAAAATGACACAGTCCCTCCATGCTGGCAGGCTTTCATATGCATCTGGCCGTCTCTGGGCGTTACTATCTGCACATCACAATGAAAGACAACGCAGTGCAGACCGCAACACTTCGGTTGCTTGCCATGGTCCGGGGTGCTGCACTTGTTCGATGTCGGCAAAGACGAAATCGGCGACACGCTGCTGCTGGCCGTCCTTGTCGTCGCAATCACGTAGCACGGAAAGAAGCTCCGACTGTAACTTGCGGTAACGTTCGGATGCAGTCACCCCATAACGCAGTGCTTTCAGAGCCATTCAACGACAGCGTGCTCGCACACGAGCTGCTCGCACATAATGCAACACAACTACAAAATGGCGACCGGCTTTTGATGGCTTCGGCTAGAGTCACTCTATTTCGGCTTTGGATCACTTTGGGGCCGCACAGCACATGAACTAGTTTCGGTTTTCCTTCCTCGCGTTGAAAAAAAATTGTTTTGCTCACTGATAATTTTGCTTCACGTAAATAATGTTCACGAATGAAAGAGCCATGAATTTAAACGACGTAGAACTATTCCCGTTTATTGGTGATAACGATTATATGGACACAACCGGTGAAATTTATCTGTTGGCGTTGCCGTGAGCTTACGTATGAAGTCCAAGTGCGATAACATGCTATCCCGCGCCGTTGACTGCGCGCGTGAGAGCAAGTGTTCGAGGGTGAGCCGCGATGGATAGTGGCTTGATGGGCGCGCAATGAAACGTGATAACACGCGCGAAAGCCGGGGCAAGGGAGGCGTTGGTTTAGCGCGCGTCTCCTCTTGCCGTTGCTCTGAAACCGGTATTGCGCCACACTCGCCCTGTTAAAGGTAATCTCCGATGAGTGCAAAAGCGGGGTGAGCCGAGGTAGCGTAAAGTTTCGGAGACGCGTTGAAGGAAAGAGGCAGCAGAAGCGTTCGGTCCCCTTTCTTTGCGCTCATCACGCCATCGCTGTGACAGCAAGCGTTCGCAATCAATTGAGTGAGATCTGTTTATGTTAGCACGTGCGCGTGTGACCTCATGCTTGCTAATGTAATTAGTAAACGAATTTTTACTGCAATTTACACAGCCGATGAAACTACGACCCTTGCTTCGTGCAGTTGCGTAATACATTGCTATAGCTCTCAAAGTTTCATCTTTCGGGGAAACTGCGACTTTTTGTTATTATATTTCTAAGGGGGCTCAAAAGCTGTGTAGTGTACGCTGATGTTTCTTTCTGGTCGCGGAACGCAACGAACCGCGGTAGCGCAGTGGCTGTGGCATTGTGCTTCTGAACTCGAGGTCACGGGCATGATTACAACCGCGGCGGCCGCATTCCAATGGGGGCAGAATGCAAAACCGCTCGTGCACCGTGAATTCCGGGCACGTTAAACAACCCGAGCTGCTGAAAATTAAACTGCAGTTTCCCATTACCGTGTATCTCATAATAAGATCTCGGTTTTGGCACATAAACCCTCAAAATAAAATTTTACGTCACAGAACTACATTTACAATCGGCACTGTTGAGTGCATCCACGGAACTTGTTAACTCGTTGATGTGCTCTGTTTAGTCGCCAATGTTTTTTTGAGATTTACTAATGGTCATAATCCAGTGTGACAAATCCTGGTATTCCTTAAAACAGAAAACCAGCTATCCTTTAAACATGCGAGCTGTCAACAGACATGGTCAAGGGAAATCCAATTTTCAGAACATGGGACGAGAACAAGTCGAGGTTTTGACGGAAGCCCGTCTGGTCGGGAGGCATCATGAAGAAGGGTAAAAAAGGACACCGACCACTGAAAGAATGCAAGACGTTTCAGATCCCCTGACGGGAGCCTTGTTCACAATCTGTTGTTCATATTGTGAACAAGGCTCCCGTCAGGGGAGCCGAAACGTCTTTTCTTGCATTCTTTCAATGGTCGGTGTCCTTTTTTTACCCTTCTTCATGGGACGAAAGAGTGAGACATTGCATTACAACCAGGGCATAAACCCTGAGGGTCTGCCTAAACCAGAAGCATGCATAAAGCCAGAAGAAATTATCTGGTATTTCTTTCCTGCATTAAAATATTTCGTCAATTGCTACACACAAAGAAGTCGCGATCTTTCACGACGACTCTTCGCAAGCCATTGGGAGTCAATTGACTCATGCACAAAGGTTGACTCTTATTTTGTGACTCTACTCACGCAAAAGGGGGTCTTAGCCCAGAAAAAGAGTCACGTTGCTGTGACTCACTTTTGACCCTTTTTTTTCTTAGAGTGTAGGACGCAAAATTTTTCCGAGATCCTAGCCATGCACCCGCAACACAATTTAGGCAGACGCAGGGCCCGGGCGGCCGCACTTCTCAGATCCGTCGCTGGCGATCCACGATTGGTAGCGTTCGTCGACGCCGCCCAATACGGTTAATCCCACCGATTCGTGGTGGCCGTGGTAGATCACAGGGGCAACCTCCTTAACGCCGCGTTGGTGCGGGGCTCGTCTCCGGCACTGGCGGAGCAGGTCGCGGTGGCCCTCGCCCTCCAGGACGGGAGCAGACCGCAGACATACGGATTCCCGGGTGGCGGTGAGGGCCTTCGACACGGGTTCGGTCTCGAGGGAGGCGGCCTCCCTGCTTTGCGGCAGGCGCGTCTCCCCCCTCGTCATCACTTGATTCCCGGCCCACATGAGGCCTCAGGTCTCCACCGTCGTTCCCAACGTCAACGAGCTGGCACGCGCCCGCGCGCGCGAACTCACCCACCGCACCGGGAAAACGCCGCTCGAGGGCGCGGACGCGGGGTTCCACAAGGACTCGCTCCACACGTTTAACGAGATTTCAAAGCACTATCAGCTCGACAGGAGGGTCTGTCCCCCGCCCCACGCCAAGCTCTCCAGGCCTCAGTCTTCCACTCTTCGCATTCTGCAGACCGGGTCCTATCCCAGTCTAGCCAGGTTCAGCAGGTAAGCGGACTCGTTCGAGCCCGATTGTCCGGATTGCGGCGATCCCTTCTGCACTTTAGAACACATGCTCTGGCGGTGTCCCTCGTTACGGGGCCACGATAATCTCACTGCGGAAGAAGAGTGGGTGGAGGCGCTCAAGAGCTCCGACCTCATCGCTCAGCTACGGGCCCTCCAGAGGGCCCGCGACGCGGCGGTCAGGCACGGCCTGCCCGTCCCAACGTGGGAGCAGCCCGCGGCGGCTCCTCCCCCGTAAGGGGGTCTCGGAGTCGCTCCTCAGGACCTAAAATAAAGTTCATTGCCTGCCTGCCTGCCTGCCTAGCCATAGACAGCTTCGCTGTAAAAATCGAGAAAACAAGATGTCGGCTGTGAGCAGATGTTCGCGCGCTTGTTTTTGTCGAGGCCACGCCGCGCCACCATGTGACTCTGCTCTACATGTGACTTCTCATCGCCTGCCCTCGCTGGAGGGCCCTGCGGAATAAGAAAAAAAATGTCGCTGCCTTTAATTTTGTTCAAGTGGTTTAGTGGTAGCAGTATCAGCTCGAAAAGCGGAGTTCAGCCAACATTTATAGTTTCGCACTGTGATATTGCGATAGCAGTATCTTGTAGCTTAAAATACACGATACATTCATGTATCAGAAATGCAGATACTAATACACGTCTTGCCAGACGTATCATGATACAGATACAAGATACCCAATGAGTATCTAAGATAGTTTAAAAGATACATGTATATTCGATACTGCCCAGCACTGCAAGCAAGCCGCCCACCTGACAAGCATCTGTGGATCTATGGTCCGCACCACAAATCCTTGTTAGATTTTATCGGACGTAACCAACTATTCATGCATATATAAACGCACCAAACGTTTCATTCCGCAGGGCAAACTTCCGATTAAAAACAAAGTGTGCGTTCAGAGGAGCGGGGTGAGTGGAGCGGGGAGGGGAGTGCAGCGGGTGTATGGGAGAGGGTGGGAGTGTTTTCAGAAGTGTATTTATATTGACTGTGGTGGTCAGTGCAGTACCGACATGGGTGATCGTACCTCGTTTAAGTTTCGGTGTAAGGCTATAAAATTGAGCACCTGTGACAACGGGGGGAGGATGCATGGTCTTCCATTTTTTTTTATAGTTGCGCCTTTTCTTTTCGCTCCGCAACCGTTGCAGGTGGTGCACGTTGTACGCGCCACGGAGGACACGGAAGGCGCTTATGCCTGCCGCGCCACGAACGCTGCCGGGTCTGACGAGCACACGCTCTTCCTCAGCGTGCTCGGTGAGCAGCGTCCATCCAACCGAACAACTCGCTACAGGATTGCTCCTAACGTGCTACCTTCAAATTATTTTCTAAACTTCGCCAAATAGAACATTTCAGTCTGTGTCTAGATGGTCAAATAATAGTTGTACGGCTTAAAAATATCGGTGCAACGAGACCATTTCATTACCTGAGTAATTTTAACGACGTTATCATAAAGGTTCAAAATATGGGTGGTTCTTAAGGTTCTCAATGAAATAGGACACATTTATTATTATTATTATTATTTTTATTATTATTATTATTAATATTATTATTATTATTATTATCTTTTTTTACGTTTCACTTTCAAGCAGAGCTTTCGAAACCATTTCCATGCTGCCGTAATGTTTCTATTAACGCACTATTGAATGAGCTTTCCTGTTCATCCGTGCAGTTAGTAACGGCCTCGTGGCATCATTACAGTGGCCATATGCCTTCTGCACTATCTACAAGCCTACAGTGTGCAGGATTTTTGTGATGAATATTGTTTTTTCTAACATGGCAGGCGTAACTAACCCAGTAATATCACAATATTTTATAGAGCCATCACTGACATTGTGTCATATTGCTGTCGCATGAGCGATAAGTTGTACATGTAGAGGGCGGCACTGGATGCTGGCGCGTGGAGTGCTCATTTAAGCATACACTAAAATGGCTAATGGGTGACTAAATGGGTAGGGTGACTTATGCAGTGGTGTTCGAGTGAATGAAACATTCTTGGGAAGTGTCGGGATATCCACATATCATTGCTGGCTTTTCTAAGACCAGCCTGTAACACACCTTCGAACATTTGCCGTGAAATAACACAAGTACAGCGAGGAATGCAACGACGAGTCTTCCATCGATCCGGCAACGAACTTTCATTTTTCTTCTGTGATGGGCTGCGTGATATTTCATCAATTGTGACGCAGACGAAATGGCAACGATAGCGGTTATTTCAAAAAGCAGCATTCACGAAGCTGCCGCTAAATGATGAGCACACTTCTGTTGAAAACTTGTTAATTTTTTCTCGTTATGAAGCTAGTCACGGGGACGTGCATGAGCACGTAATTTTACTAGAACAGCGGTTATAATCAAGTAAACTAACCAGTCATGTTCTTTCGTAACAGTTTGGCACAAGCAGGACGTTACGTAGGAGACAGAAAAAGGCATCCGACCTGGGAGACCAAACTACGCACCCTACGTCATCAAACCGAGCATTCTACCTGCTATAAGGCGCAAGCGAAGAGATAACACCTGTACTGGGTGCTGTCAAATGCCATTCGTTCTCCGCCGTGTTCGTCTCGTGCACCGCACTGCACGTTGATAGACACGTGAAGGTTAATATAGGTAGGGTGACTTACGCAGTGGTGTTCGAGTGAGGAGGGATGGATGATTGGATGCTGTAAGCATCCCCTGTGAAACTGGGTGAGGAGTTCTTCTTATTTTGCCTAATGTTCTACCTTTCCTTCTTGAAAAAAACAGAAAGAAAGACAGAAAACACACACACACACGAAGAATTCCCAGCATCAAACTTTCTGAACCACTACAGGAAACTAATTTTGTTCTTGTACGCCTCCGTTGTTTGCGCTCTCCCTGCTTTTCTGCCACCAAACCTCCAATCACCTCTTACTAATCTCTATTGCGAACATGTTTACTTTCCGACTGCTATCCCTGAATCCAAGGGCTTCAAGGACGCCAGAGGAGCCTAAATTGATAGCTGGATAGGTATCTTCACATTCTAATAAATTATGTGCCACCGTTTCTTTAGCTTTACCGCAGCAAGAACATGCTGCTTCTTCCCTGGTGTACCTTGCTTTACAACTACGCGTTCTAAGGCATCCTGATCTCGCCTCTAAAAGTAAGGAGCATCCCTATGAGTTATCATAAATTGTTTCTTTCCTTATTTTGTTTTTTCCCTCTTAGACAGTTACTCATAGCAGGCTTCTTTTTCATTACCACCACCCATGAGATTGTCTCAGCCTCTCTGACTTTGCGTTTGAGAGAGAGAGTAAACTTTATAGAAAAGAGCACACGAGCGAAGGTGGCTCTTCCACTGTGCAGTGTGGGGTCCCCTCAGTCCAGGAGTCCAGCGGCGTTAGCGGCCCTTCTCGCTCGGTTGATCAGGTTGAGCTGGTCCGTCGAGTCGGAGCTGGACAGCGCTGCCTCCCATTGCCGTGTGGTGGGGTGTGTTATGGGTGTGAGCTGGGGTGTTCTTGCGCAAGCCCATGTCATGTGGTAAAGCGTTGCACATTGACCGCAGTGTGGGCATTTATAGGAATACATCGCAGGGTGTATGGTGTGCTAGAGACTAAAATGTGGATATGTGTTTGTTTGTAGTTTTCGCCATATTACGGCTTCCTCTCGTGTCAGGGCATTATGACGTTCTTTGTTGCCATGTTGCTTACTATACTGGTTGCATACTTGCTGGGAAGCTTCCTAGTTATTTTCCTCCACTGTGAGTCAATGTTATTCCTATAAATACCTGAACGCTCTCGCAACCCATTTACTTTCTTTCATATTCTTCAGTCGGTCTTCAAAATCATTTTCACTCTTAGCTTCCATCACTTCAAAATTTGTCCAGCCCATATCAACCTGCACGGCTTCATTTATAGTCTTGCCGGGTGCGCTCAACCAAAGGCGGTCCACTGACCTTTGGTTGCCATAGAGTCCTGATTGTAGCCCTGACTTCAAGCAAACAACCACATTTTCAAATGTAAGTCCTGGATCCATTACACCTTCCCACATACCCTGGAGCACTTGGTATCTATTGTAACCCCATAGCACTCTGTGTTTAATTATGTTTGCATTTCTCTTCCCCTTTGCTGTTCTCGTTTTTTCCTGTGTTTCCAAACGTGATGCCTGCGACTTCAGCGCTCATCAGCATTTGTTTCCCCTTGTTTTCTGCCAGATTCGCAACTTGGCGAATCAAACGCGTAAACGAAAATATCAGGGAAGAGTGATTGAGAATTTATTTATTTATTTATTTATTTATTTATTTATTTATTTATTTATTTCAGTTCAACGTGCATCGCGACATCTCTCGCAATCAAACAAACGATTAAACTGCAGAAACATCTTCTTTCTGAACAAGTTGAATTCAAAGGCCGGATCGCGACAGGCGGCGCTTCTTTGACCAATCAGACAACGTTTCTTTATCACGACTTTATCGTAATGAACGAAAACGATGAACACCCATAACCCTGTGTCGCCAATACACTTGTCGAGTTTATTCACAAAATTCTCTCAAGACATTAACGTTTTCTCGTGGTTTTCAGCTCATACGTGTGCAGCTTTAGTGAGTCCAATAACATTTGAGATCTGCAGGCGGTACTGTCCTTGTCAAGCAAATAATTTCTGCAGAAATCCGGCCACCAACCCACTTTGTGGTTCTGACCGCGGTGGAAGGTACAAAATATATACAAAGCATTAGGGCGAATATAAATTGAAACAAAGCAAACCTAAATACATATCTAAGTATATTTTCAAAGTAGAAGATAGTCAACATAGATGTGCACTTAATAATGGTAGCAATTTAAATATAACCCTTAAAAATTGAATTGCCGAGAGGAATTTATATATGGCACGCAATTCTTTTTAGCTTGATACACGTGGTTGCTCTAATCCATGGGAGTATATTTAGGATGACGATTGCTGAAATGCAGCAGGGCCTAAAAGAAGCAGGAGGAAATGGCATTCATTAGTCTCAAAACAACCCACGCCTCCTTTGTGGCCCACCACATTATTCGTGTGTTGCGCAAAAGCGGCAGCAATAATTTTTCGAGGAACACTCCTCCCATCTGCTGTTTTGGATTGTAACTTTGACAGAAGTAATATAGTTTTGCGAGTGGGGAAGGCGGTGTTTATTCGACGGATAGGCGGCGTGCCCTAATGTATACAGCCTTAGGGGCCTAGGTTAATGCAACCTGTATGTCGTGGTGTCAATAATGCGTGTATTTGTGCTTTCCGCATAAATGAAACTCCCTGTTTACAATTAAGGGAGATTGTCTAAGAGTCGGCTGTCGCAGGCAAAATGCATTATTGGAATATACCGTCAAACATAAATAAATTAAAGCAAAAAAGAAAAGAAAATAACGAGCGTGACTGAGGAGTCACAAGCGTATTAATTCGTACGTTTGAGTGTAAAGCAAGAAAGCTTCGTTCACATGAACTCGGCGTGAGCGGGTCGTGAGCCGGTAGTTGTGCTGGCCCTACCGCGTTTACATGAATTTTGCCAAGCGGGTTGGCCTTGTCAACTTACCAGCGGATTGACAACACTCGCATCGGTTGGTGCGACCCGTTATCTTTTACATGAGCCCGACGACCAGACCTCGACCCGACTAGACCAGACTTCTTTGGATTCGCATGTACATTTCCTGCGGCAATGCACGCAATCCTGTAAGTACGACCAAGCATGTCTGCCCCGCAATAAAACGGCACATGGATTTTCAAGCGGAGGCGAAGCTGACGCAGAGTAATCTGCAGAACCCTTCACTCTTCTGATCCTCGTCTCTTCCTTTCTCCTACGTGAGGGGAAGGGAGCAAGTCGGTAAACACCTCATCGTAAGCGTTTAGCACACACGGCGTGTCGTATCAACGCAGTGCCGCCGCGCCTAGTGGCCGACAAGAAGCAGCGCGTCTGGCGCCTGTCCCAGGGAAGCGACGTTCAGATGGAGTGCTTCGTGTTCGGGCGCCCAACTCCTCGCATCATCTGGTACAAGGACAACCAGGTAGGTAGGGGGGGGGGGGCATTGTCTTCTTTCATTGGTATTTTACTGTGTGTGTGGGAAGCTGGTCTGTGTGGTCTACACACACACACACACACACACACACACACACACACACACACACACACACATGCACATGCACACACACACACACACACACACACACACACACACACGCACGCACGCACGCACGCACGCACACACACACACACACACACACACACACACACACACACACACACACACACACACACACTATAAACAGGGTGTCCCAGCTATCATGCAGCACGATTTTTAAAAAAATAGAGGAACGGCGTTACGCAAAGCAAACCTAGTGAGTATTGTTTCCAGTACAGTGGAGTAGCCGCCAGTATTTTTTTCGTTACTGAGATTTAATTAAATATTTGTAATTAATAATCTAACTCGAGAAGTACTGTCCTAATTATCAAAGTGTCAATGAGTAAGTTGTAGAGCAACATGAAAAACTCCCGATGCAGCTTTCTGTTTCTCTGTACGTGCTACATAAAAGTGTTTTTCCGAGCATGAAAGAAGCCCGCGAATACACGCAAAGTGCTTCGAGCGGCCAGTCGTGCGGCAATTCTGCGTGTATTCGCGGGCTGCTTTCATGCTCAGAAAAACACTTTTATGTAGCACGCATTGAGCAACAGAAAGCTGTATCGGGAGTTTTTCATGTTGCTGTACTACTTTCTCATTGACGCTTTGATAATTAGGACAGTACTCGAATTCAAAGGAAATTAAGTAAGGAACGTAAGGAAAGTAAGTAAAGTAAGTAAGTCATTAAGTAAGGAAATCTATAGCATTTTTTTAACTGAGTTAGGCAAAACTGTCTTCGAGGTTTGGCAGCACTGTGGGACAGTAAACTGAGCACAGAACGAAGACGGAAAGAACACAATCCACAAAGAACACTGTGAGCTCTTTCTGCATAAATGTGTGCATAAATGTGTGCAAAATTCACTCTGTGTGCTGTTTGCCATCAGTTAATTTGTGTCCTACAAACCTTTTTTATTTCGAAACGAGTCACCAATCGGCACTTTCGTATAAGGGATACACTTCTGCTTTTGTTCAATTGAAATCGATACTGTTTTTTTAAAGGTAAGTGTTGCTAGATTTTTTCACACTGCACTAATGGTCGATGATTGAGCGTGAACGCAAAGCGAGAGCACAGATAGAGAAAAGTTTTCTGCTCAGTGATTTCATCGATTGGCAATATACCCATTTTTGCAAACTGTTTCATACCTTCCCTTTGTGCATTTTATGTCACTGAATTGTAACTGACTGGCCTTTGTTTATTCTTGCTCAGTCGCTGTAAACATAGCTCGCTTTTGTTATCCTGTCAGACTCTATGTTGCTCAACTAGACGGCATGGATATACCTCTGTTCCCTCAATGCAACATTCTTTTCAGAGCGCCTCTATCCATTGTTTGTTTTTTGTATTTGTTTTTTCTTAGCCTACTAGTGCACACATACGTACTGAAACGGAAAGATGAAATGACGAAAGACAGTTGTAGTGCTATTTGAACAAAAGTTTATTACAAAATAGGCATAACACTCAAAAGCAGGCTAGCAAATACTCACAAGAGTAGAATGAAAAGGACCTCATAAACGCTGATTTGACTGTTTTGCTTTTTGTTTTACTTGTGTCCGTGTCTGCGTGCCTGCCTTTTAGTACCAGAATCCTTGCCAACTTGTCCAACTTTCAGTCGTTCTAATGATGCACACACACACACACACATTTAGAGAGAGAATCTGCGCAAAGCAGCAACCGCATAGTCATCTTCGTTGTCTGCAGCAGAGTTTTTCTTAAGGCTTTGTAGCGGTTCACAATAACGGTTGAAATAACGGTTCACAACTACACACCTCGGCGTGCGGAATAAAATGTCCTGTTGCGCATATTCTAACATTGTTACAGTATTCTCTATGTCTGTCGTTCTTGAAGACAATGTCTTCCTTGCTGACTACATGCGGGTTTTTCATATCTGTGATATGGCTATCTTAACCTCTTACAAAAGCAGGTATTTTAGTTACTTTCGAATCTCGCAGCGATTAACAAAAGTTATCACAATGAAAGTCTCAAATAAAGAATAAGCGCTAATTAGTCGCAGAGTCGGTAAAGTTTAACGGTACGGGCGTAATTAGAGCCAATATTAGAGCCAAATTAACCACATTGCATCACAGACTGCATGATCTCCCTCCGGGATCGGCCCACCAAGCCTCTTGGTAAAAAAAAAACGCGTTGCAACCGAAGTCGGCCCGAAAGAAGACAATTCGAAATACACCCTTGCAATTTTTAATATCGCGTGAGCGTCGACGGCTCGGTATGTCAGATGTCAGCGGCCTTGTAGCGGTAAGGAGCACTTTTGAAGGAAATATAGGCGCAGAATACATTGAAACTGGAAGGCGCCGACCCCCCCCCCCCCCCCCTCACCGCTACAATGTCGCTGACACGCCGCGCAGTCGACGCTTGCATGATATTATTAAAAGATGGCAAGGGTGTACGTGCGCGTAAAAAAAGAAATAGAAACGAATGAAAAAAACGCGGCTTGAGTAAAAGAAATGGAGGATCCGCAAAAAAATGTATGATCTCATAATGCTACGAAAACAGTAATGCAAATAATACAAAATAAATCACTCAAATAATGCAAGATTGCATCATCTTTAATGCCCCCAATTTCAGTAGATATAGATGGATATACCCTGTACGGCGACCTTGCTTTCTTTCACGTCGACTTTGGTCGACACGCTTTCCTGTGTTTTTCTTTCTGTGTTTAGCATTATTTCGATGTAGTGCAGAGTGCGCACGAAGCTTTTGCTCCCGATCCAAAGCACCCCTGCTTTTTAATTCGCACATTTTTGCAGGAAGTGACGGAGAAGCCGGGCCGCGTGAGCCTGCTGCAGGATGGCCAGACTCTGTACGTGACGCGGGTCTCGAGGCACGAGGCTGGCCGCTACGCATGTGCGGCAGAGAACGTCGCCGGAAACGTCACCGCACAGTTCGAGGTGCACGTCCACAGTGAGAGAGCCCTTCTCTGATATGCGCGCAATCCTGCACGAGGGTCCAGGCCCGAGGCCCACCCACATGCTCTGCCACCGCTGAAAAACGGCACTTGTTTGGTCACTTGTTTTGTCGAACGGCACTTCTCGATGTCATTCCAAGATCTATATAGACCTTTCTATCGAGGGCTCTCCGGGCCCCTCCAAAATACCTTCTGGTGTGCTGTGAACCGGCGCCAGACCCTGCTCAACATGACTGCAGAAGCGACAGCAAGTTCGCTTTTTATGCTGAAGTGCAGCCGCCTAGAGAGGAGGTGCTGTCTCCCTTCGAGAGACACTGAATTGTTGAACCTTTCCCGAGACACCCGTGCTAATAGCTTAACGGGCGATGTGGCTTTGAAAATAACTTCCTTATTTCTTCATGTTTTTTGACGAAAATTGGCGCACATGTTTAGAATGTCTCCCTGGTGTTTCCATAAAAGTTTCAGATACCTTGAGCACATTTTATTGAGCACATTTTCTCCCTCGAGCTTTCTGGAGGTCCGGGAGAGCTTGAAAAACGCCATGGAAGGCTCGTTGAATATTGACTGCACATCTAAATGCGTGCTAAAGGTCGTGACAGTCTTGCTTTTTATTTTTTTTACAACACAAATTTTTGGGAGTGAAATTTTTTAGGTTAAAAACCTTCACATCAAGCAAACTTTCGGGGTGAACGAATAGCAACATCATAAATTTATAAAAAATCAAGATAAAAGTGAGGCAAGCCTGCACTCGGTCGCGCAAAGCTTAGGCACAGCGATGCTTACTGGCTGCTACTGCTAGGTATGAACTTGGTTGCTGCTAGGTCTTAACTTGGTTTAACTTAACTACGCATGTAGGAAGATATTCTCGAGCGATCATTTTCAGAGGTACCTTCCCTTTCGCGACATTTCGCGTGACTAGTGCTGGACGCGTGGGCGCCTACGAGCGACAGCGCTCCTGGCATGCCACAAACGCAGGCAGGCTAGCCAAGTTTGGTACAGTACCAAGAACGCTGTCGCTTGCCGACGCCGAACGCGTTGGCTAGATTTCGTGTGACTAGCGCTGGACGCGTCGGCGCCGATACGAGCGATGGCGTTCCTGGCATGTCACAAACGCAGGCAAGCTAACCAAGGTTGGTACAGTGCCAAGAACGCTGCTGCTTGCCGACGCCGAACACGTTGGAGGCTAGCCGCTGGGTATCAATCGGCCAGCTTCGCTGTCTCTTGAGCTTTGCGCGGCCTAGTGCAAGCTTTCGCCCTTTTTTTTCCTGGCTCAGCGCGCCGCGGAGAGAAGAGAGGCAGGGGTCGGGAAAGCAGGGAGCTGGCGAGGAAGCGGTCTCCTCCTCCTCCGGGTTGCCATGGCTACCACGGCTACGCACC
Organism: Dermacentor silvarum; assembly: GCF_013339745.2. Lineage (NCBI taxonomy): Eukaryota > Metazoa > Arthropoda > Arachnida > Ixodida > Ixodidae > Dermacentor > Dermacentor silvarum. The sequence continues at coordinate 341,831,957 of NC_051154.1, read as the reverse complement.
ACAAATTACGGCTGGCTTAAACAGCGTCGCTGTTAAAAGCGAGGTTGTCATGACTTGCACTGTAGCCCAAGGAACGTGACAAACAAAAACAGTCAAAATACGCTAAACGGTAACAAAGACATCAGCTCCACAACCTGAGCAGAAAGGCAAAAAAACTGTTTTGAGAAAATCGCTCTCAAAGTTTCACCTTCTCTTTAGTTCTTTAAAAGGCACCAACCAAATTTGTAGTCTTTGTTGCGTTTTGTGAAGTGAGGCTTCTTGGTCATGTGGCCTCTGGCTTGGTGTGCCTTCATCCCCCACCCCTTTCTTTGTAGGGAATTTTTTGCTGCTGCTCTACAAAGAGCGTGGTGCCTGGGTTTCAAACCAAGTAAGGTGCTGAACTCTGTTAGGGCATGAATATAGTTACAGTGTTGTACCTGCAAACTGCATCATTGATAGCAGTCTCCAGTGCAATCAGTGAGGCATTTTTATGTTTTGGTAGAATCGACGATTTTACTGAATGAACGCTCTCAGCAGCCTTCACAGTCAAATTCTCTTGACAATGGCTGTGGCACTTAGGATGAGATAGCTACTCATAGATATGCCACTGCTAGGTGCTTTCCAGCTTGTACTTTTGTATGATGCCTCACCTATGCAGCCAGGTGTCTCTGCCAGCCCAAAGGGCCTAGTGAACAGAGCTCATGATGAGGTTCTCTTTATGAAGGGGTTGTATGATAGATATTGTTACAATATATCGTGACAATATGATATTAGAATCGATGCGCCATGTACTTGGTCGCGGGTCCGATGTGCGTAATGGCTTTCCGTGGGTACGAAAAGTCGATGCTCAATGTGCTTAGTCGTGCAGTCCGAGGTGCCGACGAGCGAAATGCCTAGCCGCGGGCTCGAAGAGTCGACGATCGATGTGCTTAGTCACGCAGTCGGAGGCGCCGATGCACGAAATGTTTAGGCGAGGGTCCGAGAAGTCCGCGCGCGATGTGCTTGATCGCCGAGTCGGAGACGGCTACGCGCGAAATGCTTAGCCGCCGGTCCGAGGATCGCGTGCGCGAAGTCCACGTCGCCGATGCTCGGAATGCTTAGTCGAGGGTCTGGGACGTCCACAAACGGAAGCATCTGTGACAATACTGTGGTGTCCGCGTAGCACCCGTTTTGACACTCGTAGAGATTACGGAAAGGGGAGACTGGAGACTGTCCAGAGCTCACGAGGTGCAAAGAGCCTAGCAGACGACGCAAGCGCCGGACCAATGGCGAACCGCGCTTGTGTCACGTGGCGGGCGGGGTCAATCGGAGATTCCGGCACGACCTTCAATCATTTGCTTTTTGTGTGCTTGTTTCTGTATGGAGAAGCCAGCTGAAGCGGCCGACTTGAAGACGGAGAAATGCTGTTTCCGACGAGACCAAGATGGCGGTCCTCGGTTGTCTGTAGATATCGTGACTTGAAAAACGCTGATTTTTCGTGATTGCCGCGAAATGTTTCGCCACCTTGACAGATAGAATACATTTTTAGAGCACTTCTGTGTGGTTTTCAGTGATGATATTTCAGAATCAGATAGAAAAAGAGTTATAGAAACTGAAAATGTGATTTAAAAAATTTATTTCTTTGGTCATTTTTGCGATGCGAAAGCCGCGTCCCCCCTTAGATGCTGAGGCCGAACAATTGCCATACGAGCATGCTGGCTTTTTGTCGCCGTTGTGGATTCCTCCTATACTCGCAAAACACGAAGCTGCAAGTGTGTACGCACCTTCACTGTAGCATTCTTCTTTCTGCTCGTGTACTTTCATTTAGGTGTGTGTTAAATAATCCCGCGCGGGCAAAACTACTTCGGAGCCCTGTCCTTCGGCGTCCCTCAAAGCGTTGAGACTTGAAGCCTTGTTAAATTAGTTTCTTTTTTTACACCACTGTGTTGGCACGCAGCTTGCAGTGACAGCCTCGCTCTCTGCAGGTCCCCCCGAGATTGAAGGAGACTCGGCTGAGACCGAGTCGTTGAGCGCCCAACTGGGAGTGTCGCTGGAGTTGACCTGCGTTTCCACGGGAGATCCTGAGCCAGTGGTCGCTTGGGTCCGTGAGGGTGTCGCGTCACAGCAGCTTTTCTTGACAGCCCCGTCTTCCGGTGTTCCCACTGCCTCAGATCCCTTGATCAGGGTCCACGGTCATGGACCGCGCACCACGCTCGAATTTAAGCGCGTGCGAGCCTCAGACGCCGGCAATTACACGTGCGTTGCCACCAGTTCAGCAGGAGTTGCGCAGAAGCGCTTCCTCATCGACGTGTCCGGTAAGTGACCGACATTATGTTCTACGCGATAAGTAAATTACATAGCACATATTTTGCATTTCTATGAGCGCAAAGAGCTGGAAGCTAGTTTGTTTCCTATATTTGCACTTCAAGGCTATTCCAGATGACCGTGACTGGGGAATAGCGTTTCCGGCATCTTAAAAATGAAAGCAACATTTTTGCGAGGAAAGTAAACTACAAATGTCCCTTCACCTAGAAAATTGATGGGAATAAACATGCCAGTACGTGCAATACCAACGCCATCCATAGCAGTGAGCAGCGTTGGAGTGTATGGTATAAAATTTAATTTTCATATTCACACCAGCTGTAAGTAGGCTCTCCGTTTAATGCTTTTAAGCATGCCAACGAAATATGAGATCAGTGGAGTACACTTCCTGATACTCTGTCATTGTCTGCGGTCTATTGCTGTTCGTTTTGTTAAGAAGTTCACGTGCTCGCTCATGTTTAGGTGTTTCTACCTGGAAGCTGTGGTATGCGTATATACGTCGATTCATTCGTTCATTCATTTTCGGCTTCGTTACAGTGCCAGCATCCATAACGAAGCCCAGCGAAAAAGGCCGCGAACTGAGCGTCGCCCTAGGAGAGAGTACGACGCTCGAGTGCCGAGTCACCGGTTCCCCTGAGCCCTCGCTTCGCTGGATGAAAGATGGCGCACCGCTCTTCGCCAACGATCTCCAAGAGTCGCGCTTTACTTTCCTCTCAGGTAAGGCGATGGACTGTGGATGCCACCCAAGGGACCGACCCGAGTCTTGAAGCCGAATAGCTTTGATCGAGGGTATCGACGAATTCGAAACATATACCTTCGTATACGTTTTTGTAGTGTGCTATTAGAACAAATTCAAAAGCGAATAATTCTAAAACGACTGGTTTGCGTCATTTCGCTTCCAGGTTCGCCGACATTCGTAACACTGGCTTGATGTATTCTACAAAGTGCACATTTAGACCAACACTGCGCTTAGGAACCGGCTGCATGGAGCGATGAAGCGTCGCACTTCCGTGTAATTACGCGTAGGAGGCGTAATGACCAGCTTTTTTTGTGCACATTTCGATTTTTGCTAACGACACGTTAGTAGGTCACATTCACACGACCAGCACTAAAGCTTTTTCCGGTCACCTGTCTCATCTGGACTGTGCGCAGGTTCTGTTTCTTTTGTGAAGCACTAATTAGGCTAACCTGAAAGCTGTTGGTCTTAGTTGCGATAACTTTGTCCGTTTGGACTTTGGTATAGAGAACTTCTCAGTACAAGAACTGGTCAATTGCAACGATGACATCATTTTTGAACACTACACTGAAGCCATTTTCTGATTATTATTCTTGACGCCTTCTTATAGTCCATGCATGTGTGCCTCAATTTCACTGTTTTGTTTCGAGATAAGATGCTGGGGGTTATCATAGCAACAGAAAAACTCAAACGCATCTGTATGTGATCTCGCACCTGTAAATTGAAGGACCGTCTCTGGCACTTTTGTGTAGGGTCATATTTGTGATAAAGCTGTGTCAGAATAACTTTCCCGGTGATAACAAAGTGGCAGAACAGTGTTCGCTCAAGCGTCTGTTTCGAGCTCTGGCAAGTGCCAAAATTCTGCGGTCCATTGTGTCGAAGTCATCGTTCGGCTGCTAGTCCTCTGATAGGAGGACATCGCAATAACCATGGAGGAGTGAATATTCCGGTCAAGCAGCCTTAAGAAATACGTGTAGCCCCAGTGTGGTGTTGAATTCAGCGGTGACTTTAACAGACCCGACATCTTTATGTTTAGAAATACCATTACATACGCACATGGAAATTCATGCCGTTCACGGTGTTTCTGCCGAGGAAATAGGTCCTGTCAAGTGTGTCTGCCAGAGGTCAATAAACTTTGCCAAGTGTTTGCGTTCACGGCAAGCTGCCTGCTCCTAGATACTGGACATCCCTCGGTAACGCAGGGTTTGGCTGTCTTCACTACGAGCGAGCTGGTCGGCTTGCACCGATACTGCTATACCTTGTTTTACCTGCAACGATGCGAAGCTTATCTGATTGCTTAATAATGCTGAAAATATAGTTATTTGTAGTATTTCGAAGCTGGTGTACACCGATGATTTCATCTTGCTGAATAAATGTGAAGCAAAGCATCGCGCTTATCATGTTGCACGCTCTTTAAAGCGTATTTCCAGGTGATACATTGTAAGCTTGTGTGTCTAATATGGCATGATGAACATTTTCTTGTGGTTCAAGGCGGACAAAGTTTACTGGTACAAGTTGCTACGGCTTCCGACGCTGGCGTCTACGAGTGTGAAGCGTCTAATCCTGGAGGCAGCGACGAGCTTCAATATGTTCTGTCTGTCATTGGTAAGCATGGGCATGCACACATGTATAATAAATTTGATTACTACCTTCGGATCTGGTTCTGGCATTGGCACATCTCGTTTACATGAGTATTTAGCGTTACAAATTTATGTGTGTCCTTATGTGTGAAACAAAGTGAGCAGTCAGAGACGTGTTGGACCTGCTGTATATACATATAATATCTAAATTTCAGCCATTATATTTTCTATTACATACAGCTTGACGTCTGGTTCCTGCCACATGTCCTTTAGTTCGTCCTTAGAATGGATGCCCATGTATGACATATGACTCTGCAGGATGCGCAACCCATGATACACTTCAAGAAGAAGAAAAAGAAATTCCTATAAATGGTGTAATACCGCGTCGTCTTTCATTGTCCCGCGTTCACATTGAAGCACTAAAATTACTCCTATACGTTGATGCTCTTGAATAGATATGCTGTACACCTAAGCCTTCATCCAATCGTATTGGTTAAAGGTTGTGCTTGTAACAGGCCGATGTTCACTGCACTAAAATGAAAGTAGACGGGTACAGTACATGTATCTTTCGGAGCAACCTGCCAGCTAACCATTCCAAACTTTGCGGAAAGGCTTATTTTATTTTTGGATTGTTCCCGCTAGACGCGTTGCATTGGGTAATTCACGAAAGTTTACTTGCTGCAATTTTTTTTGCTTACTTGTCAAGATCACACCTCTCTGAACAAAATTTCAAGGTACAAAACTCACGAAGGAGCCCGATTTTCTTATCCGTCACTTGAGCTCAGGAATTGAAGGGCTCAGTGAATAGACAGTAGGCGCTGATTAGATTAAATTTTGCAAGGGGACTAATTGGAGAGATTCAATCCATCTGTTTTCTGCTACTCCATTTCACTTCTATGTGAGCTAAGAAGCTATGAGTGTTGAAAATTGCTTCAATAAAATGTTTATCGACATGGAAAGGATTTAAACAGGAATAAATAGTGAAGGCTGTGTGTCACACTTCAAGACACGAGGTTGTGAAAAACAAGTTCAAATCCATCCGCACTATCATTTCTATAGGTTGAACGATACAAAGAAGTTTCGCACAATTTACCACGTCCTCCTTGTAGTATCTGAACAAGGCCATAGTCCGAGAAGTGGCCCTAAAGAAAGCGCATTATTCCGCATTGCCCTCACCTGGCTCTATTTGCGTCGCAGGCTCGGTCGGCGTTTTATCAGTACCAGCGCCCCGGTCGGCGCGAACGCTCAGTGTGCTTAACGATAGGAGCACGCAAAGGAGGTGCATGCAATTCAGACACCGTCGAGTTCCGCCATACTGTCGAATTCGCCGTCTTGTCCGCTATGATCGGCCCACACAGGGTACAGCCGTACGCGCTTCCATCGCGGGAACGCTGATCTGTGTGCGTGCATAGCGTCTTGGAAGCATGCACACATGTAATGCGCGAGCCAGCCGCATACACGACGCAGCCGCCCAGTGTAAACCATTTATACGTGCAAACTACGTAACATTCATACTTGATTGTTTCTCGGACTAAATGTACGCTTGATTCCGAAAGGTACGGAAAGCTCTATCCGTTGCGGTAGCAACTGTGTGCTGTGCTATTACCAGTTGTCTGCTGCAACCTTCGATATGCTTAGTAGAATGGTTCAATTACTTATTATTGAGCGTATTTATGAAAGAAAATCTTCATTAAACATCGTAAGGTTCGTTGCAAAGTACCTGAAACAATAGTCCTATATCAGTTCAATTTCTGTCGCACGCGGAGCCTTTGAGCCTCTCTTGTTATTCGATCATCTGGCTTTCAGCGATTCTGAACAAAAAAGGAAATACATGAAAGTAACTTCTTTACAAGACAGCTGATTCAATGTTCCTCAACGCGCGAAACGTCATCGTAATGAAAAGCGTTGTCTTTAGGTATACATAGTTGAGAAATGGTTAGCTCTGTAATTCATTTTGAAGTGACGCCCAGGGGAAAGATACTAACGTCTATACAGGATACATTGCTGGGGACGGAAGAGTTGCCTTCAAGTGCAGGCGTGCAGTGTTTCTAAATTTCCCTGCCCGTACATAGTAATTCTAGGCGTATACTGTACGGCGCGAAAACAGGCGTCTGGCGTTCAGTCGAGGTGTCCTTCTCCAGACAATCAAGAACGCTCAACGCGCCACTCATTTCTTCCTTTTGCTGCGGCCAGAGCCACCGGACTTCGGTGCCAAGACGGGTACCACCGACGTGCTGATGGCGAGACAGGGCGACGACGTGGTCGTCCGCTGTCCGTTCCTCACCAAGGACGGGCAGCAGCGTTCGGCGGTGTCCACCACCTGGCGCCTGGATGGCCGCTCCCTGGCGCCGGACAGGCTTCCCGCAAACCTGGCTCTGGCTGCGTCAGACGAGCTACGGGTGAGCCACGTCCAGCCCGAGGACGCTGGCTACTACACGTGCACGGCCACCAACGCGGCGGGGGAAGCCAGCTTCACCACTTTCCTGGACGTCCTGGGTGAGCGAGGCTTTGCAGTGTGTATATATATATATATATATATATATATATATATATAATATACGGTGTGTTTGTATGAAGAATTTACGCAATATCTAAAAATAGCTGTTCTGAAATAAAAGGATGGTTCCTTTGGAGACGGCCGTCCATGGTAGCGACCACGCGGTGACAGGTGATACGTGAAAATTAGTCACTCATTAACAAAAATCACGTCACTCAGCAGCGGGCAGCCATCACGCTGCGACGCGCTGGCTACCCGTAATACTAGTACACTGTACCCCTAAGCAGAACGTCGCTGACGTTCTGCGAAAAAGGGCAAGTAAGCAGAACGTTGCCTTGAGGGGCGCGGGTTTACGCTCGCTGCAGCCTCCCCGTTTTGGTTTCGGGCTCTCTGATAGCCGAAATTTGTCGTGCCACAATTCTGCGGGTAATCGCATTTTTGCAAATCCAAAAGTTAATATGGCTTGTACGGAAAGCTCGCGTCAATTTCCCGATTACGATAGCCCTACTGCCATTAAACTTTTAAAATATAATTAAAGGATTTTTGTTATTTGTGACTCATTACCTGATATTACCCGTCACCCTGTGGTCGCCACCACTGCGGGCCTGTCTCCAAAGGCCGTTCTTTTGCACGAAAGCGGAACGGCATAGACAACGTCATGAATGCATGTTACATAATGTTTGCGAGGTTGATTAGAAGATGCGTTCGTCTTCTTGTTCTCCTAATAAACCTGTTTGCATAGCTTCTAGACGCTGAGGGCACTTTCGTGCAAAAGAATGTACTTTGATCAAACTGGCAGATGCATCAATGAAAGACTAAAGGAGCATCAGTATAACGTCACTAGAGTAATCTCGGCCCTTTCGGGCATTAATTGCCTAGATTCGGGCTGCAATCCCGTGCTTGAAAGTTATTCTATTTTGTATAGGACTCATGGCAGGAAAACAAGGGAGATTGTGGAGGCCTATGAAATTGAAAAATTAGAAACAAGGTGCGTAAGCAAGCCTTCAGTGTCGCTATTTGAAGAAGAGATATGATTCTCCTCGGTTTATCGCTGTAAATATTGCAGCGTGTTTTAATCATGTCTTAAACACGTGCCCGGTTCTTCGATGTGCACCACTGAACGTCCTTTTCTGTCGGTTTTGTTCCCCTGGTTCGGTATATATTTATTGGTTCGTGCGAAAATAAACATCTAGAGTTGAAAGTAGCGCTGTCTCCGTGTGTCTGTTTTATTCTGCGCCCTCGTTCAGTCGCGCTTGCACATTCTATCACGAAAGTTGCTGTTGCATGTTTAGTCTACAAATCTGCTGAAGCAAAGATGGCAGAGGCGCCTTTCCTGGTCAAATATTCGCGCCATCACCCAGCCCCAGCCATCCAGCAAGGCAGATTGATGCCCGATTATTATTATTATTATTATTATTATTATTATTATTATTATTATTATTATTATTATTATTATAAACATCGCTAGTGGCGATGCGATTATGTCCCTATATTGAAACTTTCGAGGAAGTTTCGTGATCAGAAGAGAAGTATTGAAAGACCCTCGTATTAGTTTTGTCTGTAATGTAGCATACAAGTATTATGAGCTAACATTGTTCCCTATTATTGGCGAGGAGATTCATTATTGCACAGTTTGACTGTGTAATGGCTTATTCGTGGTAAGGCTGTTACAGGAGTCACAGTGACGCAAGGAAATGCTCCGGGATAGCGTCGAATCAGCTGTCGACCTTAACCGCTTCTTCCGATTTTCAGTGCCGCCTTATTTTGAGGAGCCAGACGCCGAGGAGATCTACGTCGTTGAAAGCGGCAGCGTGACGCTGGAGTGTTTTCCCCGCGGAATTCCCGAACCAGTCCTCTCCTGGTCGCTGTACGAGAACAAGGCGAGTGCCGGGCTCACCATACGCTGGTGTCTCCTGACTAGCTAAAATACGACTCCATCACTGCGTTTGCGCGCATTTCTGTGCGCGATTCCACAACTGTGAAAACCTTTCAATTGCGTAGCTTGCTCAATCGTTCGTGGGAGTTGCAACCAGTGCTTAAAGTCAGGGTGGCCCCGGTTGGTGTCCCCTCCCTCCATTTTTTAAGGAGGGGCTCGCCCCCCTTTCGGCAGGTCAACTGTGGCACTGCGGCACCCATTGGACAAGTGCTGGAGGTGATTTTATTACCAGTAGTGCCTTGTGCGAGGCAATTCTAACTCTCCATTTTTTCGATTGATGTTTTAATCGCAATTAATAGGTTGATGTGGCATGAGCAAATACACGAAAGCAGGTATTGTCGTACTGCTCCACGCATTTCCCCGAGGCACTGCACGTGACGGTCACCACCCTTGTTTGACCAAGATTCTTGGAACAGCATAGTGTTTCATGAGCCACCTAAGCGCGAAGCTTCGTGCTCGTGGATTAGTGTAGGTTCGCCATGGTTTCTTTAGCTAGGTTATCAGTTCGTTTGCATTCGTTTAGTTGTGCATTGTGAGTGCTGTGCTGTACCAAAGACGCATGCATTTGTTCCACTCCTGTAGGCAAGTAGGTGTGAAACCATAAAATGCATTGTACTGTCCGAGGTGGTCAATGAAGCAAGTCAGCTTACCTGTGTTTTGTGTTGCAGCGAGACTTATCTGCTTTAAGTTCACATATCTTTAACCCTTTACCTCTTGAGTATTTTTGAAAAATCATTTCCAAAATTCCAATTTTTTTCTAAGTGTTTGATTGAATCGACACATTAAATAAAAGCCCGAAATCCGCTCAGAATAATAAATTTATTGACAGAATACCCATAAATGTTTGTTTAATTCTAGAGAAAGTTGACTTACTACACCGCTTGAAGTTGGATTTTTCAGCGTGGATAAAGTGAACAAAGTGAAGGTGAATATATATATATATATATATATATATTGTGAGCGCTAACTGTGCAGTTAATCATCGTCTTCATGTGTATATACCCATCCTCATAATCATCATCATTTTGTCGGGGTGGTGTTCGTGGGCTGTCTCGCGCTGTGTGTCAATATAAGAGTTCTGCCTTCGTCCCGGGCGTCGTCTCACAAGTGGTGGAGCTTGCGTTGATATCCCCGTCCTCTTGCTCTACCGGTCACCCCTGGAGCTCCGCTCTGGTCGACGGTTGTGCTCGCCAACACCAGTCATGGCACAAACCAACGCATCCACTGCTGCTACCACCTCAGCTCCTCCTGCTGGGCCAATTTGGTCCGTCACCGCACCGCAACGCGACCCTCAGGTTTTTTTCTGGCCTTCGCATCGAAGACGTGGAAGCCTCGCTTGACCAGTACGACAGGGTGAGCGCTTGCAACCATTGGGACGAGTCAAACAAGCTCCGCAACGTTGCCTTCTACCTCAGGCAGGTCGCGCAAACTTGGTTTTTCAACCATGAGCGCGACTTCCCTGATTGGCCGGCATTTACTGCGCAGCTGCGACAGATATTTGGCACATCTGCTGGGCGCTCCGAAGTAGCGTAAAAGAACCTCGCTACCCGCATACAGGGAGCCGAGGAGTCCTATACCTCTTACATTGAAGACGTTCTGGCTCTCTGCCGTCGCGCTCAGAGTGACATGCCCGAAGGGGAACGTATCCGCCATATCCTGAAGGGCATCAACTCCGTTGCCTTTAACACTCTTGTAGTCCAGAGCCCCACTTCGGTTACTGAGATCATCTCGACATGCCAACGCCTTGTCACGATCTGCGCCTTTCGTCTTCCACGCGCCTCTTGCGACGCTCACCTTACCGACAACGAAGAGTTGCGAGCGCTCATCGGCATCATTGTGCGAGAGGAGCTTCACGGCCATGGCCCAGCCAACACCGCCATTGCGCCTCTGCGCGCTCCTCCGCCCAATTTGCGCGAGATCATCAAAGAAGAACCGGCATCCATGCCGAGTGTCACACATGCCCGGTCTCCTGCGCCTGTTTGTGCACCTACTTACGCCGAGATTGCTTCGCGGCCTGCGGTCCCAGTTCCATCTGCACCTGCCACCGTTGTCTGCGACCCGTCGTGTCATTTCGTTCCGCCCAGGCGACGAAGTGCTCCTGTGGACACCTGTTCGAGTGCCAGGGCTTTGTGAAAAATTTCTTCACAGGTATCACGGCCCATATACCATGCTTGAAAGAACATCTGCCGTGAACTATCGCGTAGCTCCTGTTACCTCGGTTACTGACCGCCGTTGCCGCAGCACTGAAATTGTTCACGTCTCTCGCCTGAAGCCGTATCTTCGGCGTTCCGACCATTTCTGACTCGCTGCCTTACCGGCCGCTTTCGTGGGGGGGGGGGGGGGGGAGTTAGTGTGAGCGCTAACTGTGCAGTTAATCATCGTCTTCATGTGTATATACCCATCCTCATAATCATCATAATTTTGTCGGGTTGGTGTTAGTGGGCTGTCTCGCGCTGTGTGTCAATATAAGAGCTCTGCCTTCGTCCCGGGCATCGTCTCACAATATATATATATATATATATATATATATATATATATATATATATATAATGACTGGATGGTTCAATTGCATAAGCGTATTTAGAAAGATGAGAAGCACAACTTCGTGGATAGCCGCGAGGTTGTGCTTCTAATCTTTTTCTATACTTATATATGAGCGTGCGTGAGTGTGCGCGCATTATACTGGTCGCCGCCCTAATTGGACCCCCCTTCCACTGAAGGGAAACTTTAAGCCCTGGTCGTAGCCAAACATATGTAAACGTGCTCACTGTAGAATCAGGATGCTGCGCAATGTGCCACTCGGAGAGGAGCCCACAAGAGGTCCCCAGGAGCATGGTATATGGTATTGAACAAGTTGGTTCGTAAAACACGCAGCCTTCTTTAAAGCGCGCTTGTGTCGTCGTCTTTCATGTGTTCTTTGTTAAAGCGCATGTCGCAAATTGCAGAGGCCTCAAGTCGGGGGAGTGAACATGGACAAAACATTAAAAAAAATATTATTATTGTTATTATTTTCTGTTAATCATGTTGTTCACCCGACACGGGGTAGGAAGCTGTCTTTTCCATTTCTCACCCTTTTCTAAGCAGAAATTTTCCGTGTTTAAAACGTTCAAGGCATGCCACTGCAGTCGATTTACAACATTACAGAAACGCTGCTTTTCACATGGGTATTGAAGCTTGTGAAAAGCCGCCGCTGTTAGAGATGATAGCGACAATCTAGTGTGGTGCATGGCGCTCCTTATAGGCGAGCCTAACACTTGCTTCCTGCAGCTCCCCGGTGAAGGTTCTTTCTTCAAGCTGCCGAATGCGAGCGCAGAGGACGCGGGCCATTACGTGTGTCAGGCATCCAATGACGCCGGAGTGGCCGAGAAGGACTTCATCCTAGTTGTCCTCGGTACGTTACTTTCATTTCTACGACAGTATACACATGCTAAAAGCCTGCTGCACTGATTCTTATGCAAAAATAGAAGAAAAATATAATAAAGAGAAAGGAGAAAAAGGATTTCCTGGTTCTAAGGGGCAACGACGCGAAGACCTAGCGCGATGACCCTCTCCCCGTAACACAATTGATTTGATACGGGACCAGATTCACAGAGCATATCATTCTTAAGAACGGTTTGTCATTGGCCTGTAGCCTTCAACAGCGTTACGTTCATTCACGTGATTGGCTACAGCCACTTCTTACGAACTGCTCCTTAGAATAGCTCTATATTGTTCAAATTGATGAAAGGGAAATGCTGAATCTTCCTCCACCTGGCAGATTTCCGTGGAACTTATTCGCGATATTCAGCGTACAAATTTTTTTCTAATTCTGTCCAATTTTTTTTGGCTTCCCATAACAAGTTTGCGTGCAGAAATAGTGCGCACAAGTTCATATGCTTTCTAATTACCTTGCAAGCTCACCCTGCTGGAGTTTGAAGTTGGCTTTTTCTGCGCCAATAAAGCGAACGTGAAAATGAATATACAGGATGTCCAAACTATAATGCACCATGATTTAAAAATATGCAAATGCCACATGGCTGGACAAGAACCAAGGTAACGTTGTTTGCCGTCGCTTCGATATACTCAGATTATTTTTTGCATTCCGCCTAACTGGATAAATATATTAAATTAATCAACTTCTCAAATATTATAATTAGTATAAAAGTGTCAATGAAAAAATTACAGAGCAACATGAAAAACTCCCGATACAGTTTTCTGTTGCTCAATACGTGCTTCATAAAAGTGTTTTTCCTAGCGCGAAAGAAGCCCGCGAATACACGCAAAGTGACTCGAGTAGCCAGTCGCGCTGTAGTTTTGCGTGTATTCACGGGTATTCTCATTCGACATACACATTCGCCACATTCTCACATTATTGCTTAATTCGGATCAGTAGTTCAAGGGCGCTATAACATAATATGACTCCAAACTGTTTTGATTCCAAACTATGGACGTCAAATTTACGTAACCACCGACGCAAGCATCGGGCGGTGACCCGCAGCGTTGTCTGAACAACCCAATCAAACACTCTCCTCGTTTATAGGAGGTCACCTTTCTTCGCTTTCAAAACGAATAACATTGTCTACACTCAGCGGTTTTTCTTATCTAATTGGCTGACAAGAGGCGAGGAGCACGCTCTAGTGGAGAGGGTTTTAATGGGGCCGAGCCAGCACAGTGAAAATAGATGACCGCATGAAGAGGGTGGTGCCGACTTCTCCGATTGGTCCGCTTCGCCTTACTTGTGGCTGGTCGAAAATCGCGGCGGCGTGCAACGGAAGGATAACAATGCCGCTAAAACGGATCCTCAGCAAGTAAGAGTTGGCAGAGCGATGTCGTATGCATGCCGAAAGGGCTCGATAACGTTTTACTGCCACGCAAAAAGGTTTATCATGCGCAAATAAATACATGGTCACCGGCAGGTGCGAGTAGAGAGGGCCTGAGTGATCGGCGGGCAGCCATTTTCTATTCCTTTCGGAACGGGGCAGTCTGTAGCTATTCGGAAAATTTTTCAGTTTTGTTCGGCATATTAATGCATTTTTTCGCCTATACGTCACTTTGACGTGGTGAGTAATTTTCGCGGTACTGTGAGGTCGCGTGACAGACAGGTGAAGTGGGCGCAGCCAGAAAACATTTGACCAATAGCAGTGGGCTAATGGTGAAAAGGCGTCGAATCAAGAATGATTATTTTTCTTTTGTGCGGTTTAATCATGCATAATCAGTGTGTACATGTTATATCATATGGGGAGCTGTCGTGGTTGTCGTGACGTCGCGTGACAGACAGGCGAAGTTGGGGGTGGCCCGAAAATGTTTTCACCAATCGTGGAGGCTGATTGCAGATATTGTAATCAAAACAGTTTGGAATCATTTTACGTTATAGCGCCCCAAGTATGGGTGATTCGTAACACGAGTCTTCTTCGGCTGTTTACGTTTTTAGTAAAATAGCAATTATATGGACGCTCCAAGCGCATTTCTGCCGTTGTCGTCGCCGTGAGGTTCTGTATAAAGTGCACGGGCGATAAAATCGTCGCCGTACGCTGTATGTGCGAGTGAAAACATGCGACGGTGAGCCGGTAATCGTGGCTCGCGCACGCAAGGGCTGGAAGCGGGAAGAAAGTGCGCAGTCTTCCAGTCGTGCACAACGCTCCGGAGGGAGGGTAGAAATGTGAAGGGACCTTTACTGCGGCCGCGCGCTACCTCCGGGCCGAAAGGCTCCGGGGAGGGTTGGCAGGTGGAGGGGCCGCGCGCGGTCGCCGGGCCAAAAGGCTTTGGCGCGGGAGCGTGGTGCGCGTTTGGCGCCGCGAGCGCCCGCCCGCGCGGCTGTGTCTTGAAAGCCAAGGAGGGCAGATTTCGCCCACACAGGGAGGGCAGAATCTGCCCTACCGGTGTTTTCGCGGCAATGATCGCGTTGATGCGAGCACCGGCACGAAGCTCAATTCGCTCGCAGCTACTGGCGCGCTGACTCCAGCGATCTGACATCGAGTTTCCGCGCTCATCGAGTGAGATGCATTCATGTTTGCTTGTGCGCGCTTGACACCATGCTTATTAATTTAGCTACTGTGCCTGTGTTTACAAGTTTATACGGCCGATAAAACTACCATCCTTACTAGAAGAGAAACTTGGGCGAGTTGGTCGGAATTCATCTTTAGCAAAAAATAAAAGTGCTGGGTCGTACAGCGCCTGTGTCGTGTTCTTCTTTGTGTCCTTGTCTACCCAGCGCTATTATTTTTTCCTACTATCCTTACTCTGTATAGCTGTCCACTAATTTGCTATCGCAATCAATGCTTCGCCTTTCGGGCGAAACTGCAACTTGTTTAACATGTGATGTGTTCAGCACAGTTCATCTACAGCGTAGACAACGCACTTCTTTTTGTACCAAGGTGACACAGCGAGCCTGCGTAGTGCCAGAAAGAACAAATACAAGGCAGTGAATAGACGTGGGCCACGCCATTTAACATGCCAAACCTTCGTTAAAACTGCATTGAGAGATTAATTTTCTCGGTGTTCTCTTTTAGTTACCGTGTGCACTTCACCGACATTGCAAGATTTGGCGTCGTCCGTGTTGGTTTCAAGCATTTATCTAAGAACACGTGAGACTGAATTCAATTACGTTGGACTGACATATTCTAGAAACACAGTCTCTTATTCAACTCACTTGAACAACGAGTGAAACTAAATAGAAACCAGTAGCGACACTAGCTGCGCTATGCCTTGGAACTCAACATAATTTGTGAACGTATATGACAGAATTTATCTGCTGCTACCTTAATGAATTATTTCATTTCTCCAAGAAAGAATGCAAAATTTGTATTATTTTTGTTCTTGCATTAAAATGACCACAGGTAAGGCAACACAAGGCGGTACATTATTCATTGTCGTCCAGTCTTAATACATTCGCGCAAAAGCTAAATTGTAAAATGTTTAAACTGCGTGAAGACGGGATTCGCCCAGAAACATAGTAGCACACACACTGCGCTTTGTGTGTGCGTCTTTGTTTCTGTTCCCGTCTCGTCTTCTTCGCACAGTTTAAAAATTTTGCAGAATGTATGAACCGACTAGCCCAACAACATGCCTTGCTACACTAAATTGTACAAAGAATCTGCTTCAAGCAAGTCTTCTCTTCAAGACTGCAACCAAATGCACCAAAATGTCTTGGACTGCTTCCACACGTGGCGGTTATACGAATACTTTAGGCAACTCAAGACAGTGTACGGATTTTTTTTTTCTCTGAGCCTACTATAATTCAAGCAGATGTTCCATCTGATCAGTGTCATCGCAGTGCAAATGTCTGTCTCACTCCGTACTGTCTGGCAAATACCTGTATAGCGCCATTGTTTGTTCCCTTATGTGTTTTATTTGGTGCCCATGACACCACGATAAATATGTCTAACTCGTCGTCATTTGGTTACGATTCTGTGATGTCTCGCAATTCTTGAAATTATTTCTTCGCCGTCACTCCCCGCCCGTCCAATACACTTCTTCCTTGTTGTTCTGCAGTGCGCTGTCACTCGTCTTGCTACTTGTACTAGAACATAGGGTGGCCCACCTCTCATCTGAGAACAAAACTGACCCCAAGGAATCCGAGGTCATGATAACCTGCAAACTACGTTGACCAGAGTTTTCCAGTGTCGCGAAGACAGAAAAAAGTGGAACGTAGGTGGACGCAGGTAGCCACTGGTACCTTTTTGCAAGAGAGCGAGGCGCGGCGCTAACGCATAACCAGCGGAGTGTACCGCTGCTGTTTTGTGACTTGCTTGCCCGTGCTTTCTCATAGGCCGTTAAGCCCCACTGACAAAAAACTCTGTAAGCGTGGCCATTTTTATAGTCGACAGTTTTGCGAAATTACAAATACCATAACCGGGCCTATTACGGTCCGACTGAAGCCCAAGCCCGACCCGAACCCGAATATCCTAGGCCAGAGACACCGTCAAGGCCGTTGCTTACCCGGTTCGAGCCCGGCCTGAGAGTTGGGCCGGTTCCATGATTTTGGGTAAACCCGAGCCCGTGCAGTGCTCTAGCTACGAGATGAAAGCTAAGTGGCCGTATGTACTGGCTGTCTCAAGTAAATTTAGCAGAGCGCTTTATGCGAACTTTAATCACTGACTGTTCCTGGCATTGTTTACGCTAGTCATGACTTCCTTTTTTTAGTGCGTTTAGCATTCTGCTTAAAGCATTTTTAATATGTCTGTCTGGCTGTCTGTCTGTCTGTCTGTCTGTCTGTCTGTCTGTCTGTCTGTCTGTCTATCTATCTATCTATCTATCTATCTATCTATCGTCTTAGCCGATCCAGTGGCCAAAGTTGTCTAGCAGCTTGGGCCGCTAGATAGGTGCTATAGTAGCTGTGAGGACGTCGTGCTCAATCTATCGTCGTCATTCCAGGTTCGTCATCTGATTCTCTTCATGCCGTCGTCGTCCCACCTTTTACACAGACCCAGTGGACCACGTTGCCTAATAGCTTGGGCCACTAGGTGCTCATGGTTGTGATGCCGTCGTGGTCGTTGCATCGTCGTCATACAGTCGTCATGCATTCTTTCTCGAGCTGTCGTCTTGAGGCGGTCGTGTTCAATCCATTGTCGTCACTCCTGCTTCATCACCTGAGTTTTGTCATACCGCCGTCGTCATGCTTTTCACGCCGACCAAGTGAACCAAATTGTATAATAGACGGGGTCACTAGTTGCGTGATCGTGATTCTGACGCCGCCGGTACATTGACCACAATGACCCAACTTCGTCATTCCGTCGACGTCGCACTTGTCTTCGTTATAAGTCGTCATGTATTCGTTGTCATACCATCGTCGTGATGCCCTCGTGGTCATTCCGTTGTTGTCATTCTAGCTTCGTCGTCTGACTTCCTAAATGCCATCGTTGTCACGCCTTTCACACCGACCCAGTGAACCAAGCTATCTAATAGCTTGGGTCACTATCTGTGTGCTTCTATCTGTGTGCTTGTGGTTGTGAGGCCATCGTGTTCGTCAATTCTTCGTCATTCACGTTTCATCATCCGACCGTTTTCATTACGTCGACGTCACACTATCATCATCTTAAAGTCGTCATGCATTCGTTTTCATACCGTCGTAGTGATGGTGTCGTGGTTGTTCCATCGTCATCACTCCAGCTTCGTCTTCCGATACTCGTTATGCCGTTGTCCTCACACCATCGTCGATACAGTTGTCGTAACTCCATTGGCATCATACGCTCGTATAGTCATCCCATTGTCATCATACCGTTGTCATGCCATCCTCGTAATTGCGTCTCCACCCGCCATGGTTGCTTAGTGGCTATGGTGTTGGGCTGCTACGCATGAAGTCGCGGGATCGAATCCCGGCCACGGCGGCTGCATTTCGCCCCCATCGAAATGCCAAAACACCCGTGTACTTAGATTTAAGTGCCCATTAAAGAACCCCATGTGGTTTAATTTCCGGAGTCCCCCACTACGGCGTGCCTCATAATCAGATCGTGGTTTTGGCACGTAAAACCCCATAATATATTTTTTTAATTGCGTCTCCGTCATAGAGTCGTTGGTATGCATTGATTGTCGTACTGTCGTCGTCACTGTGTCGTCGTCACAGAGTTGTCTTCATGACGTCATGCTCATGGCCGACCTTGTCAAGCGAATATGTCATAGCAACGGGACCCGATGCCTCAGAACAGTGTATGCGCATCTACCCGTGGCAACACAAGTATCAAAATGACCACGACATATTCTAAAACGCGTTTTCAGCAACAAGTTGTCTTGCTACTATGCTTGAAGGCGAATCGCACTACCGTCGACAGTCATCGAGACATGGCTCCTATCGTAATTTAAAAACAATTTGCGAGCTGTTATGTTAGAAGACAGGACACTCACTCTCAAGGTTGCTTTAAAGGTTGTTATCAATTTCTCCACATCTACCACAACTTTTGCATGAACGCCTTATCGATGAGGCAAGTTAATAAAAGTTTGCTAATTAAAGCCAAATGTACTCATGATTAGCACGTACAACGCCCATGAACATACAATGATTGCCATTCTTGCAAAGTCGTACATTTTTTTTCATTCTTGTGGACATTAGGTTCACATTTAGTTTCTTTTTCTTTTAATCGAGCAGAATTTTGCAGACCTCCTCCAGAATGATAGCGCCATTTATCTTCTGCAGCTGTAATACTTGTAGAAGCACAACGTGCAAATTACAACTTAAGAAGATTTAATTCATCAATACATTTTTCATTGATCACGTTAGTGTACATGTAAGTGTGAACGTGCAGCTTCACTGAGTGCTCAAGGCATGTCGATCAGTATCCGTGTTCAGCATCTGTCTCAAAGAATCCCTCTGAAACATCTGCGCCGAAATATACTGGCGTTCCGCGAATGGAAATATTCTCCTAAAAACGTTCCTTGGGAAGTACTAAGACAAACCTACAATGAGCTCCAATATATTTCGTAGCACACGTCTCAAAGCTTCTCCGCACAACTATCAGCAATCAAAGTACACATCCCTTGACGCATTAATCGGCTTCAGTATCAAAACTATAGCAGTGCATTTAGTTAAAACAATACTCATACTTCGTGAATTGACTAACTGCTCTTTCCGAACTGTCACGCAGTTACTGTCTGTGTCCCAGAGAAACACGGCTGAAAGAGGCAAAATTATTCTGCCTGCTAAATAAATGTTCGGTTCAAAAGAAAAATAATAAAAACACCGGATGGCTTTTTGAAGAAGGCGCACGGGCCACAACCGGTTGTATCAGATACTTCCTTTCATTTTTCTTAAAACTAATAAAACCTTATGAGAAACTATGAGTCGCAACAGAGTTTACTTTTTTCCTACTCAACCGATAAGAAGACTGCACAGTTTCTGCAAGTGTCTGACAGCGATGCTGTAGATATTAATCAGTGTTTTGCTCTCCCACATTACGCAATTGGAGTGCAAGAACGTATTTTCCAAGCCACAATAATTCCGACGGGCTTGAAAGTCCACTGCATCGCTTTCACGATAAGGGAAATACAGTACATTCAGAAGATTACTGCTTCCAACATTACAGTTAACAGCACTTAGCAGAAATGAACCCCACCTGTACCGCAGTGCGCCCTGGTTTCAACCTTACGGAGTTGCGCACTGACATCAGTGTTTTGGAAGGCGAAGAGGTGCAGCTGCCGTGCCCGGCGACCGGCCTTCCCGAGCCCCGACGCATCTGGTACCGAGAAGGACGGCGCCGCGTCTACCCGGGCCCCTCGATGCAACTCTCGAGCGACGGCACGCTGACCATCACTCCTGCACGGCTTCACGACGCGGGGAGCTTCACCTGCGTGGCACTCAGCGAAGCGGGAACCGCAGAAATCAACGTCACGCTCACTGTCTACGGTGAGTTTAGGAAGTAGCTCGAGAGGCTGATTCAATTCAGGAGCGCTGCCGTTACTGATCATTTGCCTGCAAACACATTCAGGCAGTTACTTCTGGCATTTCAAAGGTTCCTTTCTTTTCCTTTGTGCACCTTTTTTTTCTCCTCCTTGAGAGCTCGTAGCAGTTCCATGGGTCGCCTGACGAAACGCAGTCGGAGCAAAAGAGGTCCAAAATTAAAATGAGGCAGTGTGAAGACCACGTAGTACAAGTAGCATGCCTGATCTCGGAACACTAGCTTTCAAAAAAGGCACAGAGAGTACGCCGTACTGCTATAATTAGGATGCACTAGAAATCAGCAACTCAAGTGCACTAACCCATCTGTTCGCGAGATTAAGAATGGTCACGGATCTACATGGACCCGCCTAGATCGCTTTACTTGGCAGGGCGTACAATATAGACTGTGGACGCACCTCTGCTATATATCAAGGAAAACAGTGAGTTAGTTTGACTTTGGCATTCGGTGCACTGTACCTAGATCCGCGGCTGTCGGCTGCACCACAAATATGTGCGCACGTGATTCGCATTGGCAGACATGGTCCAAATTTACAAAGCTTGTTTGTAGGTGCTGTTTGCCATTGGCATGAGGACTTTCGCTAGTAATATGTGTGGCATCAGGATTGGCTGGAATGAGCTCTTACAAAGAGATTTAGCATGTGAAAATTTTTTCGTATACAGGCCCATGGTTCTGGGCGTGGTGTCCTCGCATAACTTCTCTTACGTAGTGCCGTCCATGATGTATCTCTGGCAATCACGTGGTTATCATGCCGATCTCCATCAAGTTGCTGCGGATACACGGGCGCTGGTCAGTGAGGAAGCGCTTTTACGTATAGAGAAGTTTTGAGAATACGTGTCCTGAGGCCGTGTGATTTGTCGTCAAGTTGAAAGCTATTTTTATTAGTTATATGATTCATAGCCGCCGTTTAATGGTGTACCGAATCATGGGAAGCATGCCTTTATTGTCGTCTGCCGCCTGCATGTCGAGCATGCCCTTCGCATTGGCCAGGTGCCGTACTGCTACAGAAGCTTCCACTATTTTCGAACTTGGCCCGGACAGCAGCAGCTGCGGCGCAGAACAAGTTTCTGAGGCTTTTGCGGCTAGAATCGCTGATTGTTCGCAGCACGGGAAACAGGTTTCAGAATGGAAGCAGTGTGTTGATCAATGTCTTGATAACAACTTAAGGGTACAAGAAAACATGCATTCACATACTCAAGAAACGACACCTTCTTTGCGTGTTTATGTAATTGTATGCATGCAATGCGTGCGCCCTGAAGTTACCAAAATGAATTACGAACTATCCCAGCTCAAGGCATGTTCTTCTTGGTTCTTCTATGTAGATCACTGAGCGGTGCGAAAAGGTGTCAGCGCTGGCGGAGGCAGTGATAGGACAGGAAGAGAACGGCTTGCAGGTGCTGCATAACGAGTGACCCCGTCACGTGTAAAAGCACACCGAGGGGTCGGTTTCACAGCACGCCACTCATTGAAAATGAACTGCGGACTTCGAAAGTTTCACCTTCGCAATATGTTAGCGCGTTATCATGCCGCCGAACGTTCCAGAGGGCAGTAAGTCGCATTTTAAGTGGGTGCAAATATAGCCCGATGCAAAGCTACCTGAAGCCCTGAGCACTGGCTACATCTACTCAGTAACCTTACCGCTAACCAAGCGATGTTGAAAGTAATGATAAAAATAAAAAAGATGTACCTAGCTACTTGTTATGATGCAGTCTCATAAGGCAGAGCGAAAGAGCCGAAGCACTTAAAGCGTCTCTCACCAGGTTTGGTCACTGCAAGCGATCGAACACGCTCTGTGCGTTAGTCACGAAGTGATGATCGTGTCTGCGAAATATTACACCTATACATACGCCGCTAAGATAGCTGAACACAGAAGCGGGAGCCCTCGCGCCATTGTTCTCAGAGTAGCAATAGTGTCCTCACCAGAATCACGACCTCACTGGTCACGCCTCTCACATCATAGGTAATTCTCGCCAACAGGGAGACGAGGTTTCCCGTAAAACGTAGACGGCGCAAAACTGCCACCGAAACTGTGCGAAACCTTTGATCGACTGGTTCATTGATTTTACCGTCCCAAAGCAACACGGGCTATATGACAAACGCCGTATAAAGGGCTCATTATTATTTTCGTCCACCTTGGTTTCTTAAGCGTACACCAAAAGTTCGATACAAGCACGTGATTGAAGCCGCAATGTAGCCGCCATGACAGGGAATCAAACCACGACTTCGTTCTGAGCAGCAGAACGCCAAGCCCATCGTGGCGGATCAGTAACCACCGTTGAAGTCCCTTTGCAGGGTATGGCAGGGCGGCGTGTTTCTTTTGGCGCCGAAGCCCAGCGCTCGACCGCTGGCGCCGCCATGCGGCGCTCGCGCGTACCATGTTTCTAGCCGCCGCCGTTGGAACGGAGAACACGCTGGGCTGGTCGTGACTAGGTACAACTGTGGCTGCTGTTAAGGGGTCGATGGTATTCCTAAATAAACGCATCACTGTTTTGATGATCCAAATCTAATCTCACTATCAGGGAGGGAGCAGTCTACCTGACTGGAGCAGTATTTATTATTTGGGATGTTGCTACGCTGCTCTTCGCAACACCCTAACGGCCGCCGCTTCGTGTCGGCGCGCGACACCGCGGCTTCCGCCGCGGCACCGGGGCTCTACCGACCGCACAGCCGAACAGAGAGGGAAAAAACAGAGTGTAGGGGTACCAAGAAACGAAATAAAGTTTCTATCTAAGACGGGATTCGAAACCCGCGTATCCCCGGTCTCTAAGCGAGCGTCGTAACCACTAAACCATATAGCCACACTTCCAGAGCATGCATTCATGCGAACCATATGATTGCGTTCGAGCGCCCTCGGCGAAGGAAACCACCTAGAAATATGGTACGCGCGAGTGGCGCATGGCGGCGCCAGCGGTTGAGCTCTGATCTTGGGCGCGAATAGAAACACACGGCAGGGCGCCTGCGTTTTTTTACACCGTTAGCCCGTTAAGGTAATTCATTGGCTCCAGTTTTGTCGTCTGCAGGTATGGTGACGTTTGTCGTCGTCGTGTTTACTGGCAAAATTTACCAAAAATTTTAGAAAAGACTGATTGTCCCTTAAATTTTCTATCCCGTTAACACACACACGAAACTTCTTTGTTATGAAAACTATGCCAGAGATTACCACCACTAACTTATCGCATACTTAGATTGTGATGTTTCGGCAGCTACGTGTGTCTGCTTCATGGGTAACCTTTAATACTCTTATTTACAAAGTGACGTTTCTGGACCGTCACGAAACGTTCAGCTTCGAACATTCGAGTGTGTCGATGTAGTCAATGTCACTCATGCATCGGCGCAGTGATTCAAATGTGCGGCCATTCATTTATTCTTGATACATTGACAATATAGTGGGCGTAATTTTGCGTGTGAGTAGCGTTGCATGCATGTAGATAACATGCGTGAAACTTACTATGCCAGCAAGTGGCAATACTCCCTTTTTGTAACGAGCGGTACTCACTCTTAATTGCCCACGTTACGGGGTTCAATCCTTTCTTTGGAGATTAGCGATACAGCGCTGGTCGATTAACGGATTCTTTTATCCTCTAGGAAAGCCGTGTATCACGAAGGACCGGCTACACAGGCAGTCCGTATGTAGCAGGACAGATTTATTCTATTCTTTAATATGCCAGTCACTATTTCTGCAGTGAACTACCGCACAAGTCTTCCCTCTATCGATACACACTTTACAGAATGAATGGAGCACATTGCGTTAGTTAACACCCAGTTGCATTTCTGACAGCTGATGGTACCGTAGCAAGGCAGAAGCAGTAATGGTTTCGTATTCGTGCTCTTTCGATGAAGCAATGTGCTGCGCGCTGCCGAAAGCGCCATCTAGTTCCTCTAGAGCAAACTGCTGCGAGGAAAGGGTCAATAAAAGACAGTCCACTAAGGTGCCCCTAGAGTGTGACACTTCACACAAAGAGTTGCAGAATTGCCTGAGCCTCGCGAAGCCCGCCTTTGTTACTTGTGTTAAATCAACAAAGACGTGTGTGTCAGAAGAAAATTTGTTTTGGCGTTTCGAGGAAAAGAAGAATGTCACGGGATGCCAAACCTTGGCTGCTGGGCGTCTTACTTTGTGTCGTTATTGCTATCTCTGTTAGCCGATGGACAAGCACCTTCCTTAACCTCAACGTTAAAGTAATAAGCCGTAAGTTAGTAAGTAAAGTATTTCTGCAGTGAACATTTCCTGGAAGTCTTTGCAACTTTCACGCTATAAGTATTGCAGGGTTCGTACACCCCCTTGAAATCACTGAAAACTCTTGAATTTGGAAAAAGAGATTTAAGAGTCCTTAAAGCTCCTGGAAAATAAATGTGCTCCCTGAATTCCTTGAAAACAGTGCTTTGCGGCGACTTTTGGACATTCATGAGAGAGAGAAGAAAGGCAGGGAGGTTAAACAGAGTCATCTGCCGTGGTTGCTTAGTGGCTATGGTGTTGGGCTGCTAAGCACGAGGTCATGGGATCGAATCCGAGCCACGGCGGCAGCATTTCGATGGGGACGCAATGCGAAAACACCCGTGTACATAGATTTAGATGCACGTTAAAGAACCCAGGTGGTCCAAATTATTTCGGCGTCACTCATACGGAGTGCCACATAATCAGATCGTGGTTTTTTACATATAACACCTTATGAATTTTTTAACTAGAGGCGAATTTCCTGTTTGCTACCCTGCACTGGGGGGGGATATGGGGGTTTGAAAGAGGACAAAAGAAGAGCTAAAGTAATAAGCTCTGCATAGGGACACTTCAATCGGGAAACAATCCTGATACTTCGTCTTTTGACAGTGTCATTAAACGATTGCAATGTGGCGTGTCTACAGCCACCACCAACAGGCTTGTTTAAATCACCGTTGCCATCGTGGAGATAGACAAAATCACATCAAGCCACCAAGCTGTGCCACCATTTTGTCGTTTTGCTGGTTGGTTTACACCGTAGCCATCATGGCTCCATTTTCGGGCCCTGGGTTCTGGAAATGCCTGGCAGAAAGTAAGTTTCAGCCATGTGGCTTTAACACGACAACTATTTTTGGCTAAAGTCTGACACTACTAGCCATGATTCCAGAAAGTGATTTACATGATTAAAATGACTAAGTTAACTTAGAAAATCTACCTGAAGGGCTTGAAGCCTGTGTCCAACTCAGCCGCTGCTTAGCTGCAAGAAATTGCAACTGAGAGAAAGAGCTTTCAGTATTTCTCAGTGTGTATCTACGAATAAACTGCTTCCCCCTCCTTGAATTTAGGCCTTTGGCATCCTCGAAATCCGTGAATTGTCTTTGAATTTTGCGTCACATGTTGTGTAGTAACCCTGGTATTGCCTTAAGTTTAAGACTTGCGAACATTATTGTTTATTCTATCTTGACTATGGGTCTAGACAGAAGATAAAAAATGGTGTGTCGTTCTACATAAAATGGTCAACAACCTGGTAGAATTCCCGTCCCAATATAGTGCTCCGTCGTATTTTTAAGCCTTCGCTAAAGTTAGCTGGGATGCCTTGTGCAGACTCCATAACAGCTATCTTTCGTGACCACTTTTTCTTTCAGTCCCTCCAAGCATCCGGCCCACAGCCGATCCCGGTCCAGTGGTGGTGGTAAGCGGTCACCCAGCCAGGCTAGTGTGCGAGGCGAGCGGTGTGCCAGCGCCCACGGTGTCATGGTTCAAGACGGATGCCCACGGGCTCGCTAGGCTCCGCGTCGGAACTGGACCGTTCCTGGACTTCACCGGTGGCGTCTCGTCCGAGCACGAGGGCTGCTACGTGTGCCTCGCTGAAAATGAGGCCGGCAGCCAGGAACGATCAGTTGTTCTCAATGTCATAGGTAAATGTTGCGTGATGTGGTTAACCAGTTCGCTTTTGGCCCAACCACAAGCTTCTGCGTGCACCCGAGCGTATCACTACAGCACAATGGCAATGTTTTAATGTGTGCAGAAATGACGTGAGCTGAGGGCCTAGCATCATTCAGATTTTCATGAATACATTGCGATTGGTTCAACCGTTTTAGAGCGCAGCTCTTAGGCACCCCTTCCTGCGGCAAGCGTCGGTTCTGCCCCGCGTAACTGAGCGAATGAGCGCAGCGAAAGATGAAAGCGAACACGGAGCGCAGCGAGAGATGAACGACGGCGATAGCGAAGAGAGCGCGAGGAGGAATGCGGAGGAGGAGGGTTTGGCGAAAGCGTGAGTAGAAAAACACAGTGCCGCGCAAGACGGCTGTGCAGCGACGATGACTATGAGATGCCGCCAGAGTTGCGCGCGTCGTTTGTATGAAAACAAAGTGCTGCATTAGGGAAGGTCTGTCGGCGGTGGATGCTGCGAATCGCGCACACGCGTCACCCGCGCGCTGCCTCTCGCGATCTCCCAAATAGTGAGGCAGTAGCGCCACACTTCGCTCCATTTACAACGTGGCACATGAGACAGATTGTCCGCGCCAGCCAATATACCGTTAAAATAAAAATAGAGCTGCGCTCATATTTCGCATTAGGGAGCATCGTAATCATCGGTGAATTTTTTATATAGCACTATCGTTAGGTAAGTTCCGACATGGCAGTTACGGTGCATGTTCAGGCAGATCTTCCTGCATGGGGTATCACAATGTGCCGGCAGACATCTTGATATACACCAGTATCTGCGGTCATTTAAAGGAATTAACAAGTCGTTGTTTTTATGCCTCCTTATTTTTATTTATTTGTTTATATTTTGCAGCAGCCGTAAACGACATTGCAAATGACACCCATTGAAGGTCACCGACTAATCAGGTTCTTCGTGCCTTCTTCGGCACGCTCGACGCCGGCAGCCCAAGATCGAAAAGCTGTGCTGGCACCCGAGAACGTCGGACACCTTCCAAAACAGAATGCATTCTCAGTTGATGCATTCTGGCCAAAACGTTTTCGAAATTTGTATAATCTATAGAAATTCGTATTAGCCATCTAGTATTATAAAAAGAAAACTAGGGTATTACGTGCCAAAACCACGATCTCATTATGAGGACGCCGGATTAAGTTTGACCATCTGGGGTTCTGTATCGTGCACCCAATGCTCGGTACAAAAGCCGCTTTGCATTCCGCCCTCTTCGATCGGAATACAGCCGCCGCGGCTAGTGTGGAATCCGACCTCGAGCTCAGCAGCCCAACGCCATAGCCATTGGGCTACCACGGAGGGTTAGTGTTATTGAGATTGGAGAGTATAACGCAGCTTCGGAGTTTTGTACCCGTGATTATTTTATGTTTTTGTTGTTGTTGTTCTTGATGTCTTGACGTTTTTTCTTCTTTTTTATCGTGTTTTTACTATCCTCTCCACTTTGCGACCAGCGGGCATTGTGCCCTTTCCGAGGACAGTCGCCAGCCCATCTCTGATTATTTTGTTTATATTTGTTTGGCTTCTCGTCATAACAGTCTATAATAATTCATTCGCGGCCCACGATTCTCCGCAGCGCCACCGACCGTGGAGCGTACCGATCCCGTTGGGGTCACCGTACAGGTGGTGGCCGGCCACAACGCGTCGCTGAGCTGCTCGGCGTCAGGCAGCCCGCGGCCGGAGATCAAGTGGCTAAGGAACGGCGCCCCAGTACCGAATGTTCCAGCAGAAGGTGCGCTTCGTACTCCCTACCCCGAGGCTGACCGCACGCCCAGGGTGTTTGCGTCCGGAGAAGGCGGAGGGAGCACGCTCACCATAGTCGCAGTGGAAGTGGGCGACGCAGGACCATATCTGTGCGCGGCGACAAACAAGGGCGGCACGGCGGTCGTCGAGTACCACGTGGACGTGGTCGGTCAGTAATCGAAGCCGGAGGGGAGGCTTCTTACGAAACTACCGCGAGAACTACGAAAGGGAATTCCTCTCTGCAGCGAGATTGTTGACGCAGGAAATAACTAAATACCATACTCTTCGTTACAATATGCTCTCCAAGCAGATGGGTCTGACTTGTTTTAGTATTAGGGATGTTTGAATAGCAAAATTTTTGGATAGAATCAAATACGACGAGTATTCCAGGAAAACGACTACGGAATATCAAATCGAATATCGAATATTTCTAATCTTTTAAACTTGCGCGAAGTCCATGTTGCAAAAAAAATGTCAGGCTATATGCGTTATTTGACACGTGCATATAATACTATTAGCAACTCGACGTCCGGAAAGCTGACGAGGTGGCGAATGAGGGAATAAAAACTGTTTTCAGTTATACAAGGGCATCATTTGTCATCGTTCAAAAAGAGAAGTGCAAAACTGTATATATATATATATATATATATATATGGCACGCCAAATGGTTTTAAAGCGACGAAGGCAGGTGAAACTGGTGAAATAATAAACCAAAAATACATTTCTATATAGGTTGCCTGCATTCTTATTGAATGACCATAAATTATTAAGCATCTACCGCGTGCAATCCTTCGGGATCGCCTCTGCGCAATAATCGCAGCTGAATCATTCAAAACAGTCCCTTGTTTCGTCTCTATGGACACTCCAGTACGTGTTGTTAAACCTTCTTACATTCCAAAGCAACGAATTTTCGTCCATTTCGAATAGCGAATTCTCGTATCAAAGTCCAGTCGAATAGCAGGGAATACTTGTCTCGCTTCGAAATGTCGAATATTCGCACACCCCGAACAAGTTCGTTTAAAGGGTACAAATAACAGCGTGACTTATACTCTCAGCACATCCGCACTGCGTCTGTGGATGCTGTACAGCCCCGGCGGAGTGTTGTCTTTTCTTCCACTTTCGTTTCCCCCCTCCCTTTTTTTTCCTCATTAGCAATGTTACGCTTATCGCGAATGTAACCTCCATTCATAATTCATTGTGTGTTTCAAAACAGTAAAAAAGAAACCATTATATTCCCATAGCATTCTTTCACTTTACTGTATGTTGACTTTATTTGGTTGTTACTTAATACTGAGCCCCTCGGTGAAACTGATTTTCTTCGCTGATTGCAAATACCTTTATTGCGGTGTAGTAGGATACTGCGTCATGATTCGCAGCAAGTTGCACAGTGGGCAGTACCTTAAGGACAGAAGCGGAACTCAGCGTCTGCACCCTGTGTAGCGACTCGTTCCTTCGCCCCTACACCTCCTCCTTTCTCACTGTACAGTGCCTCCGTACGTCGTGAACGGCACTTCCGAGGCAGCCAGAGACGAGGACGTTCCCGCTCACAAAGTGGTGCTCGCCCAACACCCTTTCTCTCTGACCTGCGACGCCCACGGTGTCCCGCTTCCTACCTTCACGTGGAACCGCGACGGGCTTCCGCTACCTCGAGAATCGCTCACGTCAGTGCGGGGCAACTGGCTGCACGTCAGCTCAGCGCAGCCGCACCACGCGGGACACTACCTCTGCGAAGCCAGCAACGTCGGTGGTGTAGTGCGGATCGCGTATAACGTTACCGTCTGGGGTACGTATGAGAGGATCGTTAATAATTCAGTGCGCCTAGCCTAACAAGAACTGTCGTGTCTATAGCCGGTCATAAATGCCGACATATCAGAAACGTGCCTCGACAACAAAGTGACCAATTATGAGCGCTTGTCCCATCGCGGGCGTGTTTCCTTTCGTTACCTTCTTGCGTCATAGTTCACCAACGTCAGAAGACCGAGGTACACCTAGTATTTTAACGTGAGAGAATTCCCATGACGCTTGTAGCGCCATGTACTTTTTTTTTCGCTCCTTGCGTCACGGTTCACTAACGTCAGAAAACCGAGATATACATGAATCTGGGACATTCGTTAGTTCGCATGCTGCACCACTACGTGTCGGTCAAGTGTACTTCTTTTTCACCTTGGTAATAGCCATACCGTGCCTTCGATCTCTATTGCCTGAGGATTGGTTTCTTCATTGTTTCGTAATTTCCCCGTTGAAACACATTTCACTTTGTTAATTCTCAGGTCAATCCTGTTTATAACCTTCACTGCATTGTATGAATAATTAGCGCTCCTATCGCAAGGCAGGTACCAAAAGTCAAGAAAAAGATGTTTATTTAATCTGGACACCCGCTCACACCTCCACCTCGCCAGGAGACAGCAATAATAATAAGACGGCGCAGGACGTGGCTCGAGGGCTTACGGCCGGCACCTTAGCGTGTCCTGAGAACGAGGATGGAGAGGAGTGGGAATGGAAGGATCGTATGACCAGATTTAATGACATCACACAACACTACAAATTACAAAGGTGCATTTTCCCACCACCTCACCAAAAGCTCAGCAAAAAGCAGTCTGTCGAATGGCGGCAATTACAGACCAGAACTTATCCGAACCCGGCGATCTCACATCTCATTTACCCAGACATGTGCAAGACAGATAAATGCAAAAACTGTGGTTCTAGAGCCAATCTGGAACATATGCTATGGGAATGTCGAGGCATAACAAACAATAATGGGGATGCAGCCTCTCGCGATCGCCCCTGCGTGCGCTGCGAGACTGTGATGCTCAGCTCTGCCCTTGACGATCAACTTTGGGCTGTCCAGCGGGCCGAGGAAGCCGCCAGGGCTCAAGAGCTCCTGGCCGTCACCTAGGCGGGACCATTTGCCCGTCCCACAAACGCAGGGCCTTTAAATAAAGTTATTTTACTGACTGACTATCGCAAGTTTGTGCATCGGTTGGACCTTGGGTTCATTTTTTCACGGAATATAACTATATTTCAGAGTAAAGTAGTATCTCACAAAGGATTCTACACATAAACGAGATAAGCGCTGTCTCGGGACAACGCCTGTCCCGTGTTTGTTTAATATTTTTATTTACAATACATCTATTTACAATACTCCTGCTGGAGGGGTTTTACACGAGGGGTGGGCGGGTACACAAATTAATAGAAGCTCAATGCCACTGCGATACGCACTGAATTGAGTTACAAAAGCTGCAAGGAAAAAACTCTACAACTGGTAAATCTGCACTTACATAGGTTAAAAAGAAAAAAAGAGAAATTGCAAAACTTATCTAATATAACAATCGAAAAATATTGAATGTAATGTATACAAAAAGTGGCAGCAACAAATTTTTAGGTACGACACACGGTAAGTAAAAGGCATACAACTAGATAAACACAGTAAGAAGTCGGCAGAAACATGGTAAAGAGAATGCTACAGAGACTACGAGCAGATAATGTAATCAGGCAAGTGATTCAATGTAAGACCTAAAACACGCAGAATCAGCATGAACAATGACGGTGACTGGAAGATTATTCCAATAGATGGCAGTTTGAGTAAAGAATGAATGTAGAATTCATGGCACCATAGACTCCTTTATCTCCTTTAGTGTTTCAGTCCTGGTGTTGTGGCGGATCAATTTGCATTTCTACGTGCCGTGAATGACTGCGTGGTCGCTGATGTTATCGAAGTAAGTAAACGGGGACAAACTGTCAGGTTCTGATGTTAGCACAAGGTCAAGAATGTTAGAAGACTGCGCTGTTCACCTCGTTGCCGCGCTGATTAGTTACGATAGGTCCAATTATAGTGTCACACGCCCCGTACACCCCGTGAATGAGGCGCCAACGCCGCGCCAAATTCCAAAGCCGACTTATCAGCTTCCGAAAATAACCCCACGAAAGCAAAGATAATTAATAAGGGGCCCTTTGGTGCGCCAGTGAACGCCGGCTGTGGTCCAAAGACCAAGTCAGAGCCTAGAGTTGTCAAAACACAACCAAACATATTCTTCAAATAAGGCAGTTACATACACACACGCTCACTTCGGCTAGGCACATCACAATGTAATTCTGATGGGTATTAAAAAAACTCTTGAAAATAATTAACGATGAGCACTAAGATTTCAACACGTACAGTACAGAATGAATAGGAACACAAACTGCCCACTCGAATTCACCCATGCTGATCTTGAGCCGGACAATCTCGGCGTAGCTCGAGGCAAATCTCGAAGGAGGAACTTCTTCCAGGAATGCAGACGCTCGAGGAACTCATCGACTAGCTTGCCGATGAATCTCCTTCTTCCACAGACGGTCAGTCTTCACGTCACATCTCTTCACCGGCGCGGTCTGAACCCCATGCTGATTCTCGCACGGCGCTTTTATCGCCTTCGCCCGCGCTTCTCCAACTTTCTCACGGGGTCGTGTTCCCATAGCATGAACAAAGAATCTTCTAGACATTTGTCGCGTTTTCGGCCGCCGCGGCGGAAACGTCTTCGAGGAGGGTGGTGACTCATCCGTTGGCGCACGCTCGGGCTGTCGCCCTCCATCTATCGCTCGGTTCGCTGTGTGTCGGTGTCTGAGAGGGTGTTTCGGCGCCCGCTTTCTCTCTCTTCTCTCTCGATACCGTAGCCTTCGCGTATCTTGTCAAATCTTGTAGTCTCCGTTGATCGCGTCGGCTGTCTGTGGCGTGTGCGCTCTCTAACTTCGTCGAAGCCTGGATGGGGCCGACTTGCTCCGTTGCTGGCACGGCGCGCGCATTCATTATGCGCACTTTTGTGACAGTAAGGCACGTGTTTACAAAGTCAATTTCTTGATTTTGTTCTTATATTGTGAAAGCTAGGTCAGAACAGGTCATGGATGGAAAGTTATTATCGCCAAAGATAGTGATAACAGCCTTGGGATACAGAGAAGTTACGTTGTGTAATGCATCATGACACAGTGATGTAAGAGTACTGTAAATGTCTCAGGGACGGCAGCAAGCACCGATTATTAGGGGTCGGCTCACGGCCTTGCAGAAAACGAAAAGGATTTCTAAAGGGGAAGGAACAATTACACGGACGCACTGCCGGGATTGGTGAGCACCTGTAAGAACACCGCCCCATTGTTTGTTCACCCAGTCATGTCGAAATAGATCACTCAGGAAGAATAGAATTAAGCTCCTGGACACCAATAGACCTCTTCTGGGGTACGTCACACCACGGCGGCGACGTCACAGTGTGACGTCACCGGCGCACGTGCAGTGACCCTGGTTGGCAAAACAAAGCCACCACTGGGTTTCTGTGTGGTGCAGTCTCACAGCGCTTAGTGTAGGTGGTCGCCACGTGCACGCGTGTTTTCTTGTTTTTTTCTCCTTTTTTTCACGCGAAGCTCCACAATTCGTTTGTCAGCCAGATTAGCAGTATTGTGTTTTGGACAATATCAGTGTGTGTTAAACTGCGAGTGAGCCACGCAGTGAACTGTGATGGATTGTGCGATTTAGAATATCAGCTTTCCATGGAAGTGTGCCATGTTTGTTGAGGTACAGTGTGCGGCGAAATACAGCGACGGGGGGGGGGGGGGGATTTGGTAGCAGCAAAGGAAGGCAGCAGAAGCCGCAAAGTTACCGCGCAACGGATTATGTACTTATGCACGCTTTTTCTTTGCACATTCTCATGACCATGACATAATATATAAAATTAAATGGTACATAAATTAAGTGGTTAAGATCCCTAAGCTGCACAGCAGCTTAGGGGGAACACTGCAAGGAAAGGCTCCGGATTATTTTGACCACATGGGGTATCTTACCGTGCTCTTAAAGCAGGGTAACAAATGTTTCTGCATTCCTCCCTCATCTGAATTTAGGCGTCGCCACTTGGTATACGGCTCGAGTGAGCCACTGTGATGGGTATGGCTGATAGTTGCAGACGAAGTTCATCTTGTATATCGTTTAAAGCTACAGTGTAAATGGGGCGCAAATGAGTACCATCACGACAATGCAATACACATTTTTGTTTTAAGACCAGTGATTTTAGCGAACTCTCATTCTGGCACCGTGAAAATGTGCGTCATCTGTGATAAAATGTTCGCTTTCGAAGTGTGATAAATTTTTGTCTCTGCTTGATCTAAGGAAGAGGCACCCTCTTACGAAAGCACTACATGCTGAATTAAGGAAACCATGCGCACGGCAACATCGCTACGTTTCCTGTGTGGATAAAACGAGGACGATTATACTTTCGAAGCAGAGTTCGTAAATTCTGTCACTTCAAAAAATAGCACTATGCTGGAATTACGATCGCAGTAGTTGATTACAAGCAGCGCTGTTATGCAGAGAAAACAGGTCGCACGAACGTTTTTTTGCCAACCAGCGCCCGCTTCGGAGATGTGGCAGATGGGAGGGGCTGCCGCAGTGACGTCACGCTGTTTTCAAACAGGTAAAGGTCTATAGATGAACTTGGCTAGGTTTCAGTAAGTATTTAGTAAGGCACGAGTCCTTTCAGTAAGTAACGAGGTTAGATAAGGACGACTCGGTGAGACTGCCTAGAGCATCGTTTTTGGGTGAAACAACTTCTGATGATAGTAAAATGAAACAACAGATCAGTTTGTTGGTTAAGCTCGAGGGCAGAGTGCAAATTCTACCAGAAAATATACTGGAGAATGGCGCCACAGTAGCCTAGTGGCAGAGCTCACGTCAGTCGGACACATCGGACACGTGCATGCGGAAGGTGTGGGTTCGGCGGCCATTTGCGGCAAGTTACCTTCTCATTGAGTTTCATTTTCCTTGTCCTTAGTTTTTTTTCTACGTTTAAACTTAAAGAAAAAAGTTAATTTTCTCGTGTTTCCATGAATTTATTTTCGATTGGCTTCATGTTGTTGTAATTAACAAAAAATCAAGAGGCCCCCGGTTTTCCTTATTCTTGTTGCATAAATAAAGAAGAACAAATCACGTGATTTATCATTGGGACAAGTCGGTGCATTCGAAATTGAACTTGACATCTGTGTCCATTTTGCGAATTAAACTTGCGTTACTCGGTGAACATTTAATCATGCCAAGACTACAGACATACCATCTCATCAGCATGCCTGTATTCCATGTGTTCCTTCATGCAGAGGCGCCTAAGATATCTGGCACCCAGACTCCAGTTCGTCTGTCCGCGGTCCTGGGTGAAGCGGCCACCCTTGAATGTCCGGCCGTGGGAACGCCGGCTCCGGTGTTGTCCTGGACCAAAGACGGA
The DNA here is from genome assembly GCF_013339745.2 of Dermacentor silvarum. NCBI lineage: Eukaryota > Metazoa > Arthropoda > Arachnida > Ixodida > Ixodidae > Dermacentor > Dermacentor silvarum. Next base: position 341,796,705 of record NC_051154.1, on the reverse strand, counting down.
CACCCCTTGGAGGCCTTCAACTCCAGCGAATCACTGACGCTGGACGTGACTCGAGAGGAAGACGCCGGTATTTACGCCTGCACAGCGGTCAACAGTGCAGGAGTGGCGACGCGGGAGATTTCGCTCACCGTACTTGGTAAGGGACTGATGAGCTGGACACGTGGTGGTAGTTTAGTGGCTGTGGCGTCGTGCTGCTGAGCAGGAGGTCGAGTGTTCGATCAGGGGGCGAAATGCAAAAACGATCGTGTGCTTATATTTAGCTGCATGTTAAAGAACACAGAGTGGTCAAAATGAATCCTGAGTCTCCCACTACGGCGTGCCTCATAACCAGATCGTCATTTTGGCACGTAAAGCCCCCCATTTCTTTAAAGTTTGATTTGATATTCAACGCACTCAGCCGGTATACAGTAACGATTCCTTTCGCGTCTATTCTCTTATACTCAACTGCTCACGGCACTGCTCTGGTGTTCACTTAGGCGGTGTGCTTCTCTGATCACTGACGATCCACGAAGAGGCAAAGATTTGGATTAGAATTGTTGGATGATCCCGGCCCTTGTGTTTTAAACATCGGTCCAGTGGCGCCCAGGATACGCATCCGCGGGGGCAGCAGCGACGGCTTGGTCGAGGTGGTGGCCGGGAGACCAGCGCTGCTTGAGTGCATCGCGGACGGCTTCCCTCGGCCCCGAGTCTCTTGGTCGGGACCGCCGTTCGTGGATTTGGTGGCCTCCTCGGGCCACGAACACGGCACCTTGAGGATTGCAAGGATTGGGAAAGAGCACGCCGGCAATTACAATTGCACGGCGACGAATGAGGCCGGCTCTGACACCTTGTCCGTGACGCTCACTGTACTCAGTACGTCTGTTTATCTATTTATTTATTTATTTATTTATTTATTTATTTATTTATTTATTTATTTATTTATTTATTTATTTATTTATTCGTGCCCGTTTGCAAGCGAGTGCGTACATGTCATCATCATTGCGTTGAATCACTGCAGCTGAGGTCTGCCCTATTCCGGAGCACACATCTTGTAGCCCCAAATCGGCAAATGCATTGCACGAGCTGGCGCCCAATACCTCATGGCAAAGCAACAGCCCAAAATATTGGCGTCGAGTGTCTGGTTGATGCCCCTTGCACACGAATGTGATATGCACCCTCTCGACCACGCCTTTATATAGAAGTACGAACTGAAACCCTGAGGTAGGAAATGAATCGATCGTGTGTAGACCCTATGCACGGCGATCTCACAGGCGCCCCCATGTTTGATCACGTGGTGACGTGTCCATTGCTTGCCTCAGCTGCCTCCGTGTTTACAATACGGATGTGCACGACGCTGATGCAGATCAACAAACTTCTGTTTCGGTGGATATCGTAGGTGGTGACTAGGCGGACAACACAAAGCTTTGGCTACAGCGTCAGAGGATTCATTACGCCTTGCCCAAACAGCGCGAGCAGCATATACGGTGCTTGTACTAAAAGCGGGCTATACAAACAGCGTATTTCAAGCCGTCCAACTTTCCGCTTATGAATTGAATCAGTATCAGTTTATTTTGCGCTTCGTTATTTATTTGACTAACCCTTTGAACTAGCGGCTTTTCACATGTTTTTGACTCGGTAATCTTTCTCGGTGCGGTCATTATCTCATTGTTTATCTTCTGCCCAATCGCTCACAGGTGTGCTCGGTTGCAATAGATGTGCTCTTCCTGGTAGAACGCCCGCCCTGGCTGCGGGAGGCTGTGGGTTCGATTCCCACCGCCGCCGGGCACCCACTGGTTCAAAAGGGTACAAGCGTACCCCGGCCTGGCGTTCGGCTTCCTTTAGGGGTGATACGCTTGGAAAAGGAGCCTGCGGCCTGAATTCCCGTCGAAACCAACGTGAGCACGGAAAAAAGTGGTGTCTGGGCCGCTCCCATGGCGGTCATTTCCCATGTGGCGCCCCAACCACCTATTGAGGTGGGGGCACCTTCGGGTTGAGGTCAAACACGCCTTTCCAAGCGTTCAGGTCCCATAATGGCCGAGCACCAGGCCCGGAGCGCGCTTGTACCTATTTTACCGGTAGGTACCCGGCGGCCGCACTTGCCTCCCACAGCCGCGGCGGATGCTCGTCTACAAGGCCGTCTGTGGTTGGACAAGAGGCGCCCATATACAACAGCTGAAATCTCTATTGGGCCCTCTTTCGAGATGTGGACCCCCACGACAGCCGAGCACCAGGCCAGGGGACATCTCTACCCATGAGAAAAACCAGTGGGTTCCCGGCGGCACCGGGGTTTGAACTCGGTACCTACCGCATACGAGGCGGATGCTCTACCGCTAGGCCATCGCTGTGGTAATGGGACAAGTTAATGGGACACGGCCTTGTAGACGAGCATCCGCCGCGGCTGTGGGAGGCAAGTGCGGCCGCCGGGTACCTACCGGTAAAATAGGTACAAGCGCGCTCCCGGCCTGGTGCTCGGCCATTATGGGACCTGAACGCTTGGAAAGGGGTGTTTGACCTCAACCCGAAGGTGCCCCCACCTCAATAGGTGCTTGGGGCGCCACATGGGAAATGACCGCCATGGGAGCGGCCCAGACACCATTTTTTTTCGTGTTCACGTTGGTTTCGACGGGAATTCAGGGCGCAGGCTCCTTTCCCAAGCGTATCACCCCTGAAGGAAGCCGAACGCCAGGCCGGGGTACACTTGTACCCTTTGGAACCAGTGGGTGCCCGGCGGCGGTGGGAATCGAACCCACAGCCTCCCGCAGCCGAGGCGGGCGTTCTACCACTAGGCCACGGCTAATCTTTCTCGGTGCGGTCATTATCTCGTTGTTTATCTTCTGCCCAATCGCTCACAGGTGTGCTCGGTTGCAATAGATGTGCTCTTCCTGCGCACAAAGGACCGCAACGTTGATGTTCTTTACTTTGTACTAGCTTTTAGCACAGACGTATTATTGTTAGTAACTCGCTTACTCTGCGGACCGTCACCAAACGTACAGCTTGGAACAATCCTGTGCTATTGGTGTAGTCCGCCACCCATGCTTCCTCGCACTAATTCAAGAGTGGGCCCATCCGCATATTCTCGATACGTTGGCGATATAGTGGGCGTACGTTTGCGTGTGAGTTGGAGTGGATGTGTGTAGATAACGTGTGGAATACTTTCTATGCCAGGAAGTGGTGATACTCCCTTTGTCACTGTGTAACGAGCTGCACTCACTCTTGCCGGCGTTCCGGGGCGGAAGTCCTTTCTTTGGTGCTTAGTGATATGACACTGGTGTATGAGTGAATTTTCTTATCCTCGAAGAAAGCCGTGCATCGCGAAGGACTGGCAACATAGGCAGTCTTTATTTAGCAGCGGCCGCACAGATTCATCCCGTTCCTTAATATGCTAGTCACTGTTTTTCCAGCCACCTACCACACACGTCTTCCGTCTGTCGTTCCACATTTTGCAGAATGAATGGAGCACAGTGCATTTGCCAGCACAGTTGACAAGTTGCTCCCACTTTTCCGTATCGGGCGTGTCTGTTCCTAGCCTTTTTCGTGGGTCGATTCCGAAGTCAGTGCAGATTAAAACTGTGGGCCGGTCTCAGGGGCATGTGCAGCCGGCGGGGGTATGTACAGTCGGGCGGCCGCGCGCGTCCGCCGGTACTGCTGTATCTTGAAAGCCATCGGCGACGGGGCACAGTCCGCCGTGCGCCGTGTTTTGGCGGCTTAGTTCGCGTTTATGTGAGCCGCAGCATGAAGGTCAATTCACTCACTGCTACCGCCACGCTCCCTCTCATAGTGTTTTGACAGCCAGTTCCCGCGGTCATCGAATGAGATGTGTTCATGTTCACTTGCGCGCGCGTGACACCAGGCTAGTTAATGTCAAGAGAACCGCAGCGGCGGACGCGCTTTCGCGCGCTCCCTTCATTGCGTCATTCTGCCAGCGCCCGCGCGAGGAATGCTGTAATCCGTGGCCGGCGCTGCTCACCTTGGTGGGCAAGAAATAGGAACGGGGCTATTCACGCGCCAGCAACGTTGGAACGCGCCCGACGGTGCCAGACACGCCGGTTGGGTCGTGTCATTTGAGCATAGACGCCGGTTGTTCGCCACCGCGACGCGCACGCGTTACGTCGGAGTAAATTTGCGGCTTGAGGGGAGCGTTTGCCGTCTTGGTTGACTGCCCAACTTCCAGGCAGCCGCACTCTCACCGGTGTTTCATCTCCCGCAACTGCACTATAAGCAATACGCTTATACATAGATTGCTATGAGAAAATAACAGGAGTCTGAAATGACCGTATTATTTCCGCTTCTGCACTATGAGCGGTTACGCTAGAAGTGGTCTATATTATATATATTGTGAGGGTAGCGGGCCGACGCCAGGCGGCATAGTCGCAGGCACGGGACGGTAGCCAACCGTGTTGAGTAGCAGGACGCGACGGTAGGCAACCGTGTGTGGCGCGCAGGGAGAAGACGGATGGTGTGTGTGCGCGGTTGGCATGGCGGGAGTACGCGACGACGAATTGAGTGAGTGAAGTGGTGGGCGGAACAGCCGCGTGCGGTGCGGCTGAACTGAACAGAGACTCTGTGCGTGTATGCGTGCACCGAGGATTTCCCGAAATACCGTACTTGACACTATATATATATATATATATATATATATATATATATATATGTGTGTGTGTGTGTGTGTGTGTTTGTGTGTCTACAGTGAAGTCTGGTTGATACGATCTTCACGGGAACCAGAAAATAAAGCGTATCATCCAAAAATCTTATTATGCAGAATCGTATGAACAAGATTCCACTTTATATATATATATATATATATATATATATATATATAGAGAGAGAGAGAGAGAGAGAGAGAGCTATTGATAGTGGTCTGCTGCGGACCACTGTCAGTGGCACTTCGGTCCTCGAAGATGCAGCACGTGTGTCGAGTGAGCTCGTGAACACATTGCAATGTGGTGAACGTTGTTTCAATCATTGATCCGGGGCCGCAATTAAAAACGGTGCTACGAAATGCTACGGCATTTCTCTCGCATTTACCGCTAAATTGCCACTGCATTTTTTTGCTTCCCACTCTTTCTCACAGTCAACCGTCTCAGCTCGCCATGATATAGATTTTATGTTGTTTTCTTATATACGCTATCCTTCTTTCTTTCAGGAGATACTTTTTCTTTTTGCCTGTGCCATGGAAAACGCGACTGAGCGTTTGTGTGGGTGATTCTACTGCCGTTAAGGCTGTGACCTGCATACACATAATTTTTGCTCTTAGGCAAATGTATGCCCAACAGAGGGCATAGTTATGCATATTTTCTATACTAGGCCTCGATAATGTAAAGCTATATCAGACTGATTCTATTCCATTTCTACAGTCAGTGCTCCACGATTGGTCAAAACTTTTTCGGGCTACCCCCGCATCACCTCTGTTTCGCGACGTCAGGAAAATGGCGGAACCTCCCCATCTGATATGAAGTGTGCACACTGATTATGCATGATAGACCGAACAAAAGAAAAATAAGTGCTCGTATATAGGCTGGTGCATCCAAAAAAAGAAACGAAAGAACTGGCGGATGCTCAGGGAAAGACGTACACGCGCCTACTCAATTGAGGACTGCCGATAGAGCACCGCGCAGAACGTTCCGGTGTGTCAAATAGAGCGCCGCCTGCTCGTATTATCTGCCCAATGATTATTTACCGGTGTCGCCGGAACCTAGGAAGTCCCGAGTTTCACCGAACTTCGGTTTTCCTACATAGCGCCCCCATGGTTTCGCCGCAAATCTAGTTCGTATACGAGTCAAGTGATCTTCGCAAGGGGAGCAGATTGAGGAGATGCTTCGTATAACATCGATTCCCGAAGTTCGAAAGACTTGTAGGTTACTTATATTTTTATTTATTTATTTTTGCAATAGTTTGTGGCGCGGTCTTATTGCGTTGTTGTATTACAACATAAACACACTGACATTAATGCAAATAAACAAAACGGCAATTTTTGCTGCTAACTTGCTTGCAAACTTGTCTGCTGCCTTCGGCGGAAGCTACCTTCGTAAATGGGTGTGTCTGTGATATTGCACTGCCCACACTGGTGTCGTCATCAATAACAGCAACACGCATAAGCCATCCGGGAACCGGTTTTATAGGTTTCCATGGCTAATGCTTACCAAACAACACAAAGTCCAGAGCTGCGTCTGCTTTCACGAGTGCCTGAATACGGGGGCTTTTCTTCCCTCTACGCAGGCGCCCCGTCGGTAGTGAAGAGCGCGGACGCCATTGTTGTTGTGGCTGGCCAGCCGGCCATCTTGTGGTGCAACAACACTGGCGACCCCGAGCCCCAGGTCACGTGGCACAAGGGCGACCAGAAGCTGGAAGACAATGACCAAGGTGTGTGTCGGGTCAAACCAAGTCAGTGGATCTTTCCGCGCGGCCAAATCGAACGCGGCAGCGGGCGAACAGTGAGGCACGCAGGGCTGTGTGATTGGTCGGCAAGTGAGGCAATGTGATTTCTATGTGCAGTCTCATGACTGTCGCAGAAACGAAGCATAATGCATAATATGGAGGCCGTATGTCAATGACGCATTTAATTCGAGCGCATCTTCTTCTATCCTTTCAATATCGTAAGACGAAATTCGAGTGTTTCGTTTGAATGTGGCGCCCTTTGCCTGCCATTTGCGGGCTCAAGTATCTGCAGACGTTACTAGAGTGCAGCAGCGGCCCTCTCGTGCCGCCTTCCCACTTCTCACCTACATTTCTTTTCACTATAACAACGCTAACATTGAGCAGTGATTTTGTCGGGAAACATCACAACTGTTCTTTGCACTCACAGAAAAAAAAGATGACGTGCTGTAGTTTGGTAAGAGGGCACTTTGAACCTGTTTGCGTTGAGCTGCCGCGGACTGTTAAGAATTTGTAGCACTTCACTACCACCCAGTAGTGTTCCATGCACTTCATATTGTGTGCCACTGAAAGTAAAAAGAAATTACTTCAAGAGCAATTATTGTTCCTTACCGAAATACTCCTAAGTCAGAAAAAATTGCGTGCCCATCGAGTCGGCACGAAGCTAGGTGGAATCTGCCAGCGCAAGCTGCTCGAAAGACAGGACGGGGTCTCAACAAACCTTGCTGCTTTCTATCTGGCACTTTTTTCTTTTTCAGCGTTCGAAATCTTGCCTGGTGCCCTGTACATCTACAGCGCCAACGTGACTGACAGTGGCCGCTACGTGTGCACTGTCCAGAATCACGCCGGATCAAGCCAGGCAGTGAGGAACCTCGACGTTTTGGGTTGGCACATTTTCACAGAAACATACAACTACCAGCATCGTAAAAGGCAGCTTATGTGTCACTTTATTGCAAATAAGTTGTTATTGAGTGATTTTTTGCGATATGTGAAGCTACCATAAGAGAATAACTATTGCAATTAGGTCACAATGACGATCTGTATTTCATTTACTATATGTTTCGCAATCGGTTTCATCCGGACCTGCATTTTTTCAAGTATATCTTCAGTTTATTACACCTCTTTCTGTGATTCGTGTGTAGCCTTTATTGTTTTCGTATTTACTTTTCAGCTCTGGCCTAATCGTACTCTTTGTTCGCGTAGTGGGCTCGTGTGATGTCGCATCAAGGTGAAATTTTTATCGGCCTCTTCAATATCTTTCGTTCAGTTTCGTTTCAGTTGAGTTTTAGCTTGTATCTGTCACCATCATAATTTTGGCATTATAGTAGTTTCGGGTGAGAATAATGCAGTCTACACATTTCTGAAGTTACTAAAGTTGGTTACGTCTTCAAGACGCACAACCCCAAGAATGTGGTACCATGGCATTAAAAATTAACCTACGATTACGATACTCCCTAATGCGAATTTTGAGCACAGCTGTTTAGGTGTTTTGAATTCGCGATGTATTGTTACGGTGGCTAGATGGGTAGGCGTGCTGTCCGCCGGGCCTGAAGAGTAGTTGAGCGCTTCTTCGCATCATGACGACAATATTGGCGCTGCGGTCAGAGGTTTGGCGCAGGCGGAGCGCGACGTCTGCTGCTGCGGCCCAATTACATTGCAACTGCGGCATATTTACCATCGTATTTACACTGAAAACCATCTTCACAGTGGCGTCATAGATAGTTACAAATTTCTGAACGCAGGAGATGTCTGTCACTTGCAAAGGTAACGTACTTGCCTTTTCCGTCACTTGTTTGTTTCCCCGTTTGAGGTCCAAGAATAGAACAACTATTAACGCTGCTTAGTTCGGTAAACAAGTTACACTTGAGTATAGGAGGAGAAGCACAAGTTCTGCATGGACGAAATAGCTCTTCCTCGGTGAAAGGCGAAAGTTTGCTCTGCAGAACAGATATGCTATGTAGGGGCTGTATGCCAATGGCAACTCGTACAGGCTATAATGGGCATGAAAAATAATAGTTTGGCCTCGTGATGACTGTATACGCGTATATTTGAATGCACTAATTATTTAGGTAATTATTCGGTCGCACACGTAAACCAACAACACCCAGCTTTTTTTCTGCAATTATAGCTTTGAATGAAACACTGCACTGTATCACAGCGCTCACAATACATGTAGCGTATAGCGTGAGTGATTTTTTATTCTATTTGAGTACGCTCAAGAGCCAATTTAAGTTCTTGGTCGTCACAAGGAAGTGAAAGCGAGCAATATATTAGCTTGATGATGCTGTTCATAATTTCGATTTTATGCTGCTCACAACCAATGAATGACTCCTGCACGCTTGAGCGGGCGAAAGGGGGGGGGGGAAATGTCGCAGTTTCGCCCGAAAGGCGAAGCATCAATTGCAATAGCAAATTAGTAGATAGTTATAAGGGGTAGGGATAGTAGTTTTATCGGCTGCATAAACTTGATACATTCGCTTACTAACTGAATTAACAAGTGTAGTGTCAGCGCTCTCAAGCAAAGATGAATCGATAACACTCGATGACCGCAGACAACCACTGTCGCAACGTGGGTGTAGGGAAGCGCGGCCGCCGCAGCGACCGAAGGTTCGTGCGGTCTATCGCTTCAACGGCAACTGAGCGGCGTAAGCACAGCGCATACAAATGTCAGAGCCGTGTGGAGATCGCTTTCAAGATACGGTGCGCGCGACAACATCGACAGCCGGCACAGGCGCCAAGTACAAGAACGCATTTGTTGGCAGAGTAGAAGCCGCACCCCCCCCCCCTCTCTCTCTCCCTCCCGCGCTGCCTTCCCACTTTGCTCCTTTCGCGTGGGAGATTGCGTCGCCAGTTACCCTTGCGCCCGTTTGCAAGATACGCATTTGGTGCCGCAGCACAGCGTCGCCCCCCCTCCCTCCCTCCTATACCCCCACGGGCTTTCGCGCGACGGAAGTTGCGTTTGCTCTCCCCTGTGCATTCGCTCTCCGTGAAGGCACGCGTACCCGGCGCGCTTTCACTCGCACATAGGGCGCCCGGCGACAGTTTTATCGCCCTTGGACTTTATACGGAACCTCACCAATGTTACGAGATTACCTCTTTCAGTTTGCAAACTCCGGCACCATGGATGTCGCCCTTCGCTGTACCGCCGAGCGGGGGCGCGCTCGTCGCCGTTTGACGGGTTTGACGGAAGTAACGGAGGTGTCGGCGGTGTCTACGGCTTCTTGGCTGCCACGCTGGCGAAGTCACCGCAGGTGTGGTCTTGTGCCGGGTGTTTTTTGTTGCCTTCAACAAATCTAGTAACATGGCGTTCAAGCTTGTTGCGTAGTGATCGCAATCCCTGTGAGTCCCAGCGAGATCTATCGACGCAGCTCGTGCGGCGTGTGCTCCCGCTGCAACTTGTGACAAGAATGCACATTTTCTGCCGAGATTTTAACCATCGATTAGAAAGCAAAGGTGGCTGTAGCAAACAAAAAGGCGTGTCTTTTGTAACTTTGGCTTTTGAACTCTGATTCCCAATTGATGTTGCATTGTTCAAAAAGTTGACAGTCACTTTAGCATACGCCAAAGAGAATGAATGCGAAAGCGTGCGCGCTCACGAGAAATTCATTATATTACTTGACATTCTCATTCGAATGCGTTGTGAGTTTAAAAAATCTAATTAAATTCTGGTGTTTTATGTTCCAAAACCAGGATGAGGCACGCCGTAGTCGGGGACTCGGGGTTAATTTTGACCACATTTAACGTGCAATTACTTCCTATTACTTGTTCTTTCCCACCAAAGGTCATGGGTACTAGTACCTAATTAATTGTGCCTTAATGAACTTATCCCTAATTAAACCAAAGGTCGTGGGTTCGAGTGTCTTAATTCACTATACCTTGATTAAATGCGCCTTATTAACTTCGCCTTAATTAACACCAATGGTTGAGGATTCGACTCCCACCAACGGTCATGTGTCCGCGTGTCATGATTAACTATATCTTAATTACCTGTCTTAATTAACTTTGCCTTAAGTAACACCAAATGTCGTGGGTTCGAGTGCCTTAATGAACTCTATGTTAATTAAGGTAGCGTTAACTAAGGGACTCGAAACCATGACCTTTGTTGGTGGCACCATGAATTTAAGTGCTATAACACCAGACGTCGGATTTTTCGGCCCATTAGCCATCTACGGTTTTCGCCTTAATAAATTGTTTTCAATTTGACTTATGTTGTTCTCGTCGTCTTTCGCGTTTTATAGTCTTAAAAACGGCGAGCTTTCACTGAAGTATTTCGGTATCTTGCCTTTAAAAAACGTGTATCCTGGCATTGAGTGTTCTCGAACAAACGAGTGGTTCTAGGCTTTAGGTTTAAATATTTTCGGCGGCATCAGATACTTATGTTCCGTGACCCACCATAAACACGTAATCTTATATAGAACTCAATTAAAAAGAACAGGAACCCGATTAATCTTCACAGCTGAATGGATAAGAGTCCCGCATAGCATTAGCTAGATTGAGGCGTCTCAGTCACATCTCTGCCGCGTGGAATCGCTCTAGTGGCTGAAACGATACTCTAGTTGCTCAATCGAAATAACGTTTGCTCACAACCTCGGAAATAACTCGCCTTACACATAATTAACTGCATAAATTGCGTTTAACGCAGCGCGCACGCTCCGTAACAATGATGCGGCCAATGGCGTCGGAAGCGCCACCTCGCGAGTGGGAGCCGAATGGGGCCACATTTTGTCGCTGCATCCCGGCGGAGTTTGCAAACTGACAAAGTAATCTACTAACGGTGGAACCTAACGGCGACGGTCACGACGATGGGGAGGCCGACGGCAGAAATCCGCTTGAAGTGTCCATATAATTGCTATCGCAATAACATGCCAGTGGCAGGGCATCTGCCAGTAGTTTTCTTGTAAACCGCGGCTGCTGCGCTTCAAGCTGAATTTTTCGCACACAAAATAATTTTGTCGGCCGTCGTTGAGCAGGTTCATCTCTTCACTTGTCTGCAAATACTAATTGTTCATCTGTAGAACATGCGACATTTTCATTCGCACCCTTGTCGCTTGAAGCATGTGTAAGTTGGCTCGCTGTCTCTTCAGGATTATTAGAACCGCCGACATCCAGTCGGTGCCTTGATTGTTCTTTTTCTAGGAATTTTCTTCTGTATGTAAGCCGCAGGGTCGGCTAGCATCGAAGGAACAGTGTCACTTATTAGCCGCACATACGCCATCGGAATCTGCACAATCTTTGTGCCGGTCATACGCTCGATGACATGCTCCTTGAAGTGGCGCTGGCACATGACTAATGCGGTTGAAACATTTTGTCAGCACGGCGAAGAGCAAGCTCACGTCTCGGAAAGTTCTGGTCACAGTGCATCGAAACCAATGATATTTTCTACCTTGGCTGGCATGTTTGTAGCCGGACTTACAATTCAGCGCAAAGCAAATTGCGCCTTCCGGCTTCTTTTCTTCTTCGCAGGAACACTTTCACTCTGTCCCAGAGTCTCACGAGCTTGGTATTCACGTACATCAACCGCCGTCTTCACTTCGCTCATAAAACGTTTAAGGAAATTAAAGGAACTCTGAGAACTATCGTGACTGCGAGCGCAGCGCTCCGTGCCGTTAGCGTGTCAACAGACGATATAATTGACCGCTTTTGAAAATTACTCATTGCAACAAGAAACATCGTACTGTTATGTGCTCTCTCAACCTAATTTATTTATTTATTTATTTATTTATTTATTTATTTATTAATACTGTCAACCCTCATAGAGGGTCATAACAGAGAGGACAATACAATTACATGCATGAAATATGGACAATGTCAGTGTATACAAAGTTTCTTAACACTTGTCAATTCACAGTGAATAAGATGGTCACTTGAATACTGTTCAGCACACTTATGTGATTTATCAAAATACGTACAATGAACATCAAGTCGCACATATCACTTGGCACTTCAAACTAAATTGATAACTCCCGTAAATACGCCTCAGCAGCATTTTCAAAGTCGGTGACATCTTTTAGGCTAACAATAGCGTTTGGAAATTGGTTCCACAATTCTATCGCATCCGGGAAAAATTAGTATCGAAATGTATCATTGTTAGTTTGGTAGGGCTTTATGACGTAGTCGTGGTTAGTTCGCGGGGTTTTTTTTTTTGCCTGGGGCATGTAGATATTTGAGCTTATCAATCTTAAGTTGATCCTGCATTATTTGATAAAGTACCTTCAGCCTAAATTTCTTTCACGTAGCTCAAGAAGATCCAAGTTGCAACGCTGTAACATCAGCGTGACCGACTCCTTCCTTCGGCACGTCGAACAAATAAAACGTGCCGCCACTCTCTGTATCCTTTCTAACTTCCTCTTAAGCGTCACTTGATGGGGGCTCCAAACAACGGCTAGTATTCTAGTATCGTCCCAATGAAGGTGGTGTATGCAATAAGTTTTACATTACGCGATGCATGTTCTAGTTCTTTTCTCAGAAAGTATAACTTTTCATAGGCTGTCATGCAGACGTTATCTATGTGTTGGTTCCATGTCAAATTTCGTGTTATTGTTACCCCTAAATACTTGAACTGGTGCGCATTCTCCAACAAGTGTCCTGCAATGCTGTAAGAAAAGGAATGGATAGTTTTCTTTTTACTGATGTGTGTATATGTAGATTTGGGATAATTAATTTCCATTTTCCATTTCCTACACCAATCATCTAAATTCTGCAAACATTTCTGAATTTTAAGCTGGTCATCTAGTTTAGTAATTGTGGTGTAAATTAAGCAGTCGTCTGCGAAGAGCTTAACCTGAACACCCTCTTCGGCCACGCTACTGATGTCATTGATATAAAGGAGAAACAGTAGTGGTCCCAATACTGAGCCTTGGAGCACTCCTGAGAGTACAGCTAATGAATCTGATACATAGTCATCCAGTTTAACTACCTGCGTACGGTTTGTTAAATATGCTTCAATCCATTTTATTACAAATTCATTTATTCCTGCATTATGTAATTTGAAGATTAATTGGACATGAGGCACATTATCAAAACCTTTCGCAAAATCCACGCAAACCACATCAACCTGTTTTCTTATATCTACTGCACCTGCAAAGTCTTGAATTGTTTCTATTAACTGTGTAACAGTTGATAACCCGGTCCTGAAGCCATGTTGATAAGGACATAGTAAGTTGTTTTGATCTAGAAACCCGAGTATGTGTTTTGCTATTATATGTTCGAAGACTTTGCAAGTAACTGAAGTAAGTGACACTGGACGGTAATTTGTTGCCTGTCTTCGGTTACCTCCTTTAAATACAGCTATCACGAACGCGGTGCGCCAGTTTAAGCATTTTTTCAGGTTTTACTGTGAAAACCAATTATTTTAAATATAACAGGAACGCAATAACACGCTCTCCGTAGCAGACGACGCGCGCTTCGCGACAAGGCTCCGACCGCAGCGCCACTCCGGCTGTCATGATGCGGAGAAGCACTGAACTCCGCCGGTCGGCACACCTACCCATCCAGCCACCGTAGTATTGTGGCAAAGAATTTCATTCTGACCGACAGGGTCCTCTCGGCGGCGGCGCTGAGCCTCTGCTCGAGCAGCTCGTTTAGCACCAGCGGCAGACTAAGCATTTCCACCGGCTGCGTCACTCGTTGGTCAGAAAGAAAGCGTGAACACTATAGTCGGGTACAACTTAAGAAGACAGGAGAGGCCCCGCCCATATGACCGAAGCGCAGCAGCCGATTTCCTCCGCGACTAAATAAATAGTCCCGCTGACGCGACTCGCCCCGGCTTGACGCGCGGGCTGCATGCTCTCCGTCGGCGGGGACACCGGCCGTCCGGCTCATGACGCAAGTCTTTAGTGCGCGCCCATTGGTGGAGACTCGTATGCATCCGCCTTTGAGGGGGCAAATGCCGCTGGCTTCTAAAGTTGTACCCGACTATAGAACGGTTGACTCGCTTGGAGCACATTCTCTAGCGGCGGTGGCGCAGGCGAAGTAGCGCCTGCGCAGTGGGTCCGAAGCCCACGCCAGTGCTCTGTTACCATATATGGTGTCGGTGGACACGTTCGCCGCATGCCTGGTCGCCGCGGCGAAGTACGTCTCGCGTGGCACTCCGGTTTCCTCCTCCCCCTTTCGCCATACTCTGCTTCCTCCTCATGCTTCCGCTGCACCCTCCTTCTCCGCTTTCCTCCTCGCGCCCTCTCCGCCCTCGCCATCTTTCATGCCCCGTTGCGCACCGCGTTCGCTCGGTAACGCCGAGAGACGCAGACGCTCGACGCAGCAACGGGCGCCTGAGGGCTGCGCTCTAAAAAAGAATAACATGAATAATGAAGGGAGTGATTGGCTTTTCTCTGTAAAATGTAGTGTTCCGATAGCGTTGAAAACAGCTAGGGCCCATATCAACAACGTAGTTCGTGTGCCGCCGTGGAATGTGAGAGTAGGCGCCACTCAGCCGACATCTATGTTATTAGTGATGCAAATGGCAATCAATGAAAAACAGTTCTTGCGACCCAAATATTGGTGAATTGCGCCCCAGAGCCGTTCTTTCTTAAATGCCAATATTGTAAAGGCTTTTGTGACCATATTTAGAAGAAACTACCGCATTTACTGCATTGCGGCTTGCTCTGTAGCTTTAGGACATATTTATTTCCTAGACGCAGGAAAATAACTTCGAATTTTTACTGTTTGGATAATTTGTTCTTGAAGATTGCCAGATATCGCAAGCTTCTTTTGTAAACAGCCCAGCAACTACACGCTCAAGGAAGCTAAATTTTGCATTCCACCGCCACTTTAAGCTTAGGTTAAATTGAACATTCTCCTACCTAAATTACTTCCACTTCACTTCTGAGTGATATGTATCATTACAGAGTACCGCTTTCGTGAAGGCACTCCTGTGTTTTACGTGACGTTTGACGTGGGGCATGTTTGTAGCAACCTCAAAAATATTTTATTTTTTTCTTTCTTGAAATGCTTGCCGCTAATAATAACTTATGCATGAAATTCAAGCGGGTGATTCAATCCTTTTAATGAAAAACGTAGCATGACTGACTTCACAATACTCAAATATTTAGATACTCTATAATTATAATGACTCGTCATAAAATGCACAATGAGTCATTCTACCACCTTGACTTGCTTTCAGTGGAGGCTCAAGCACCCTTGCATAAAATTTTGTATGTTTCAAACATGTCTCAAACACTCGTTTTGCCCCCGTGTTTTATTTATGCCGTTGCTGTATTGCACGGTTTCACAGTTTTAGTATTGTAACAAGATATTGAGCTGATGGCATAGTTTTACAAACTGTTTATTTCTCACCGTTGCGTAAGTTGGTTGAATCATGCACACATATAATTGGTGTCGTCCGGTGTGATAATTCGTCGTGTTTTTCTATGTATCTATTTTTTAACTGTATACTTGTCAGGATGGGTCTAAGCCCACTCGTCTCAAGGCCAACTCGTCACCTCTTATTCCCTTTACCCCTTTCTCCAGCACAAGGTAGCCAGCCGGTACTTACACTGGCTAACATCCCTGTCCGTCCCTCTCTTTTTTTCTCCGTTCCGTCGTAGTTAAACTTGCCGGGAAGGCCAACTTATCGTAGGGCATGTCGTACGAGGATTTCTCGTACCAACAGACAGTTCGTCAAACGGAAAACTGGACTTCACTGAGTTTATCAAGTGTGACAAGCAATTTGGTTAGCCTGCCACACACCAGAACGGCCCACACATGGGTCCGCTCCACGCTTGCGGCGCCTAGCCATGAACATGAACTTCAGTATAACGTGCAAATGGAAATTTTACAATAAAACAAATTCGCAGCAAGGACGGGCCATTCTTCATTGGCTGGGGCCGCTAAAGCGGCACCTACCTAACCCTCTGCCTGCGCTGCGCACCGGGTCGCTCCGCTCCTCTTGGCAGGAACCATCCGTGTGAGACGTGCTGCTGAAGCATAGTAAAAAGGAACACGTACTGCAAAAGTCAAAGAGGGAAATGATATAATCATGCAGCAATATTTCAAAGAAAAAGTTACAATGACGTTTTACTTGGTGAACGCGGGTGATGCGCAAGCGTATGGGTGCTATAGCACACACGGAACTGTCGGTCCTCGGTGCGCCTAGACGCCTACACTCTGTCCGCATCCGAGATCGCTTTCAAGATGGGCTGGTCGCGCCATACGCAGCAACACCAGGAGTAGAATGTCGCCCCCCCCCCCGCCCCCCAGTGCCTTGCGTGCGACATAAGACGGCGCGCTTGCTCCTCGTTTTCTTGTCTCGCGCGCGAGAGATTGCGCCGCCATCGTCGGCTCACCATCGCACGCTTTCATTCGCATATGCGGCGTACGGCGCCCGGGCACGATGTTATCAAGAGGCGAACCCGGTATGTCCTTAGCACACACACAACCCGCAGCAACTGCCTGAGGAGGTCAAACCAGCGTAATTCGGCCCACCATCCTCCTCCGCGGCGTATCGCCTCCTTTCTTCTTGCCCGCTTCGCTCAACGCCACCTAAACTTTGCTCTGGGTGGCGTTGATTTGCCGCGCGCTCTGCGCGCTCCTTTGTCCTTTCCCCGGCGCGCCATTCTCTTCTCCGCCTGCAGGTGCATTCCTCCTGCGGCGCTCGCTTCCCTCGCGGTGACAAACATAATTTGGCTGATTTGATAGGTGGGGCATGTACACTTGCGAGTGAAAGTACTCCAATTACATCAGTTCTCGTCCCTTCACGATTTGTGGTGCGTGCGCTCAACTTTATATGTGCCCCACCCTTCCTGCATAGACAAGAGTAGGAAACAACAAAGAAGAAAGAAAGTAGCTCCCATTTCTAACACCAGATCCCCATACCCGCTCCCAATGCCGCTATACGCTCAGCGCTTTCGTTCGCAAGGTCGCGATGAAACGAAATCCATGTGGCGAAAAGGCATCCTCCGCGAGAATTCCTATCTCGTGAAGGCATCGAACCAGATTTCTCGATCGATGGCATTGAGAGCAGCTTCCCTATGACAATCTTTTTCGTTGACTAGTGGGATCGTGAAAAGTGGGCTCGTTCCCTGTCAGGATCACTGGATTATCAACAGTCTCTTCTTCGGTACACTACACTCGTGCACCACACGAAGCGCCCGTTCGTCTCGCGGGCGTCGGTTCAACTCTTCGGCCCGGCGCGCGTCTCAGCTCTCGTTCCTCTCTCTCGGACGCGGGGTGTAACCTGAGACATGTATGCAGGCGCCAGAGCTGCTCCGACTGCGTGGTTGTGCGGCGCGTTTCCTGGAGATCCTCTATTTTCTCTCTTATGCTGTTCTTGCGGCCTGGGCCGCGATTTTCTAGCGATTCCTTCTCCGATGATGTTCCTTTTCGCACTTTTCGCGCATTGTCAGTGGTCAGAGCGACGCCCAATCCGCGTTATCAAAGCGATCAGCCGGCCGTGAACGGTGGATGATAAGAGTGGCATAGAATCGAGCGGAAGGCATCGCTACAAAATCGCGGCCCCGGCCACTGTCAACAACATAATCGTCTGTTGTATGCTTGAAGCTATAGGAAAACTGATTGCATCATCTTGTAATGTGCTTCCGGTATACTCTTGGTGATGGAGACAGCTGAGCTAGTGTTTGCTGTTTCTTTTTTTGTGCCATCCAGGTGGTGCTATGCGAGTGTGATAAAGCTTTTCCATGTGCTGAAACCGAAGAAAAGCTAAACAACCCTGCAATTAAAATTATACAGATTATGCACGCTGTACAATCATGATGGTATACTTTTGTCCAAAGGCACAGCAATCAGAATTTAAAAATGCTGTTCTTTCAGATCCTCCAGTGATCACGATATTCTATCCGGAGCAAAAGGTAGTGGTCGTTGGCGATGAAATTTCGCTCATCTGTCAAGCGGAAGGGCACCCCAAGCCAGCGATTTACTGGGAGCACAACGACGTTCTCATCAGTGATCGAAATACCAGGTGAGCGGAGAAGTTGATGTCTATAAGTACCTCCTACTTAGACCCTGCCTGATTTTCTTTCCGTGCTCTGCTTTGGTTTAGTCATGCTAAACGCTTAACGCTTAGTAGTGTGCAAAACGCTTAGTAATGTGCCTGTGAACGGCCAGTTTTCGATGTCAATGACGGAGAAGATACCTGCACCCGTATCGATGAACGAACGTGCGACACCTTTATCGCTTGGGTAATCAAAAAGCAGAATTATACTTTCTCGTGGTCGTGTGGACTTGAATATTCTGGCTGGGATCATTGAGAACAAACTCTTTAATAAAAAAATCGGGCAGCACTCACCTACGATTACTATCCAACCTTGCGAACAGCCGACACGCGTCATGCATGAGGAGTGCCGGGCTCCCCTCTCGCGCTTCCCTCGGGACCCGCTGTGCGTTGTGACGGCGCCGCCGTCACAATCCGCGCATGCCCAGTGGCACATGCGCACAGCGACCCGCGTTGTCGCCAAAGAGATCCACCGAAGAGCGGCACGTACCCACTGTGTCACACGCCCACTGTCACATATTCCCGGATCGGCCCAAGTTTTTTGGTGGCATAGCTATAGAGAGCCGGAAGGAAAACTGGTCTGACAGTTCCAAGAATGCTGTTCACATTCGAAACAATGCCACTGCCCGCTGTGTCTCCGCTCTCCGAAACACGCAGTGCGCGAGTGAGGTGAAGTCATCGCTTGCCCCGACTACACCGGCCGCGCCCTGCAGCTGGAGTCCGCTCAAGTGCTATTGCTCTGCTAACGGGCATGTGACGCTAATTCAAAAATAAAAGTTCCTTGATTCTCCCTAAAATGTTAATTTCCTTTATCTAAGTACTGATATCGTCAATAGCGAACCACTTCTCACTGCTAGGACAGTCATCGCGTCTTTAGCCGAAGTATACACACTGCAAGTGATATTTTCAAGCTATTCGTAGCGTAGCCTCCCTCGGAGGTTATGACTGCGATGTTACGCCATTAGAATGGCTCTTACCTTCGTCGCCTTTTTTAGGAAGGTTACTCGAGAGACCGTAGAATTAAAAAGAAAATTATGTCCAAACAGTGTTTTAATTTATTTATACCCTACTAACAGTAAGCCATATACATCACCATGTCCATGGATTAAATATATCAAACTGCAGGACACGACCCCCGAATGAGTCATGAGCCCTTTTCTGGGGTTCACGGTAGAGCACTGCACGGGCTCGGGCTTACTCGAAAGCCCGAGCCCGGCCTGGCCCGTGGGCCGGGCCGGGCCGGGTAGAGCAGTTTTTTCACGGGCTCGGGCCGGGCTCGGGCACGGCGTGTGCTTTTTGACCCGGGCCCGAGCTGGGCTCGGGCTTTCTGGTGGTGTGCATGTAACGTGCAGCGAGTTATTCTCGGGCGTCTCAACTCTGAAAAACATGTATTTTTTGGTCTCGAGCCGGGTTCGTGCCGGTTTCGAGTCGGGCTGGTGCCAGGCTCGGGCCTAAGGTAACGGGTTGGCGGGCCGGGCGGGTAACGTACATTATTTCCGGGCCCGGGCCGGGCCCGGGTCTCGCCATAAAAATTTGATCGGGCTCGGGTGGGCAGCCCTACGTAAAAACAGCCCAACGAAAAAATCGGCCCGTGCAGTGCTCTAGGTCATGGAGAGTCCAACGATGTGTATACACTCTGCTTGCCGGAACAGAGATGAATTTTCAGTCTGGGTGCCCATGCTCTTTCTGAACTATTTTCTTTAGGAGTGATATAAGCAAATAACTCGCCCCTGAAATTATGTTTATTACGCAGAGAGCAATATGAGTTTTCGCCACAAGACGGACGGCGAAATGGCTAGACAAACGGCGATATAAACCTTCGGCCGCCACAAAGAAAACTTTACCGAACACTGAATATCACCACCACAGCCAGTTTTGACTCACCGAAAGGGTAGTATTGGGGTTCAGCAGTCATAGTTGTATCAAGAAAGGTAATACATTCTTTTCGTTAAAATACACGATTAAATAAATCCTTGTTAGTAAACATTAACAAGTATTTTGGTAGCTCTCTGCTTTGCTGTGTTGTACACGTTCCTCTAAAACAGGAAGGAAAGCTCGTTCCTCGTTCCTTCCCAATCTTGGAACGAGTTCCTGTTACAAGTTCCTTTATTTTGAAAGGAACACGTTCCAGTTTCACTTCGAACATTGGCACGTGTCGTTACATTAAGGTTACATTTGATTTTTTTAATTAAAATATTGTGCCGGATAATCCTGAGGCGAAATAAAGTGAGAAATTTAGAACTCACATCGAACTACGTATATTATATGAATTTGCACATTGCCAGCCGCAGATTATCTGGAGATACAAAGAATCCAAAGAAATGCTCCTAATGAATTTTTTTCAGTGAGTACCGGACATACTCCACCATGTGTAACTGCAACTTTGGTGCTCGTATATTACAAGTGCAACACATATGGCACTTTCCACTTCCGTCTTCAAATGCGCAATCAGGATACTGCAGATGTGCGAATAGAAAGTTACTCACACGCACCAATATAATTAAATTTCTTGCACAAGAAACCGCATCGAAAGGAACAATACATAGACGTTTAAAGAATTCACATTCAATGTTGCAGTATGAGTGGAGAAAAAATGCCCAAAATACATATTTTCAACTTAGCAAAGCCCCGTGTTTGAACTTAGCAAGAGTTGAATCTCGATGTTGATGTCCGACAGACGAATCCGTTTTTCCGTCAGCACTTATTCGTTGGCAATGTTGAAGAGCTGTTACACCGAAGAGCTTGAGGGTACTGCTGTGTTGTATTTAAGGTAACGTTGGTTCAGTCGCTCGAAGTTCTTAATATGCGACAGCGGGTAGGTCAACTGGTACCAGCAGGTACCGCGGCAGCTCGTCCTGTGCCTCGGCTGGAAGGGTTTGGTTCTCGAACGAGAATAATTCTTCGGTCGCGGACGAGGTGGCAACATCTTCGCTGGTTGGTTTGGTTACCGCAGCCAGCTCTGTTTTTATTTTGATCGTCGCCTAGTCTCGCATAGAACTGTCTGGGATCCACGATAGCTTAAATTTTGGGATTAAGCAACTGGCGACAACGAGCTCGCGCTTTCTTTTAAGAAAAAAACTCACGAAAAAAATGCGCCGTAATCACGTGACAGGCAAGCGGTCATCGTCATCATCATCAACCTATATGTATGTCTATTGCAGGACGAAGGCCTCTCCCTGTGATGTTCAATTGCCCCTGCCTTGCGCTAGCTGATTCCAACTTGCACCTGCAAACTTCCTGACTTCATCACCCTACCTAGTTTTCTGCAGTCCTTGACTGCGCTTCAGAAGAAGCGCAGTTCAGAAGAAGCGCAGACTGCAGCAGAAGACAAAGATAATGTTAAGTAGCCTGGCAAGGGAGCAAGAATTCAGGATCGCCAGTAAGCCTCTAGAGTCGGTAAAGTTTATCTAGGTCAGTCAATTGCTCACAGGGGACCCTGATCATGAGAAAGATATTTACAGAAGAATAAAATTGGTTTGGAGAGCATACGGCAGACATTGCCACATCCTGAGTGGGAGCTTACCACTATCGTTGAAAAGAAAGGTACCCGCCGTGGTTGCTCAGTGGCTATGGTGTTGGGCTGCTGAGCACGAGGTCACGGGATCGAATCCCGGCCACGGCGGCCGCATTTCGGTAGGCCCGAAATGCGAAAATACCCGTGTACTTAGATTTAGGTGCACGTGAAGGAACCCCCCCCCCCCCCCAGGTGGTTCAAACTTCCGGAGTCCCCCACTACGGCGTGCCTCATAATCAGAACGGGTTCTAGCACGTAAAACCCTCTTATTTAATTTTAATTAAAAGAAAAGTGCACAATCATTGCGTTCTACCAGTACTAACATATGGGGCGGAAATTTGGAGGTTAACAAAGAAGCTCGAGAACAAGTTAAGGACCGCACAAGGAGCGATGGAACGAAAAATGTTAGGCCTAACGTTAAGAGACAGGAAGAAAAAGCGGTGTGGCTCAGAGAACAAACGGGGATAGTCGATATTCTAGTTGACATTAAGCGGAAAAAGTGGAGCTGGCAGGCCATGTAATGCGTAGGAAGGATAACCGGTGGACCATTAGAGTTACAGAATGGATATCAATAGAAGGGAGGCAAGCGGTAGTTCTTTGCAATTAACGCGGTCGCCCGTCGGCACTGGATGATGTGCTGCGTACGTGCGTGCGCCTGTTTAGTGCCGTGGAACGTTTACAAAAGGAACGTTGTTCCCTCTGCCGTTCCTTCGTAAACATAACGAGTTACCGTTACAGTTCCGCCAACCCTTAATGGAACGGTGGCGTTCCTCTGTTGCTCCCAAAAGGAACTAGTTCCAGGAACGCCGTTCCGTACGACACGGCTGCTGTGGTTAATGTCCTTTAAATAAGTTAAAGTGTAAATGTATCTCCGTCATTGAAACAAGTAAATTTAGCTGAAACATAGCTGTGTGTGGGGAGAGGAGGGGGGGGGAGGGCGGAGTCATAGTGGGTGTGGCATTACTAAAGGGGGTCACGTATTGGAAAAGTTCGACAAACACTGTTCTCGGCGTTACTGCGGCTGAAATATACACTGTTCTCGGCATTACTGCTGAAATAAAGGAGAGCCAAAAAGAAACGAAAGGGAGGAGCATCATCGCGCAGTGCGGTCAAACCGATGTGCGCTCCTGTCAATGGTGACGACTGGATGGCGCGCACTGTACCTTCCGTTAGACACTCCGCTGTTCGCGTTTCATTTGACGCCGATAGTACCTAAGCCTATTCATCACAAGCGGAATTGAGCTTCATCGGCATTGGGTAAGGTACGAACAGCGCTAATGACAAAGGCTTTAAGCGTGTGTGTTGCAATTGTGATGACACGATACAATGTTACCCTGCTCATTAGGCTGTCTTAGTAAATTCGCGTAACATAGCAACCGTCTTAGGTAAAAGTTCACGTCTCCCTACGAGAAAAGTGAGCATTGCTCGCTAGCATTTCGACTATATGCGCGCTTGCCTTCTCTGCGCTACACGTCACGCATCCGGGGCATCGCCTGTGCATGCCTTGGTTGAGTGGCTTCTCAGTTGAGCCATTCTTTTCTGCATTTTAGTGCTCAAAAGCGCGCTTCGTATCCTCATAAGGATATGTTGTTTTACGCAAGTGAATAGGCTACGACTGCGTGCCGTGTTCTACGTGGCCAACAGTAAGCGCATGCGAAGCCTGTCGATTTGCAGCCTTGACCAGCGGTACATCTTCGTGGCGGGTGGAGAGCTGAAGATACCAGTGGCCGAGAGCAGGGACGCCGGCGCGTACCGGTGCAAGGCCGAGAACCAGGCGGGCTGGGACACCCGCACAGCTACGGTCACCGTGCACGGTGAGTAGCAGGCATCACGTGGAGTGGTCGAGATGTAGGCAGCAGCCTTCCTCGCGTTCACAACAGCGCAGGGCGATCTATGAAGAGGAGCAAGGAGCGTCGGCATGTAGGGATCATGTTACGCTCGATGCTTATGTGCGGTGTCCCTTGGAGAGCGCCACAGTTGCTTAAATCATGGGAACTCACGCGATGAAGGGAACTTGCAGGCGGGCATACTTGGGCACACGTCGGGGTTATTTTCAATTTCCGTAGTCATCGAGCACCTGGGCATGATGGGCAACGTCGTAGCGTCAACATTTTCCCTTCAATGCAGTGACATTGCTGCAACATTACGTTACTGAAAATTGATGGTGCCAGTAAAAAGTAATCGATCGAAAATACGGCACCAGCTGCAGACTTTAGGCAGCTTGAAAACGGCCTAATGGCCGCTGATATTTACTGCCTTGTTTGTGGTTCTTCCTTTATATGTAATTGCCCAATGCTAACCTTCCAACAGATTAATCTCCAGTCCCGAGTGCACTTCAAATTTTCCCGTATACTTCAGAGTTATTCCTTGCCAAACAATTCTCGCATTATTATTTGTACCTCCATAGCGCTCCCTATTTCATTACGACCTCGTTTCCCTTGCCTTTCGCACTGACTGCCCGTTCGTGTATTTTTTATGTACTTTATGTAGGGACAGTAGGCGATGCCATAGTTATTTCGACGGAATACTTTATGTTTCGTTAAAAAATATTGGTCTGAGTGATTCTTTTCCGGCTGTAACCCGGTGACCGCGGCATTAAAGTCAGGCAATCTTTTAAAGTCTGGTGGTCAGTTGGCGCAAATGAACCTCAGTGAAAACTGCCTCTTCTACCTCCTTCGTGCATGGAAGGAAGTAGAGTCTGACCCCTTGGTGTGACACAAATGGAGCCAGCGGAACGCATGAACGCATGAAAAGAAGGGCGCATAGTCCCCTACGTCGTCTACTTTGCGTCTTTTGTAAATTTTTGTGACGGTACTTCATTCCGAACAAAGCATACAGAGCATTTTACTTTTTAATTTATTATGACAGATTAATTTTTGGGTATGCATATGGTTACCATAACTCTTTCTGATTTGTTCTCGTTTAATGCGGAGGGAACATTGAAATAATAACAAGCTACCTTCATTGCTCTTGCCGCTGCAACCCATGCGGTTATACAGGACAAACTTGCACACGCAAATAGCTCAAAGTTAAGTCGCACACCTTGTCGCAGTTTCTGTGAACTTGGGAGGTTTTAATAAGCACTTGTTTGTAGCCTGGTATAGTTTTTAGTATCCGAGTTCTATGGGAACATGACAATAACTTCTATCTTTTTTTCGACAGTAAAATGTCCTAACAGAAGTATCAGATCGCCATATACTTCAGTTTGTATATGCATTTAAACAATAAATACAGACTCTCATATAGAGCCATACGAATGCGAATGAAGCTAACACATATGCTGCATTGCTAACCGTGTCCAATGCCGCAGAACACGCAAGCTTGCACTGGTTACTTCAAGAACATTTGTAAACGCACTCCAATATTTTTCTGTGGCAGCAGCTGTGCGTATGCATGCACAAAATTCTGTACCTTACAGCTTCCACGTCTGTTAGTTGAACTTTTATCATGATGATGATACTGAACACTAGAACCAGGTTACCATCCCAGAGAATAAATGCGAGTGTGAGATACTTCACAGGAAGAATGGGGCGGGTGTGAGGAGCAGGAAAGCTGTGTATACAGAGCACTTTTTTTCGTCATCATGCATACTTTCTGTCTCCCGCGCCATTGTTGGCTCCGTGAATTCTGCTGCTAAGGCGCATCTTGGCTACATGCATTTTCTTTGCTATGATCTTTCGCTATCTAAATCGCGTACTCATGGAGGCTATTTCGCTGCCTCCGGTTTCATTTTAGAGGCGAGGTCCTTAAGGAACGGAGTGCACGATGCGGAAAGTCTACGCTCTCTCGCTTTTTGATTCTTATTTCCTAAACTTGTCACACAGGGGCGTATCCACAGCCTCTAGGGGAGATCGGGGTGGGGGTTTACTGTATGCTCAAATCTTTCAGCACTTAAGTAGCAGCAAGTCTCGAGGGAGGGAGGATGCTCCCCAATCATTCTCTGGTTGCTCTGGTTATGTCGCACCAGTTCCGCTAGTTGTGTCGCGTGAGTCAGCAAACGCCAACGATGTTCCTCTCCGTCAAATGCGCAGTTCCCCCACACATTGACGACGGCGCCGACGAGGTGAGCGTCCAGAGAGGCGGCACCGCAGTGCTTCCTTGCAAAGCTCAAGGTCACCCAACTCCACTGGTCGCGTGGTCGAGAGAGGGTGAACCCGTGGACTCGCCCAGGGCTCGCCACGAATCTAACGGAGACCTCGTCATCGCAGCCGCTGAGGTGGAGTAGCACTTTGGTGTTCCTAAAATGTGCACCGTGCCTTTTACAAGGAAACTAGCAGTTCTTACTGCTCCTACGGCCAATTTTCTCTTTATTTTTGCAAACTAGTTGCTATCCCTCCCTTTTAGGTACGACGTCCTCTCTCATACCGATTGTGGAACTCATGCGCGTACGCCAATAACCTGACAACCACCCTGTTGCTTGCAGCGTACTATTACGCCTCGTGCATAAAGAACGCGGTGAATTCATACAGTGTGAGCGTTTGTTCCTGAGAGGAAGATTGTTCTTCTGAAGGGTACATTATTTTGTCTTCGACAACTAATCATGTGTGACTGTGGTTATGGGCTCCGTAAATATCTGTTTGTGGGCAACTAGCGCATGCCCGGTGATGCGCTCGCCGTGGTTCTCGCAGCCGGAAGACAGCGGCAGCTACTTGTGTTCGGCGGAAAACGCGGCCGGCGTGAAGCTGCGGCTGATCTCCTTCGAGGTCCTCGTACCGCCAAGCATCAGCACGCTGCCCCGGGACCAAGAGCTGGCCGCGGGCGAGGCGCTCAGGCTGGGATGCCGTGCTAACGGCTCGCCCGCTCCCCGCATCACCTGGACGCACAACGAACAGCCCGTACCGGAAGGCAGGTGACCCTTCCCTGTAATGTCTCGTCCAATCGATTGGAAGGATAGGGTGCACTCACTGCAGCCGGTGCCCCCCAGTGCCGGTGCCAGATCCTGCATCAAATAACGATGATGGCCCTTAGAGCCTCGAAATCATGGAATTCACCCCTGTGAACCACGAACCTCCCTTCAACGTCTATAATTGATCCAAACGTCAACGTCTTGAGGTGACGTACATATTACGTCTCGAGTACGTACCTTTTTTATAAGGAAATGCATGGATGTCTATAAGATGTACTATCTACATGAATGTTAGACTACCAGATAACGTACTATGGATGTACATAGGATATCATTCAGGCACCATAAAATAATTGGTACACATAGCACTTGAACCATACCTCCTGCGTTTCGAAGGCGTGCAGAATGTATGTATGAATGTATGTATGTATGCACTTACGTGGTGTGTACTGTTATTATTATTGGGTTTATTATTATTATTATTATTATTATTATTATTATTATTATTATTATTATTATTATTTAACTCACCCGAAGTTAGGGATATGACATTACCGATAGATGTACCCCGACATTAGGAAGTGCTATGAATGCCTGAGATGTTTGAGTAATTAAGAACTACATTGAAATCTCGGGCAGCAAAAAAAAATATGGAGGTCGCTTAAGCTTCGCCGTTAAGAGTGGAACGCGATAGAGTTATCGGGCCCCGTTAGCATCGCATTTTTCTTTACGACTAGGCTTCACTGCAACACAGAATGCAGAATGTTGGAAATCCAGCTTAAAAGACCAAACTTACACCAATCCCCTTAAAGTGGGCTTCACTTTTAAACAGAAATGGATTGCTGGGAAGACGTTTTTACAGGGGCAATATAAGTCGTCTTATATTAAAATGTGAAGGCCCTGGGACCTTTTTAATTATTTTATTAATTGTTTGCTATTTCCCCGACGCGCACGCGTGTCCGATACGCATTAGGCAGGCTAAGTCCCAATTTGACCTTGTCGAGGATGCGAGCGACATCAGAATAGAATTTTCGCAAGTAAACTACCCGAGCGCACCACTGTTGGTATGGTAGAAATGCTGGAAAAGGGGTTTGTGTTTGCGTTTCCTCGTAACAGAATTGTTTTCTCGTACATTCAAATTACAATCCGATGCCACCATGGCTGTAGGCTGTGGTTTTTCTGACGGATTTTACTGTGAGAAATGCAATTTTTTGTTCACTAACACCTTGCGCCACACGGAGGGCCTGCGCGGTCGGGTGGTTCGGGATCATTTTCTCCGCCACGGACGCCGACGCCTACGCCGCATTTTCTGCGACACGGGGCCCTTAACGCTGTCGTGTTAATAAATATCATTGACCTTCAAGGCTTATCTAAAATCCACTCCACAATGTAAGTATATTCCCCGTGCAGCCTCGTAATATTGCACACGACATTGTCTAAATCTCAATTATATAATTGCTGTGCTATTTTATTTTATTATTTTAATATCTCATGCACTATTTTAATATGATTGTGTTGGTTATTTTGTTGCTTTTGTATTGTTTAAATAATCTCAAGAAGTGACAGTTCCCTGAAATATAAACAATATTACATATTTGCAATCTTTTTGTTTCGACGCCCTATAAATCATTGCGTCCAAAGTTCGCCTTTATCTCTTGCCTACCCCAATTCGATAATTTTTGGTTGGTGCACGTGTAGGTATAGCAATCGGTATTAGTATTGTGCTAATTGCTTGTTTCTAAGAAATAACTTTTTCTAGCAAATGAACGTAAAATTTCAAATTTCGCGCCTACATCCTGAAAATTGTCCTTAACAAAATGGCGCCTACAGTTATCAACGGCCTTTTGTTTGTACTTTAAAGATAAAACCTTGTGAACGTTGCGTTTTTGTATAATTATTGTTACATGTTATAACATTTAATATTATAAAATAATAACGTAAATATAGTAGTAATTTTAAAGAAGAATTGGCAAGAAGCAGTTTGGCGCAACGTCTCGGGTTTTCATTCTGCCTGCTTTGGCGGCGTAGTTGCGTTGCGATTGCATCATTCTTCTCGGAGCCGGAGTGAACTTGAAGTCGCGTGTTTGCATGAGTTTTTTGAAGTGCTGTTGGGGCTGGGGCTGCGTGATCGTCACTGGCGTCCTCCAGAGTGCCCACCGATCAGAAAGTCGTACGAACCGCAAGCTTTGAACGTCTGTTTATCGCACCATCGAAAGCGGCGGTACAGAAGGCGCGATGTGAGCTCCGGTGGGAACAGCAGCCCTTTGTCTCGTAACGGTAAGTAAACTTTTGTTAGCGTAGCCAGCATGCTTTTGTGTATTGATTATGAACAGTATGTTGAGAGAT
The DNA here is from genome assembly GCF_013339745.2 of Dermacentor silvarum. NCBI lineage: Eukaryota > Metazoa > Arthropoda > Arachnida > Ixodida > Ixodidae > Dermacentor > Dermacentor silvarum. Next base: position 341,767,704 of record NC_051154.1, on the reverse strand, counting down.
GTCAATGGCAGAGCACGCCGCGAGGTTGCCGAATTGTTTGAAGCGCTTGGCCAGCCAGTCGAGGCAGGCGACAGCTCAGTAAGCGTTCGCGACGGGCTAGCAGTAGCGTGCCCAAAAGTGAACCGCAAGTGAGCTACTCCGAAAGCGAGTATCCTAGCTTCAATGCAGTAAGTGCAACGCCTGTTAGCAGTATCGCGGCTACAGGCCATTGTTCAGGGCTGGTATTTTGTGCGATGCCTTTCCTATGCTAATGCCTCTTCGCGCTTTTCGCGCTTGGTCAGTGGTCAGAGCGACGGTCCGCTCACGTTATCCACGGTATCAGCCGTCGTGAGTGGTGGATGATAAGACTAGTAAATAAAGCATAAGGCATCGCTACAAAATACCGGCCCAGATTGGACAGTAAGCAGCTCAGATTGTTCAGATCGTAATGCGGCGGTTTTCGGTGACTCGTGTCTATCCGAAGCCAGTGAGGATTCAGAAGAACGGTTGTCCGATGTATTTAACGCTGACGTGCAGGAAACCGCAGAACGGGCAGGAAGCCAAAGCACTAGCAGCTAAAATTTCGCAGCTTCGCTTTCAAAGTGGGCTCTCCCATGTAACATTACCCACAGGTCCCTGATAACATTACCCACCGCTTCTCCGACTTCTAAGAGCACAGGGGTGTTTCCGGAATCTTCCAAAAGATGCTAGAACATTTCTAAAGACCCCCCGTGGGGCTGTCGAGGTATGTGTAGCCTTAAACTAGCTTAAATTTCGTTGATAAATTTAAAGGAAGTTAGAGCACGCTTCCACTTCAAATTTACCTGCTACGTGTTTTGCATCTGCTGTTTGATAATGACAAGAGCATATGTAGGTGGAACGTGGTTGGAGTGGCAGCATGCGTATTTTGCACATTGTATACATCAGAGCATTTGGAGCACCGCCAAAATTTTTTGTGATCTTTTTATTGCCTGAGTTGTTGAGGTGATAAGATAGTTTTGCTTCGAGGAAGTTCGAGATGTAGTAATTTGCTTACTGTGTCAATAAATAAATATGTGTGATTTGGAATGCTTTTTTTTTCATATAATGACAAAATCTTTATTTAACATAGGTGCCGTCCAGACTGGCCATGAGACCAGCGAGTTTGCTGTAGAAACAGCCATTTGGGAGTGGCTGCGTCACGCTTCTGCCAGGCACAGAACTGCCATTGCCAAGGTAATGCGTCTTCATATGTTTCGCAATGGTTTAAACATAATTCAAATTTGAAACCAGCTATGAAAGGCACTCCTAGGATACGAAAGCAGATTGGAAAAAAACAAGCCTTTCTGCATGTTCACTGCAGCAGCAATGGGGTATTTTTTTCTAACTGAGCAACATAGCATGAGTGAGGCTCACACTCGAGCTCTCCTGTATTGAAGAGGAAGCAACTGTCATACAATGAGGTAGGCAGGTAGGTGGTAAACTTCATTGATTTAATTGGGTAACAGTAATTTTTTCTAGTTACAACAAAATAACTGTGTGAGCTTCTTAGCAAAACAGACACTTATTATCATTTACACAAGGCACTGTCGAGTGTAGCCGTGCATTTGAAGCACCTATTTACTATATTCTTTCACCGTAAACTTGAAGCATAGGGAAAAATTTAAAGGGGGCTAAGTATCGTGCATTAAGCTGGGGAATGGACGAGTTTAGTGTGATGACATAGAAAGATCGCTTCACTATATATGCCAAGGTACGTTATATTTCAGTTTGGGAAGATGACTATAGAAGATTACGTGAAGTGATAAGTTGAAATATTACCAAGCTGTACGGTGTGGATTCATTTAGAGCAACAATGATGCTAAAGATCATTAGGATAAATATTTGTCTAGCAGTGAACTGAGAGGTACGAGATTTCTGGCTTTGTATTTTCTGCTTTAGATGGAGGTTGTGGACATTTAAACCCTAAAAAAAGAACTCGTAAGCATCGTGGTGTCCTAAATAATACACTGCATAGGTTTTGTGTCAACCAGCCTACCAGAAACCGAGACTGGTTCTAGATAACCTGTATAGTGCATTATTCAGGGTGGTCTGTGGTCCAAGTCACCAAGTGCTCCAGTACTGTGTTAGGTGTTCCGCCGCTGTGCCGAGTGCTCTCCGTTTCTTCAGTATACCAAGTGCCCCTTTGCGTCTCCATTTTACCAAGTACTCCCAAATTGTGAAATGCTTGACCACGTCTGCAATGTGCCATATTAATTTTCAGTGTCCTACGAAATGCATGGGCATTCTAGTTAACTTTGCTTCAGTGCATAAAACAGCATTTTCCTTTAAAAGTTCACTGGAACGCCCATGCATTTCGTAGGACACTTTGAAAATTAATATCTCAAGACTGGTTCAGTCCTGAGAATTCGCTCCAAGTGCTTACGCCTTGCGAACTCAGCGGCTGTAATTTGTAGATTGAAAGATGTGCTGTAAAACAATTAAAAGGTTTATTAGAATAATTGTTAATTATTCACTTAGGCGTATTTCTTGCGAAAGTAATGGCCGCCTCATCGAGTAGGTTAGATCAAGGGTTATAATTGGGCTATTTGACACAGGCAATTTAAAAAAATGTTGTGCAGCTAAATTAAACACTCGGTATATGTAAGTACTGATACGACACCACTGACTTGATAGCGGATTTTGAACAAAAAGAAACTACTCTGGCAAGCCACAGACCACCCTGAATAATGCAGTATATATGTTTTCTAGAACCAGTTTTGGTTTTTGGGAGGCTGGTTGATACAAAAGCTATGCAGTATATTATTTAGAACACTATGATACTTACGAGTTCTTCTTTTAGGGTTATGTCTGCAACCTCCATTTAAAGCAAAAAATATAAAGCCAGAAATCTCGTACTTGTAAGTTCACTGCTAGACAAATATTTATCCTAATGATCTTTAGCATCATTGTACTCTAAATGAATCCACACCGTACACCTTGCTAATATTTAAACTTATCACTTCACGTAATCTTCAGCGGTCATCTTGGCAAACTGAAATATAACGTACCTTGGCATATACACTGAAGCGATCTTTCTATGCCATCACACTAAACTCCTCTATTCCACAGCTTACTGCACGATCCTTAGCTCCCTTAAAATTTTTCCCTACGCTTCAAGTTTACGTACAAAGAATATAGTAGAAAATTTACTGAGTGCAAATCTTAGCCTAAAGTATCGATATTTTTAACACATACGTAATATCTAAAAATGGTATATGATTTTTTTCTCACCAAAGCCTGTGTTAAAAGTTATTAGCTCTCGGCATTTTATGTTAAACTCTTTGACCTTGCGCGACCATGCTTTCTGCAGGACTGTGCCACTGAACAGCCCGGATATGTGTGACATGGTTCCCTCGGCCTGTTGTACCTTTACCTATCACCCGCGGCATCTAGCTGCCAGTGTGATCTTGCTTTCTTCAGCGCTGTGCCACTGAACAGCCCGGACACGTCTGACATGGTCTCCTAGGCCTGCTGTACTTTCACCCATCACCCGTGGCGTCTAGATCCAGTGTGCCGAGTTGTCCAATACTGCCAAGTGCTTTATGATGTCACCAATGTGCCAAATGCTCTAGTACTGTTATGTGCTCCGCCACTCTGCCATGCCCTCTCCACATCTCCAGTATATAAAGTGTCCCATGGCGTCTGCATTTGCGAACTGCATTACCAAGTCTCCAAGTGCTCCAGTACTGTGTTATATGCTCCGCTGCTGTGCCGAGTGCTCTCCGTTTATGCAGTATACCGAGTGCCCATTGCGTCTCCGCATTTTACCAAGTGCTCCGATATTGTCAAATGCTTGACCACGTCTGGAATGTGCCATGTGCTCCACTGCTGTGCCAAGTGTATACTTTGTAAATGATATACATGTCTTCAGTTCATCCAATACCTCTATTGCATAACTTATCCATACAGTTGGTCTTCACATAGACTTCTATGTCATTATGTACACATATTGTAGAGTTGTGTTACTGTTTCTGTAGAGTAGATGTCAACATGTTTTTTTTTTCTTCATAGAAGGCTACAGCGCGGATCCAACAAAGACAAGGAACACAGACACAGTGCTGACTTTCAAGAAGAATCAGCTTTCTGAAAGTCAGTGCTGTGTCTCTTCTTTGTGTGCCTCTCCTGTCTTCGTCGGTTTCGTGCCATGGCCTTCTACGATGTTCAACCAACAAGCCCAACTGGTTACTCTGCTCAAATGTATTTTCTACCACTGTTGGCACCTTTGTGCTGTTTCCTATATCAAGTGCCCAGCTTGCTGCTGCCATTGATGTCATCATTGCCAAAACAGCTTTCATAAATAACAGCATAAATTTGGACAGCACAATATTATTTTTAAATTTTCATTTCATTCTTATAAAGAAGATTGTACTTATTTGTTTATTTCTACTCACATTCAACAGATATCACAAGGACCATGGATTGCGTTTGTTTTACTCCCAGAAGATGTGTGCATCACTCCTGGAAGTTTGTAGTTTGTGTATTTCTAGTCAGGTTTTGTGGATTTTGCTTCGACCAACTTTCTAGTCACATTTCGCAGATTTTACTTGCACATCTATTGATTTTATTGTTTTACTTGCACATCATTTGTCTGCATTTTGACAAGGTCACAAATATATCTGAGAAAATATTGAGCTTTATGCTGCCAGATGTAAGAGTTGCGTGTTCAAAGAAACTCTTGTTAAAGTTCACGCTATTCCTCGCTTCGACATTTCAGGTCTTTCTGTTCATCTCAGTATTTTTTTATGCAATATTGTCTTAGCAGCGTTTTGTGTATGGTATAACAAGGATTCCTCAGCGAGTGCTTGTGGTATACTTTGCAAGGGCATGATTTAGGGATTTATTGCTCTGGTTTAGTTCTATATTTTCTAAGCAACAATATCCTAAGATTCAGTATGATATAGGTTTCATTTTTGCTGTTCAACATAGCTTTCATTTTGTTAAACATATCCTGAGTAAAAGCTTGAGATACATTTTTGAGGATATATACGTGAGTTTATTTTAGTTGTATTTTTCTATGAAAGATTACTTTATTATGTGTAATGTTTGTTCTAAAATAAAGTTTTGCTGTGGAACCAATGTTTGAAGGCTGGTATCATTTTTCTATCAGGTGAAAAAGACACTACACGATTGCCGCACATGCTGGGGAATATATAAAATTACATCTTGGGCACGTATTTATAACGTATTTCAGCTCAAAACTAATATCCAAATAATGTAACAAATGTCCAGCAATTACATCCATATAACATCTTTTCGACGTAAAAAAAGAGGACTTTTGGCAGTACCACCTACGTAGATTTTACGTAAACTAGATCTATTTGAACCTCTAATAGAGGTATTGAATGTCCAACTGAAATATCTAATGGACATCCAGGCAATGTTTATGGTTTATAGGGACAATAACTTTGATTATCAGGACTTCTAGGAAAACACCTTGAGGCAGATACGGTAAACAGGGGCCCACACTCGGAGATACCGCAAGACAAGTCGCGTGGTAGAGGCATCCGGAAGCGTAAAAACACATTGCCTGTGTAAGCTCAGTAAGCGTCGTGAACGTTGCTGCAGTGCAGCTCCGTGCACCAATTTCACAGATTCACGCAAATCGACGACTCCATTTCATTTTGATTTATTTTATTTCATTTCGGTTATTTACTCTCCGGGTTAATAGAATTACAGAGAGGCTTGCGTAAAATATGGCGTAATTACATCACGTGAGTGGAAATAGCAAGCTTGAAATTGTCATCGATGATGGAGACGAGATCGGTGGGAAGGTGGTTCTAGTCCGTAGTTGTGATTGGTGCAAAAGAATGAAAAAACACATTAGTACGACTATTAGTCACACCAACTTTGAAGCGGTGGTCGTTGCGTGAAGAAATATAAGACGGTGCTGTAAAGAACGAGTTGCATAGAACGGTGTTGGAATGGTATTGTTATGAGGCACTCTGAGATGCCTTGCGGGAGAGCTTGGTTCGAGTGCTGAAGTTGAAGAGCGGGAGCTCTAAGACATAGTTGTCCACAACAGTCACGAGTGCATGCGGCACAGCAATATTTCGGGTCAAGAGCACGTCAACTAGTGGAGATAGCATGTAGTCGCCGTCTGAAGCTGGTGATGTCGTCGTCAAGGCAACACACGTGCCGATTGTGCTGACAACCTAACATAATCGACAGTGCATAAGTGGTGTGGCGGTGAAGCTGTTACATCAGCACGTTGAGGATGCTCAAGTATAACGACACCGGTTGCACAGTCAATGAGAGCGGCATGGGCCGACGAGAAATCGAGTCTGAGAATGACGTAATGACAGTAAACAATACAGATATATATGGCGACCGGCGATTGTGATGCGAGGTGTGCACATTTCGATAACTGCGCTACTTCTTCCATCAGCGACGCGAATAATACCAGTAGCGGGGGGGGGGGGGGGTAAGTACTTTCTTGAGGCGGCGACGAAGTTATTCATCGCGGATATTTGTGCCCCAGTATCGACGAGTGCGGGAACAGTTAGGCTGTCAACGTCGATCAAGTTTCGTCGTGTCCGCAATTCTAGGAGAGGATTTCCGGTGGAAGTCTGAGATGCAGCGTCACCTCTAAGAGCTGCAGCCCTTATTTTCCCTGTCGAAAGTTGAGCGGCGATGTCGGACGTCGTCGTAGAGGCGAAGGAGACGACGGACGACGCGCTGGCGGCGAACGGGACTAGTGACCTCGTGGCGACCGGAAGCGCCTGTGCGGTGTAGGGGTGGCATCGATGTTGTACGGCTCAAAAGGCTGGTAGCGGCGGTAGATGTCTCTATTGTATGGCTGAGTGGGCTGAAAACGGCGGTAGTTGTCGGTTCGGCTAGCAGTGTTATTCCGGGTTATAACGGCAACACCCAGCGGTTGTTGCCAGTATGACAGTACGTGAGTGTGTTTTATGCAAAAGATACAGTCGAGCAGATTTACGTCGAAGTGAAAGATAAGGCAAATGAAGAAATTACTTCATTGATGTGACACTTGCAGTACGGCAATAGTTATGTAAAATAAAACGAGCAGAACGGATTTGGATGGCTTCGATGCAGAGGGATAAAGACTGAACACGTGGCTCCCGAGGGAGGGGGCATATTCGAATTTGGAACGAAGCAGTGTTTTATACAAAATTAGTTTTAGATTAGTAGGGGCGAGGGCGATAGAGTTATCATAACTGACTATCTGTTCAATATGGGTTTTCCATGAAAGGTTCTCGTAGATGTAAACGCCAAGGTATTTGGGGTTGTTGACTAGAGAAAAGGGAGTGTTATTAGGGAAATAATTACATGGTACAGGATGATTCATATGGCGGGTAATTCTCATGACCTTACATTTTTAAAGTTAGGTTAATTAACCAAGTATTACACCATGTAGAAACAATGTCAAGGTTATATTAAAGGGTAACGTGGTCTCCAGAAGTTAGAATTTCACGCTAAATCACACAATCATCGGCAAATAATTTCATAGAGGAGGATATACTATTGCAGGGTGAATCGCTAATGTACACAAGAAAATATTAGCGTAGCTTGCACTGGAGGCGCAATGCTAAAGAGACAGCGGAGCTGATGGGCACCAAACAAGCCCTGGCTTTTGGGCTAGGCTAAGCGCTACCAAGTCGACCCTAACATTTTCCGGAATTTATTGATCGATTGGCTATGAATCGGCTATCGATTGGCTATCGCAAGGTATTGGCCACGTATTTGGGCTAAGCTAAGCACTACGAAGTCATGCCCAGCGTTTCCCGGAATCTATTGATTATTTGTCAATTATCTATTAGCTATTGATTGGCCATCGATAGGCCATCGCAAGGTATTGGTCACGTATTTGGGCTAGGCTAAGCACTACCAAGTGAGCCCCAGCATTTCCCGCAATTTATTCATTACTGATCCATTATTGATTAGCTATTGATTGGCTATCGAATGGCTATCGCAAAGTATCGGCCACGTATTTGGGCTAGGCTAAGCATTACCATGTCATCCCCAGCATTTTGCAGAATTTTCCGGATTAGCTATTGATTGGCTATCGATTGGTTATCGATGACTGAGTAAGCTTAAGTAGTCCCAAGCATGCTTATCTAGACTTAGCCAGGCTCAGCTTCGCTAGTTCACAGCTGTATGTGCCATTGCGCTCGGACCCTTTCTGCACTACCGCTAGGATCGGTCCACATTTTTGGATTCAGCAGACACATTACGCCCGGCTTAAACAACTCCGCAGTTAAAAGTAGTGCACCGAGAAGAGGTCCTAGAGGGACACCCGATGTTACAAGAGAGGGGGCATAGTTATGACCGTTAGCTGTTAAAAACTGTACACGGTTAGACAAGAACACTCAGTACATTTCAAATCATTGGTATCTAGGTTCGGTGCACTTAGTTTTAGAAGTAAGAGTTGATGGCAAACAGAATCGAATGCTTTAGCAAAGTCAACGAAGTTGCAATCTATGAAGGAAGAACAGTCCATAGCAGAAAATAGCTCATGAGTAAAGGAGATGAGCTGGGTTTCGCAAGAATATTTTACCTAAAGGGGTGTTGATGTACACTGGGGAAAAAATTGGACTCAAGAAAATCAACAATGGGACAGTAACTTACATGCTACATAGGTTTACAGTGTATACATGTTAGTGAAATTGGTCTGTAATTATTATGAGAATATACGTTAGCAGTTTTGTGAAAGGGACCACCTTCCCAACCTTCCAATCACCAGACAGTGCGCTGGACTCAAATGACTGCGAAAACAGCATGGACAGTAGAATGGATGATTACACCTTTGTATTTCCCAAGGCCTTAAGGATAATCGCATTTTCAGCAGGAGAAGGAAGTTTGATGTTGTGAATTAACTGACTCATACCAACAAAATCAACATCAATTGAATCCATAGAGGAAAAACAATGATCGGGAATATTCGGAAGCGTGGTGCTTACATCGGGAACAAAACAAGATTAAAAAACAGAATTTAGCACGGAAGAGCACTTTTCCCTTGGAATTGCTACGTCATTATCTCTCGTTAGTTCAATTATACCTTTAGTGTCACTATTGTTGACCTGCCAGAATTTACTCGGTTTGGTTGTCAACGTAGAAGGAAGCTTAGTTTGAAAAACATGTACGCGTATGATTGACAACGGACAACGCATGCGTATTATCGTTTGCAGCTAGATATGATACGCTGCTCAACGGGCTGGTGCACTAGATAGTCTAGCTTTTCGGTACAAGTGTTTTTTTTACTTAATAGTCGATTTAGGGTACGCGTGAACTACGGTGATTGCTTGTTCCGGATTTTGCGTAGTGACATTAATTAATTAGTAAGTTCGGTTGCCTTGGATATTAAATAACCACCAGTTCTCATGCACAGATCTATTAAAAAATCCCGAAACAAAGGCATCAAGAAAAACATCAAGTTGCGTATTTATGGAACGTTAGTCGCCCCTGTCGTAGTCTCTAATTAACTTAAACTCTTTACTATTACGAGACGACGAGCTAGATAAAAAGAAAGTTTTAACGGAATGGTCGCTCGAGCCAGGTAGAAATATTACCTTTCGAACCAAGCTTGGGTGAGTGGTAACAAGTCCAGGATAGTCGCACTTGAAAACGTAGTGTGCGTTGGGCGTTTAATAAGCTGAGTGAGGTTAAAATCTGAGCATGCATTAACAAAAGTTCCGCATTCGAAGGAAAATTAGTTAATTGCTGGTTTCAGTTTATCCCAAAAATATTACAAAAATTGAAATCACCAGCTAGGAATGTGGGTGCTGTAGGGTACCTTATATGCAATTTATGTAGTACGTCGTATAGATATACAGAAAGACCTGAAGGTGAATTAGGAGGACAGTAACAGGCACAGAAAATAAAATCAGAGTGTTTAAGACGCATGCGTACGCATACCACTTCGAGAGGTGACATAACGGGAATAATGAACGAAGTTTGTTCATGATTGACCGCAATCAAAACACCACCGCCAGTACGTGTTCCGCGGTCATATCTGTAAAAGGTGTACTCTTTTTCACCTTTTAAAAGCTGGATTTTTTAATGTTTGCAAAAAGCCAAGTTTCTGTTAAAATGATCACATCAGCTGAGCACAAGTCAGCTATCGATGACAATGCGTCACGCTTGTCATCGATAGCTAACGAAAGAAAATCCCTTGATAAGTTCGTGCATTCACTCCTTTTTTTTTCGCTACGCGGGTCGAGAGTGTTAGTGCTCTGCAGGCGTTCCATTCTGTAAGTGGCGCAAGAAGAAGCATAGGTCTTTTTGTTAATCAACACTTGGTCGCGACGTAGTGTGAAGCTTTTGAAAAATCAAGTAACTTTTTTTCTTTTTCCTCGCGTTGCTTTGTAAAAAGTCTACACCAAGTGACACGCTGTCGCTCAAAGTTACGACTTTTGACGTATGACGTAATAGTTCAGCAGACATCCGCTAGGTGGAGATAAGTAATTAAAGGAAAACTGAGACATCCACCTAAATGTAGCAATTTGCTACAATAGAAACCCAACCGGGTTCCTCGAAAGAAAGCCTCGCAGTTGAGGAAAAATTGGTCCTGGTCCGGGACTCGAACCCGGGACCACCGCCTTTGCGGGGCAGCCGCTCTGCCATCTGAGCTAACCAGGCGGCTAGCAGATGGCAGGGCGAAGTCGAATTTGTCGACAACTCGAAGCAAAGGCAAGTGTATGACGTAATAGTTGAGCGGAAATCCGATAGGTGGAGATAAGTAATTAAAGGAAAACTGAGACATCCACCCAAATGTAGCAATTTGCTACAATGGAAACCCAACAAGGTTCCTCGAAAGAAAGCCTCGCAGTTGAGGAAATATTTCGAGGAACCCGGTTGGGTTTCCATTCTAGCAAATTGCTACATTTGGGTGGATGTCTCAGTTTTCCTTTAATTACTTATCTCCACCTAGCGGATTTCCGCTGAACTATTACGTCATACACTTGCCTTTGCTTCGAGTTGTCGACAAATTCGACTTCGCCCTGCCATCTGCTAGCCGCCTGGTTAGCTCAGATGGTAGAGCGGCTGCCCCGGAAAGGCGGTGGTCCCGGGTTCGAGTCCCGGACCAGGACGAATTTTTCGTCAACTGCGAGGCTTTCTTTCGAGAAACCCGGTTGTGTTTCCATTGTAGTACATTGCTACATTTGGGTGGATGTCTCAGTTTTCCTTCAATGACTTTTGACGTAACAGTTCAGCGGAAACCCGCTAGGTGGAGAGAGGTAATTAAAGGGAAAATGAAACATCCACCCAATCGTAGCAACTGCTACAAAGGAAACCCATCTAGCCCTGCCTTCTGCTAGCCACCTGGTTAGCTTATATGGTAAAGCGGCTGCCCTGGAAAGGCGGGGGTCCCGGGTTCGAGTCCCGGACCAGGTCAAATTTTTCTTTAACTGCAAGGATTTTCTTTCGAGGAACCCGTATGGGTTTCCTTTGCAGCAATGGCTACGATTGGGTGGATGTCTCATTTTCCCTTTAGTTATGATTTTTGTGACAATATTTTTGTTTCAATTTCAATAAAGTAATCCACGCAATAATTGGTGTGCATTTGTTCGGTCGATTAGACCCTAAGCAATGAGCTCGCGATATACCCTTATCAGGCAGACGCCTGCTTAAGTCCTTCGACAGAATTTCGCGTACTATTTCTTCGGCACTCGCCCATGTTTCTCTCGCGCAATTCCTAATGCCGTGAAAGATAAGGTTGTCCCTTCATGTTCGATCCTCTTCATCGTCTAAACGTGTTTGCAGTGCCGCATTTTCACTTCTAGCTGCTACTTCAGTTCTAAATGTTAAGTCGTCTAGGTTCGAATCGTCAAGGCTGTTTTTGAGAGAATCGAGAATCGACTTAGCTGAGATGTCAAATCTGAAACTGGCAGCTAGCTGCTTTTGGTTTTCCTTGACTTCATCAATGAATTTTGTAAGGTCGCCATAACGAGAATCAAAGTGAACTGTCAGTTTCACTTAGCTGCTTAACTTTAACTGGGCTGTTCGCAACATTTATCATCCTGAGGTCCAGGGTTGACCTCGCCTTCTCCACAGAGTACAAGCATTTTTAAAACAACAACGCATTCAGAAATGATCGACGATAAGACGTGTGGACATGGGAATAGCAGCAACGTGTTCCGTTTTTGGGGCATTACGACTGTCCACAATAAATCGACCGCGTGTTCCCTATTCCTGTGCATTTTATTCACACATTATTGCGAAGTGGACAAACGTTTTCTTATTCTGAGTCTAACCTTCGGCGCGCAAGATGTTTCTGCCGCAATATAAGTGAACTCGATCCTCCGCCAAGCACCGGTATTAGGGGCAAGCCATTGGCTTCCGTCTACGATGATTCGAGTGCGAATATACATGCTGTTCTATTTCAATATTTTTTTCTGGCTACAGAGTTGCAATCGGCACTGTTGGAAGTATCCGTGAAAATGTTTGAATGAAGTCAAATTTTAAAAAATCACTGTCACATTAAGGCGAGAGGAAAGCAGGTCGCGTGTTTGATTCTCTGCCGCGGCGCAACCCTATTCTGGTGCAGACTGAGTGAAAAAAAAACGATGTAGGCGCACGTCCAGCAACATATGCGGTCAACATCAAGCCGTACCTGCGTGCTCCACTGTTGTCTCCCTTAAAGCCAGTGACAGGTCAAGAAGGCCGGAGAAGATCCTTGCGAGAAAAAGCGTCGCTTCTAGACTGTCAGTGTGTTTGCCCTCGCACAAGCATGATATGAAGAGGGGACAGCTTCAGTGGACAGCGTGCATATGAGTGCGTTTGCGTCTCAAAACTGGATTGCAGGCAATGCGGAAAGCACGGAGTAAAATTAAAAGAGCGCATAAGGACACGGACAATACTGAACACCACAAGCGCTCAGAAACATGAATAAGGGCCCGCTGTATTAGAAAAATAGTTTAACAAGGATAACCAGGGCTTCACAAAAGATAGCTTGGTGGCTTACAAAATGGCGCCAAATTCATGCAGAACTACGACTTGGCTTCTCCCCCAAGGGAAGGCCGGAGCACAGAAGACATGAGAATCCTAGAGCCTGCATCCTAGGCTCCTGGAGCCTGCATGCACTTGGTATAGTAGCCTTTTTCTAACGAGCTGTTCGCTTCAGCTATCACAGATTTATCTCATACAAGCATCTGCATATTCCACTCAAAAGCGGCAAATCTTTGACCATCGCTATCTCTACAGCCTCTTCTCCAAGTTATCCCTGCCTTTGCCCTAACCGAATGTACCAGCTCTTTGGCAGATTTCTCATTTTGGTTGTGCTGAATTCGGTATACTTCCCTTCGCAAGACGCATTTCATTTCTCGCATTACTTTTGCTGCCTTTCACCCAAACAAAGGTAATTGAGGCACCCGTTGATTGCAACCGAAACATTGTGGCCCGTTTCTCCCTGTTTCTTCTTAGGTATCCTTCTTCGTCCATGTATGCGATCATTCAAAGGACTTATAATAGGGTCCACACAGCCCAAGTGAAGCTAAAATGCGAAGGGTCAGCACCAATACCTAACACCCTCGGACAGTTTGTTCTTCCTAATACAGCTAGGAAGTTAGCCCGTGAAGCGTTGCACCTCAGAAAACTCAGTTTTATACTTTATGCTGCAGCGCACATGGGTCTTGACCGGTAATGGCTAAGAAAAAAAAAAACTGACCGCCAATCCACCCTGTGAAGGTGGTTGGAAAGCGAAGCTTTTTACGCCACCCTCACGGTGACTGCGGCGCACTTGATATTTCACACACTACAACGTAACTTTAACCACGGCCTTTATTATTGTTTACTTCACAACAATGTTCACTACTGCTTTATGATCGGTGTGATATACACTACTAGACTACCCCATAGTGGGGTAGTCTAGAAAATGAACCGAAGCAGTTACTAGGCTGGAAGGGTTTCGAATGACGTCAACCCTCTTTCAAGCAGCTGCATAAGCTTTGCAACAGCTGCAATCTAATCTTACGGACCGCGCCGAGCCTGTTTCCGTTGTTTGCCCGCAGCCCTTATCATCCATCATGTTGGCTCATCACATTGAAGCTTGTTTTAACACGAAAGTGTTTTATGCCGGGGCCCACCAAGACTTCACTGACGTATTTCCGTCACGGAAATACGTCATAGAACATAATACAAAGAAAGAAACCAAAAGAAAAAGTTCCACAAACATGCAAAATTTGGAAATCGAACTCACGACCTCTCGGTCCGCGACGATAGATCGCCGAGCGTTTAACCCATTGCGCCACAAACGCATTTGCAGAGAGCTACACAGACGCGCCTTATATATCTAACACTCCTCCGTGTACCCGCGCTCTTGCTCGGGGCGGTGCCGCCGCCTACGAGCAGAAAAGAGAAGTACTGCATTATGACACTAACGCGCACCGACAGTGAACGCTTCGGTGGTCTCAGCACTACGACGCCTCGATGCCAGCATTCGAAGGGACGCTGGCATCGAGAAGCACTACCAACGCCACCTAGGTGGCGTTCACCGTACTCAGCAAAGCGGAGCGTGGCCTCCGCATTTAGCTCTGAAAATGTTTCTGAAGTTGATCGCGGAGGCTGCAATTACGACGCGCTGTACGCGCTGATTTGACTCGGTGACGATTCAGTTACGTGCTTTGTCTTGCGCGTTGTATTAGTGTGTCAGTTACGTGCTTCGTCTTTCGCGTTGTGCTAGCGTGTGCAGCGTAGTGCAGCTTCCATATGCACGACGGTTGCTCATGGTCATCGACGTTGGTAGTCGTGATGGAGGAGACGTGCCACCAGGCGTCAGCGTGGGTGCATCAACGCCTAAGGGCGCTTTAGCCACAAAACACCAATAGACATTATATATCAATGTGCAATAAACATTACACTACTTCTGTGAAGACACGTTTCACTTTCGTGTTCTATACCGATTCCTATATAAGAGGGATCAACCACATTTTTTTTTGTGGTTTTTCTTGCGAAAACGAGTGCTTAGTTGTACGCTGAATGCCTGAATTCAAGTAAGCTATACTGCTATACCTGCAATTGTTAGCGGTTCGTCGGGATCGTTTTTTGCTTACAACGAGGGACACGACAGAACCTTTGGCTGGTAGAGGTACAAAGCTTCGCTTTAAAAAAATAAAACAGGAGATTATAAGTGCGCGTCCGCTGTTCCACTACCACGTCGCAGTAAGTCTATGATATTGTAGTATTTCCGCTTCACTGTGCAGAAACGTATGCTACCGGAGCGGAGGACGGCGTGAGTGAGCTGGTTCTGAACAACGTTGTCCCACGTGACCAGGGCTCGTACACCTGTGTGGCCGAGAACGGTGCCGGGCAGCATAAGGCCACAGCAAACGTTGTGATCGGAGGTGAGTGAGCAGTCACTGTTGTGTCACGGATAGCGACTGTGCTCTCGGCTGCGCTTGACGAGCACAATGACCTGATACCACGGTTCTGCGTACTGCGTTTACATGAATCACTTTTTATTGTGACAGCATTTACATGGACACTTCAACCGGATTTCTGCCGTCGTCGTTACCGCCGCCGTGAGGTTCCGTATAGACTCCGCGGGCGATAAAATTGTCGCCGCGCGCCGTATGCGCGAGTGAAAGCGCGCGGGGGACGCGCGCTATCACGGAGAGCGAACGCACAGCGCAAAGCAAACGCGACCGTCGCACGAAAGGCCGTGGGGGTATGGGAGGGAGGGAGGGAGGCGGGCCGCGCTATGCTAAGGGACCAAATGCGTATCTTGCAACCGGGTGCAAGGGGAACTGGCAACGCAATCTCCCACGCGAAAGCAATAAAGCTGGAATGCAGCGCGGGAGGGAGGGGGGGGGCTGCTTCTGCTCTGCCAACAACTATGCTTGTACTGGCTGTGGTGGCGCTCGCCCGCACCGTCTCTCATCTCCACACGGCTCTGACCTTTTTATGGCTGTGCATTCGCCGCTCAGTTTCCGTTGAAGCGATAGACCGCATGAACCTTCGCCCGCTGCGGCGGCTGCGCTTGCTGCCAGCGTTTTGACAGTCGTTGTCTGCGATCATTCAGTGTAATCTATTCATGTTTGCTTGTGCGCGATGACACCACGCTTGTCAATTCAGTTAGAAAGCGAATGTGGCCAAGTTTATGCAGCCGATAAAACTACCATCCCTACTCCGAATAGCTCTCTGCTAATGTGGTATCGCAATTGATGCTTCGCCTTTCGGGCGAAACTGCGACATTTTTTTTGTTTGCAAATGTCACATTATTTTCTTTTTGTAGGGCAAGCACTTAAGCTAAGAGCCACCTATGAATTCTCGACACAATGCATGAAGTACGAAATGTACGGAAACTAAGCCAAGAAAGCTTAACATGTTAACTTCCCCGCTTCTGTGACTGATGTTCAAATAGAAAGAAAGCGCCGTCAGAATAACTTCACACTGACAGCGTTATGCACCGGCTACTTTGCCAGACGTTTAGCATCCTTTTGTAGGATTCTGTTGTGGCATAGAAATATGTCTTGTATGCCAGTGGGATGCTAATTTGCCACCAGCGATTCAAAACATCTCACCTGTGCCTAAGCCGCAGCATCGCTGGAAAAACATTGCCTCGCCAGAAATCTTTTCATTGCTTAAGAAATCGGAAAGCCGGTTTTAGTTATCAGACAAGGACGTGCTAGCGCGGTGCCTTAGAAGCGGTTTTCTTAGCTCAATGAGGAACGCTGGCCTCCCTGATACAACCTCCCACAGAATGCGAAGTTCCTGGCCTTAAATTTTAATGCGTAAGCATTCTTTGGCGAGTATCACAGCAAAATCTGTCCGTAACAACACGAAAAGTGTCCCACTCTTTATCTGTAAAATAAACGCATAATTATCAAAGTTAAGACATTTAGTCGTTATTATAGGGTAAATGTAGATGATTGGTAGCTTTAGAACTTCTAAGAAAGGAATTCAATATGAAAAAACATTTACGCAGAAACTCCTCTGCGAGTAGTCTAAGCATGCGTAAGCATCGTGCCACTTGTTCATTTCTATGCAGCCCGGTGTCATTATCAATGTTATGAAACTTAATTCGATCATTACAAATGACAGCGCTGCGGCGAATCGAACTGCTGCCGACGGGGTTGCAAGGTGAATGGATGACGCAAGCAAACTACTGCAGGTGGTGGCGCCAGGTGCGCTGATCACGCTCCGATCATTATAAGCCGTTATCGCTCTTTAGCGCCTTATCCATCCGCGTCGAACCATTATGAGCGGTGATAAACTGCACTCCAGCGGCGGCGGCGGCGACTGCGTCTGGTGCGGCCGCGAGGGCCGTATCTTGAAAGTGATCTGCGATGGCGACAGAGAGCGCCGACAGCTGACAGCCTCGTGTGCGCTGTCTTCTCGCCACTGAGTTCGCGTTGAAGAGAGACGCGCGGGCCCCAATCTCGAAAGTGATCTGCGATGGGGGCTCAGTTCAGCGAGTGCTGACAGCTTCGTGTGCTCTGTGTAGCTCGTGTTGAAGCGAAACGTAGCATGGAGGTGAATTCGCTCACTGCTGAGGGCGCTATCTCAAAGCGATCATCTTACGGAACGGACGGACGGACGGATGGACGGACGGACGGATGGACGGATGGACGATTTTTCTCGTTGGGTAAGCATAGAAATGCTTACGCATTTTAAAAAATAATAAAAAGGATAACCATTCTCGTCATGCCGCCTTGAAAGCTTACTTTCCCGCATCACTGGTGTGCGAGCAAAGCAGCCTGCTTTGGGATTGCGGAGTACAAAAAAATGATAGAATCGCTGAATGGTAGATGTGATAATAGTATAATAGTAGATGATTGGTAGCCTTTAAAAAAGAAAAGAAATGTGTGACGTCGCCGTCGCCACGCCAAGGTCGTAACAAAAAAGGACAATAAAAAATAGAAAATAAAAAAACTGTGATGTGAAAAAAAAAACTGTTGTGACGGTGTTTCCGCTTCGTTGACATGGTTTATCTGTAAAATAAGTACATAATTGGTCAGGTTAACACATGTAATGGTTATAATAGTGTAATAGATGAGTACTAGCGATGGGCACACATGCATAGCAGCATAAGCTATAACTAAATAAGTAAGGAAAAACGAAGTAGCAGCCAAGCCAAAGAATGCTTACGCATAGTAGACAATTCTCAGAACTTCTGTAGCATTTTTTAATCTTTATTTGCTTACCAACAAGGTGATGCCGGCTGAAATCCACTGATACTTGTACGACATGTTAGAATCAGTTGTAATGAGCGATGATATGGTCAGGCGATGGTGCGGGCGATTCGGCACAGGCCTATTCAATGTGCACGATGAATACTGTACTGACTGGCCGTCTCTCGTTATGGTACACGTGATAGAATGTGTGAGAGAAGCAGCTGACAAAAAATTGACACTTCATAATTTCTAAGCTCTCCTTCCATGTTTTCGGATACCAGCCGCTGCTTGCTGCATGAGAACAACATTATATTCGCCTGGTCAACATTGCGTTAGCGATGCTGCGGCTCATGTGGAGGTGACGTCCTGGATTCAGTAACTAGCGGCAGATTAGCATTATACTGGCATTCAAGAATTGGCCCTGTGCTACGACTAATTCATACAAAAGGAAAGTTCACGCCTAGTATAATGGCTGATGCATTACTATATCTGAATTTTATTTCGTATGCTCGTGCCTCGCGTTAAAATAAATCGGTACTTACATTCTACGCTGCCCTCGTACAAAATGCCGAATCTTTTTCGCCGTTGGTCTCGATCACTTGCTTTTGTTTTGTATAATAACAATTATTGTACCTAAGCATTCTGTAATTAGACCCTGGGCAACTTTGAAAGCTGATCCTGCATCCTTGTCCTACTCTTTCCAGTAAGTGGCATCACAGCACTTTGAGATGCCCCCACCTCCTCCCTTTTTTTCCGCCTTCTATCTGTGCATATAGTGGTAGGTCTTACATTTCCGGGTGCTATTTTCTAAACCATTCACACCTTCATAGCGTTCACACTTGTGCTGTGGCCCGCGCAGTCAGTCCTGTGATAGCGGAGGCCCCGTCGTACACCGAAGTGGCCGCAGGCGATGAGCTGTGGCTACACTGTGCCGCCAATGGAGAACCTGCACCAAAGATGTTCTGGCTCAGGGACGGACATCAGGTCGACAACGGAGGTGGTCGTATTCAGCATTGGCACAATGGCTCTCTGCACGTCAAGCCGGTCGAGGTACCCCGCAACCCTAGTGATTGTCATGTCATGTAAGATCGCATTTATGATCGCGAAGACAGACGGAGCCGTATCAAAGCGTTTTGTCAAACTCTGGAAACCGCTTCGCGTCAGATAACTGGATAGGTGGATATTATGAGCATCTTTGAAGCGGATGGAGGCGAATGCCACTAAGCGCTTTATTTCTGCCTTTCTTCTGCTCTTATTATGGTCACTCCAAGGCTCTTTAAGGCCCATAGTTCTTATTAACAAGCCATCAGTCCTGGCATAAATTGATTGTAGTAGATGCTATTTTCTGAGTTCCCTGCTTTAGCACCTCCAACACTGGACCTGTTTTTAGTATTCTACACCACAGATTCATTAACCTGTCCCTTATTATTCTTAACGCTCGTGGCATTGCGCTGGGTTGCGACGTCCTCGTAGACCTCTGGATGAATAGTGCTATATTCTACAATATACGCACTGTTTTTATCCCACGCTACCTGTCTACAGTTGGTCATCGGCAAATGTTATCCTCATCATCGACAAACACTTTGTTCTCAAACATCCTTATCTGGCTTTGAATGCTACTGCACTGCCTGAATTATCCTAAAGCTTTCCTGTCTTGATTTTATTCTTCGCTGTTTGATATCTTTCCATCGCTGACTTCTCCATCACGCATATTCATTATGCTGTTCAATGTTAAGTAACTTTACGGTTGTAAAGGTAATCGAGGTTCATGCTTATGTAACTTTACGATCAATCAGGTAATCGAAAAATCTGTGGAGTACAATAAACCTCCCTCTATAGTTTTTATAGATTATGAAAACGCATTTGATTCAGTAGAGATACTAGCAGTCATAAAGACATTTCGTAATCAAGGAGTACAGGAGGCATACGTGAATAACTTGGGAAATATCTACAAAGATGCCACAGCTACATTGGTTCTCCACAAGAAAAGTACAAAGTTACCTATCAAGAAAGGAGTCAGGCAAGGAGACACAATCTCTCCAATGCTATTCACTGCATGCTTAGAAGTATTCAAGCTCTTATACTCGGAAGGCTTAGGAGTGAGGATCAACGGCGAACGTCTTGGCAACCTTCGGTTTGCAGATGATTTTGTACTATCAGCAACAATGGGGACGAATTGCAACGAATGATTCAGGACCTTAACCGAGAAATTGTAAGAGTGGGGGTGAATATTAATATATAGAAGACAAACGTAATGTTCAATCGCCTGGCCAGGAAACAAGAATTCAGGACCGCTGTCAGCCTCTAGAGTCTGTATAAGAGTACGTTTATCTTGGTCAATTACTCACAGGGGCTCATCAGAAGAAAATCATGAGAAGAAAATTTACAGAAGAATAAAAATTGGATGAAGTGCACACGGCAGGCATCGCCAAATCCTGACTGGGTGCTTACCAGTGTCGTTGAAAAGAATAGTGTACAATCATTGCATTCTACTGGTGCCAACGTATGGGGCCAAAATTTGTAGGTTAACAAAGAAGCTCGCGAAGAAGTTAACGACCGCACAAAGAGCGGTGGAACGAAAAATGTTAGGCCTAACGTTAAAAGACAGAAAGAGAGCGGTATGGATCAGAGACCAAACGGGGATAGCCGTTATTCCAATTGACATTAAAAGAAAAAATGGAGCTGGGCAGGCCACCTAATGCGTAGGACCTATAACCGATGGACCATTATAATTACAGAATGGATACCAAGAGAATGGAAGCGCAGTCAATGAGGGCAGAAAACTAGGTGGGGTGATGAAGTTGGGAAATTTGCAGGTGCAAGTTGGAATCAGCTACCGCTAGACAGGGGTAATTAGAGATCGCACGGAGAGGCCTACGTCCTGCAGTGGTCGTAAATATAGGCTGATGATGATTACGGTGATGGGCGCCTAAGTTTAACCTCACAAATAATCCATTTGCATACTGCATTTGCATGATGGCGGCACTCGAGTACGGCGCATCGACTTGTTCTCGAAATTATTGATATTATAGTCCTAATTCCAAAATGATGTAAAAATGTCTAGCCTTCGCAGTGTACAAAACGCTTCCGCATCTCTTTTTGTGGCTTTTGCTTCGAAATAGGTCTGCAAAGGGGAGCTAGCCCTAACCTTAATTCCTTATCAAAATAAAAGCCGGCAGATCCCACGCCCTGTTGGAATCGATGTTATGCGAAGCAGTGTGCGGGGACCCTACCAAGTTAACGAAACGACCATGAGAGCACGAAGGCGTAGGTGGCTCTTTCATGACCTACATGACACGCATGTTATAACATTCACGTCATGAGTTCCCAGGAGTCCCTTTGGCTACACCTAAGAGACCTTAAGGTGAAAGCCTTAGTCATGCTCATGACTATGGCTTCGACTATCAACCTTAGCCTTTTCCTTCACTTAGTACCACATCTGAACCCATTCCATTGCTTTTTGAATGTTGATCTTTTTTCGCTGAGTCATTCTTATTTTTGCTGAGTCATGTTCATGACTATGACTTCTAGCACAATCCTTCACTGTTTCCTTAACTTAGTGCCCACGTCCGAACCCATTTCAGTGGTTTTTGAGTCTTAATCTTCTTCTCGCTAAGTCATTGCCATTTTTTCTGAGTCATGCTCATAACTATGACTTCTACCACCATCGCTTAGTGTTTCCTTCACTTAGTACACACGTCCGAACCCATTTCAGTGGTTTTTGAGTGTTAATCTTTTTTCGCGGAGTCATTGTCATTTATGCTGAGTCATGCTCATAACTATGACTTCTACCAACATTCTTTAGTGTGTCCTTCACATAGTACCCACGTCCGAACCCATTTCAGTGGTTTTTGAGTGTTAATCTTTTCCACTGGGTCATTGTCATGACCTACATGATACGCATGTCATGACATTTATGTCATGACCTATCCCTTATGTTTTTCATACACTCCTGTCATACTATTGTTACGACGCGCGACAAACGGTGTTTATTGAACAGGCCTCAGGGCGAGCCTCCGACGAGCAAGAAGAGTTCTCTTCTTCGTCTTCTCCGCTAACACTCCTCCTCTTCTACTAATGCGGCTACATTTACTGTAATATTCCTCCCCTCCTAGACGAAGCCCGCCGGGCAAGTCAGCTAAGTTCTCGGTGTGAAGGGCTTGAGACGAGCGACATGCACAACCTCAGTCTTGGCGGAGCGCCGTCCAGTTGCGGTGAGACGCGCCAGTCGATAATTCACTTCACTGAGTTGGTCAACAATAACGTACGGGCCAGTATAGTTGGCAAGAAGTTTCTGACACAGGCCACGTTTGCGCACCGGACACCATAGCCAGACTAGATCCCCTGGAGAATAGGTGACATCCCGATGGTGCCTGTCGTACCGTGCTTTTGACCGCTCTTGCGAAGCCAGAGTACGTACGCGGGCCAAGCGTCGAGCTTCTTCAGCGAGACACAGAGTCTCGGCGATGGTGAGATCGTCGTGGTTGGAGAAAGAAAATATGGTGTCCAGTGTGTGACGCGGCGGACGAGCGTAGAGTAGGAAAAACGGGCTGTAGCCAGTAGTCTCGTGCTTTGCTGTGTTAAAAGCGTATGTAATGAATGGCAAAATGTCGTCCCAGTTTTTATGGTCCGATGCGACGTACATGGACAACATGTTCACCAGTGTGCGGTTGGTACGCTCGGTCAGCCCATTTGTTTGCGGGTGATACGGTGTCGAGTGGCGAAAGCTGGAAGCGCATAATCGAAGAAGCTCTTCCACGACATCTGCAGTAAACTGGCGGCCGCGGTCACTGATGATTACTCGAGGAGGGCCGTGACGGAGAATGATCGAATGCAGGAGGAAAAAGGAAACTTGGCTGGCGGTGGCAGATGGCAAAGCAGCTGTCTCGCAGTACCGGGTCAGATGGTCGGCACATACGATGATCCAACGGTTCCCTTTCGATGAGCGGGGAAAGGGACCCATGAGATCAATTCCAACTTGCTCGAAAGGAGAGCTCGGAGGCGTCACTGGTTGTAGGAGGCCGGCTGGCGTCGTAGTTAGGTGTTTGTGGGCCTGACACTGAGCGCAACTGGCCACATACATTTCAGTCGACCGACGCATTCGGGGCCAGTAAAACCGTTCTTGGGCACGATGAAATGTACGCGCTGCTCCGAGATGTCCGGAGGTAGGATCGTCGTGCATAACCTGCAGAATAGAGGTGCGTAGCTTCTCCGGAACTACAAGAAGGAAGCGGGCACCAGTGGTTGCGAAATTCCTCTTGTAGAGGAGGCCATCACGAACACAAAATCCACGGCTTGTTGTGGAGTCATGCTCGTTGAAAAGTGGCTCTAAGCTGAAGTCTTCTCGCTGCTCCTTCTCGAAGGTCTCTTTATCAGGGAATGCAGGTGCCAAAGAAGCAATCAAGTGATCAAAGTTATCGGCATCACAAAGAGTGGTGTTTAGCGGCATTCGCGAAAGGCAGTCAGCATCAGCGTGTCGCCGACCACTCTTATATGAAACTGTGAAGTTGTACTCCTGAAGACGTAGAGCCCAGCGCGCGAGTCGACCGGAGGGATCACGAAGATTGACAAGCCAACACAACGAATGATGATCTGCGACGATTGTGAATGGGCGTCCATACACGTACGAGCGAAAACGTTGCACAGCAAAAATGACCGCTAGGCATTCCTGCTCCGTAACGGTGTAATTGCGTTCAGGCTTACTTAACGTACGACTCGCATAAGCAATGACATGCTCGTTCCGGCCGCATCGCTGAACGAGGACTCCCCCGACCCCCACGCCACTCGCATCGGTGTGGATCTCTGTTGGTGCAGCTGGGTCGAAATGCCGAAGGATGGGACCCGTCGTCAGTAAGAACTTCAGTTGACGAAAAGATGCGTCACACTCGTGAGTCCACTCAAAAACGGCGTCCTTATGCAGAAGACAAGTCAGGGGATAGGCGACATCGGCAAAAGCAGGTATAAATCGGCGGAAATAAGAGCAGAGGCCTAGGAAACTACGAAGCTCTTTAACAGACCGAGGAGGCTTAAACGCTTCAACAGCTGCTGTCTTTTGTGGATCAGGCCTGATACCATCCTTGTCTACAAGATGGCCAAGCACCAATGTCTGCCGCTCACCGAAGTGACATTTGTTAGAATTGAGTACTAGGCCGGCGTTTTCGATGCAGTCTAAGACGACTTCCAGGCGCCTGTTGTGCTCTTCAAAAGTGCTTCCAAAGATGACAACGTCGTCTAGGTAACACATGCAAATATGCCATTTGAGGCCTCGAAGAATTGTGTCCATAAATCTTTCGAAACTCAAAAAGGCCATCCGGGGTTATAAAGGCCGTTTTTTCTTTATCCGCCGGGTGCATTGGGATTTGCCAGTAACCCGATCGCAAATCTACAGAAGAAAAGTAGGATGCTGAATGAAGGCAATCCAATGCGTCATCAATCCTTGGAAGAGGGTAAACGTCTTTCTTGGTAATGGAATTGAGACGGCGGTAGTCCACACAAAATCTCCAAGTATCATCTTTCTTTTTCACCAGTATAACTGGAGCAGCCCACGGACTAGATGACTCCTGAATTACTCCTTTCTGTAGCATTTCGTGAACCTGTTCGTCCATAATCTGGCGCTCTGACGGTGACACTTTATAGGGTTTCTGTCGAACAGGCTGCGCCGACCCCGTGTTAATTCTGTGCTTGGTTCGAGACGCAGGAATGGACGGCGCGTTATCGCCCTGGGCGAAGTCGAAGATGCTTAAGTGTTTAGTCAGGACGTTCACTAATGTACGGCGCTCGTCCATGCTGATCGACTTGCTGATCATTGGCAGAATCTTCGAGTCCTCCGAGCAGATGTCAACTCGTGTATGTGGAGCATCTGTGAGCACGGCGACGGGCGTCGATCTGTGCTCTTTGAAGGAAGCAAGCTTCATGCCAGCAGGTACCACTGCGTTTTCGCCTGAAGGGTTGACAACCCATAATTTGGAGCGCCGCTGAGCAACAGACACAAGACAATGTGGCAGAAAAATGTTCTTCTTCGTGCACGGTAAATACGCCGGCTCTACTGTGGCGTCGAAGGCCCGATGAGTGGTAGTAGCGCAGCCCACCGGCACACACACAGCTGACAAAGCAGGCACGAGAGTGTCCTCACAGGCATGAAATGCGCCATCCTCGTTTGGAGCATCCTGCATGAGCTCGTAAGAAATGTCACCACTCACAAACATCTCCCCTGTTCGGCAATCAACGGTGGCACCGCACATCTGCAGAAAATCAATACCTAATATAACATCATGTGAGGAACGGGGGAGGATTGTAAATTCAGTCGTGAAAACTCTACCACCCAATGACACTTGTGCAGTGCAAAAACCAACAGGCCGCAACGAATCCCCGCTCACGCCACAAAATGTTGCCACTTGGTTCCATTGAAATACCACTTTGCGTCCTAATAACCTTTGGAAAGCGAGACTCATCACAGAGACAACAGCACCGGTGTCCACTAACGCCAATGTAGACACACCATCAACGAGGACTTTCACTTTGTTCTTCAACATAAACACAGGTGGAGGCATATCTTTCAGCAGCGAATCTCCAGCGACCTCACCTCCATTGGCCGCGCTCTCTAGTTTTCCGGCGGTGGTGATCTTGCGCGACGCCGTGGTGAAGGAGACCGGTGCAATCGAGGAACAGGAGGTGGCGTCACGCTACGATCAGAGGCAGGTGAGCGGTTCCGTAAGCTTCCTTGCCAAAAGTTGCTGCTAGAAGGCGATTGCGCCATAGAAGGCCATTGGGCGTTGGGGGCTGGGGCAGCAAGTTGATCGTACGGATACCTTTGGCGTTGAGGACAAAAACGGGATATATGGCCAAGGACGCCGCAGACGTAGCATGTCGGAAGCGGACGGCTTCTGCGGTAGTCTTCAGAGCTGTCAGACACGTCTGCACGCCTAGGACGAATGACTGGGTCGTAACGCGGAGCATTGCCAGTGGTGGGGCGTCCCGAGGAACGTGCGTAACGAGGGTGAGGTTCAAATCGGGTATCCGAAGAGTAGTGGCCTCTCGATGCCGGTGCGTGTCGGTACTCTGACACATTCGCGACGCTGACAGACGGTTGCCATCCATTCAAAGGTGGTGAAGTCGCCGGGGCTTGCGAAAAGGAGGCATCAGAGACATCAGGCAGGCGACGTGTCGTCTCGGTGTGCCTGTCTAGCTCTTCGCGGACGATCTGTCGTATGGTCGACGCCAAGTCAAATGAAGAGCTCATATCGATGCTGGCCACAGTGGTAACATTGGCCAATCGGCCAAACTTTGGCGTTATTCGGCGCATCTTCAGCGCCTCGAACGTACGGCAGTGCTTCATGACATCAGACACTGAAGCGAGACTGTCCTTGCCGATCAGAAAATTGTAGACATCCTCTGCTATGCCCTTGAGCAGGTGCCCGACCTTGTCTTCCTCGGTACCTACCAAGTTAACGAAAAAAACATGAGAGTACCAAGACGTAGGCGGCTGTTTCATGACCTATATGACGTGCATGTAATGACATTCATGTCATGACATATCATTTATGTTCGTCATATACTCTTGTCATAGTATGCAAATTTTGGTACATACCAAGTTAACGAAACGACCATGAGAGCACAAAGACGTAGGCGGCTAGATAGATAGATAGATAGATGGATAGATAGATAGATATATAGATAGATAGAGAGATACTGTCATAGTAGCAAATGTTCACCAAGAAATGCTTCGCATTTAAACCCGATCAAAATACGATAGTAAAACTTCAGTTTATTATTCTTGTTTCTGAGGTTTTACGTCCCAAAACCAGTTCTGATTATGAGGCACGCCGTAGTGGAGGGCTCCGGATTAATTTTGACCACCTGGGGTTCTTTAACGTGCACTACAACGCAAGCACACGGGCGTTTTTGCATTTCACCTCCATCGAGATACGGCCGCCGCGGCCGGGATTCGATCCCGCGATCTCGTGCTCAGCAGCGCAACGCCATAGCTGACTGGGCCACCGCGGCGGGTACTTCAGTTTCACGAGGCAACTAGTGGGAGATTTGAGAACTAGGAGAGCACGAGAGGATCGCTTCTAAGTTATAGTGCCCGTATTATTGGAGCTCATGACACAATCCAGAATTCTCGCCTCGTCTGGTTAAGGAAGCCTGCCTTCAATGACCCACTGACGTGCATAAGCTATGTCGAGCAAAAAATGCGATGAACATAAGCGCAGGGTGTAAATAACGGAAACGTGCAGGATGTGCAGTCAGCGCCTAACCTACGATAGACGATAAAAATGAATATGCGAAAAGTTCCGAAATCTTTCGAATTGAGGCTGCTGATCAGTCGTTTGCCTCGTGATCGATTACGCGCCATGCTTGACAAACCGACCGTGCTTGAGGCGTCACATCAAGGAATGGAACCCCCCCCCCCCCTCAGAGGCACGCTCTACACTTTGAAGGCAATTCGCAGTCCTTGCCTACTTCAGACACTCCGAGTCTGTCTGTCTAGCCTCTTATGCTGACCTAGTGACTAAAATTTCTTACTAACTTGGGTCACTGGGTACATGTTCGTGGTCATGATGCTGTCGTGGTCGTTTCGTCGTCGTCATATTCCAGCTTCGTCATTTGACAGTCATCATGCTGTCGTCGTACCATTGTCATCACATAAGGAAGTGATGAAGATGGGCATCCAGCTGTCGTCATGCAGTCGCTGTTGCACCGCCTTCATCATACACAATCGACCTGGTTCCTTCTCAGTGTATCGGACGTAATTATGCTCTCATTCAATCTTGATTGTGTCTTTGTTGTCATGCCCCATCGTCGTCGTTGCGTAGTCATCATACAGTCGTCCTCATACCATTGTCGTGATGCTGTCGTGGTCGTTCTGTTGCCGTCACTCCCCCTTCGTCATACGATTCTCGTCACACCGTCGTTTTCACCCCGTGTTCGTCATACACTCGTCCTCCCATTATCATCATGCCGCCATGTCACGCTGTCATCGTTGTGCCATCGATACCATTCAAGAATCGTCATCCCATTGTCACCATACCGCCTTCATCGTCCCATCGACGTCATTACTTCGTCGTCGGCCATGACCATGGCGGCATGATAAAGACGTAATGGCGATAGAACGCGCCCTTCGTCGCCACGTCGTCATCATATAGTCGTATTCATGTCTTTATGGTCATGGCCGACCCTGGCAAGCTAATGTCAATCAAAATCGTCCAATCACGGATACAGCGTATGTCGCATTTAACTAAATAATAATAATAACTTTATTTGCCATCATACATATTAGATGGGAGGACGGAGGGAAAAAAGCAGCTCACATGCAGCTTGACCAGCCCACAGCCCCTGATTTGTTTATTTTGGCAAAAGCAGCATATCAACACATAAAAGTATACAAAAAATTGTCACAGTAAATGAAATGTAACAAACAGGGTGATGACGGTGTTTTGAACAAAAACACGTTCTATTGACATACAAACCACGGAACCGCATGAAATCACAGCGAAATGAAGTATGCAAAATTACGCATTGTACATAATGCGGAAATTTCGATAAGAACAAGAAAATAAATCAAAGCCATTTAATTCGTAGGCATTCAAAAGACAGGGTAACGTGTAAGATAAACGCTGTTGTCCGGTATTAAGAGGAGGAGTATGAACTAACCAGCTTTCTGCATATCTAGTTGGGTAGCATGGTAATTTATTTTCCAAATTTGCAATAATTTGTAGACTACTGAGGTTTTCTCTTATCTCTGTTTTGAACTTCACGCTCAATCTGTATTTATACGAGTTGTGTATACTGATTACTGTGGCACTGATAAAAAGTTGAGCGGTGTGGGATCGGTATGGTGCATTATAAACATGACGAATGCAGTTTTTCTCATCAAGGAAGGGAAATATGAGAATCAGCACTGCAGATTGTAAATAAAGGTGTCTTTAGCAACACGCTACGTTCCTACATTGCTTGAATGCTAATTACATTAACCTCAACAGTCATCTTGAGTTGGGCTCTGCCAGAATGTATCCCCCTTTCAAACCGAGTCAACGTGCTCCAGCTTAAAGTGCGTGTTTAACAAAGCGCGTCCCTCTCTGGCATTATCGCAGGCCGGCGACGCTGGGGAATATCATTGCTTGGCGAGCAACAAGTTTGGCATGGCCCAGGCCAACCTCACCCTGTCTGTCCTCACGCCACCTTCGTTCGACGAGCCACCCGCCGATGTCGTTGCAATTGAGAACGAAGCTGCGACGCTTAAGTGCGCCGCCAGTGGACTGCCAGCGCCCACGTATGCCTGGTTCAGGGTAGGGCAGGACGCCGTCCAAACAAGCGCCTCGCCCAATGGAACACTGCACATTTTGCGGGCACAGGGCTCTGACGAAGGCCTCTACCGGTGCCAGGCGAGCAACGCGCTTGGCACGGCCACAGCTCAAGCTCGCCTCATCCTTCAAGGTAACCGCGAACCAGTGAACAGGAGCATCGCGTGTCTTTTGTGGGTCTGTAGACGATAAACTAATTTCCTTAACTATTCCCTGCGCTTTATGCGCTCTTTAAACCACGTTAACATCTGCTCGCAGAAGGGACAGCGGCAATACGTGCGCTTCATGCCCACGTGTCAATATCAGGGCTTTCTTGCGCCACCATAGGAAGGTTAGCTCAACTCAGAGGCTCAATTATATTTCGGGTGTATGAGCCACGTATGAGGTTTTCTTTACACGTATACCGTTAAATATTTCACTGTTCTGAAAAACTCGAAACCCCACACCATGCCTTGTCGAAAGTTGTTTTTGTGAAGTGAAGATGCCTCGTATAACGCCAGCATCTTGCCGTCAGCACAACCACTGTTAAGAACATGTCCGCGCAACTACTTTAGCTGGCTACCACTTATTTTCACAGCACGCCAAAAAGGCAGCCATTACACTGGCTTTTTGTTTTTAAGCCTGTTTTGTTAACTGTTAATGTGCATTCTACCTCACCACTTGTGCGCACCGCGTTTTTGTTTTTCATCGTGAAATGCAAAACGCTTCCTAAGTGCAGCAAACAAGCTAGTCACTGTGAGTGATAGCGTGTTAGCATGGTTGCCATGCTGCATCAAACGTCTCTACATTTATTGCAGTAACAGTGAAAACATCGCATTTAAGCACAAATATGTCTTGGCATGGTGGCGTGCAAGACAGTGGTGCGAAATGTCTAAATTATGTGAAGGGCCAAAATATTGTGGTATCCTTTATTTAAGAAAATTATGGCCGCCACCTTACGCGAAGCTACCAACGTCACACTTAAAAGCCTATAGTAATAGCCACCAGAAAATCAGTGTTATTACGTACTGCGTCTAGCAACTGCCATGTTACAGCAATTTTCGTTTTTCCTTTGCAGCAGATAATCAAAGTAATACAGTGCCTCAATTCAATTGCGCGGCAAATTATTTCTTCATAGTGTGATCGGAACCACACGTTGGGTGTGCTCCAATTCTGGCCAGCATCGTAAGCAGTCTACGTAAACAGCTAACGATACAACTAAGACAACTTCAAGCCCATGTCATGGAACGTTTCTGAAACCGTCTGGGAGACGATGGAAAGGATGATGATTTATCGGTATCCCCTGTGAAACGGGGCCGTGACAAATAGTCCCCTAGACTGCTTCAGTTAATCATGTTTGCTATACATGCTTTTCATTCTAGCATTTTTGTATACATTGCCTCAATGGTTTTTTTCCTTAAAAATCTACCTTGTACCGCAACGTATGCATGTAACGGATCCGGTCGCCATCAATCTCTTCCCTGCTCTTTTCCCACCAATACTCTAAACGCCTCCTGCTTATCTCGACTGCTGACCAGTACATGCTTCCGTCCACTTTAAATCCAAGCGCTTCTGGAAGGCGTGCATTAACCACGGGACACACTGGGTCGCATTCAATTACAATGTGCTGAGTGGTCTCCAGATTTGTGCTGCAGCATACGTACACAATTCATTTTGTTGTGAGTATTTTCTCGTGTATGTTCTTGTCCTTATAATACGCGACCAGCTCGACCCTCAAAAAGCACGGCCCTTCGTGTTATCGCACAGAATTTCCCTTCTAATTTCTTTCTTCTCCTTCTTTACATCTCTCTGGTCCTTTTTGTTGCCATTCTTTGTACCCAATTCAGTGTTTATGTTTCTCTTACTTTTTTATTATTCTTGGTTGTCTTTCACACTTTCAATTGCCCTGTACTTGGTTCGCCACTTGACCACTTCCTCCAATCTGTGTTCACGCGTTTCAGGTACGGGTGCACTTAAGCCTTCCAATCCCGGCCACGGCCGCCACATTTCGATGAGGGCGAAATGCGGAAACACCCGTGTACTTGGATTTAGGTGCACGTTAAAGAACCCCAGGTGGTCCAAATCATTCTGGAGTCTCCTACTACGGCACGCCATATAATTAGATTGTGGTTTTGCACGTAAAACACCTTAATTTATTTTTTTTGCTGTCTTTGCAAAGCTAGCTTCTTTGACGTCTTCGTCAGAACTGGAACGAGACTTAAGATTACCGCTGTCCGCTTAGCCGTCTACGGCGTGTGTTGAAACATAGCCAATAAAGGGACAGCTCGGGGACCTCATGCACCACAAAATAGTATTGTCCCTTCACCGCAGAGCGATGGCCATGCATTTATACGAGTAAGATCAAGTGTATCTCGCGATATGATATGCGTGCTTAAGAGACCCTCTTTTTTTGACTGACTGATTTGCACACCACTTCACGTTTAATGGCATCATAAATATTGCGGAAGCACCAACACATCGCTACTAACAGTCTGGCTGAGATCATTTAGTTCGTTTAGACGGACGCAGAATGCTTTTTCTAGTGGGCTTTAAGCACAAAGCGGCAGCAAAATTGATATGATGGTGGCGAATGAAAGGTGCGATGATAACATATCGCGCGCTAGACTAGTGCGGCCACTGATCTTATTAAAGCGCTAAGACTACATTGCAAGGCCAAATGCTTCTGTACATTGTCGAAAAATGAATCGCAGCATTTAGGTACGTGCCAGAACCTCGGAACAGTCTTCAGAGAATGTGCACGCACTGCGCGCTAATGTAAACACCTAGTGGCTAGCAGATGATGCAACGCGCCATCCACACTGTGTGTAGTTGAGCCAGTGTCCACCTAAAGGCGACTCCGCTCGATCTCGCCGCCGCCAATACCTGCAGGCATTTCACTGGCACTCCTTAACATTGCAGATCCATTGCCGCTGCTAATATTCTACTAACTAATAATAATAATTTCAGGATAATAATATTAATGCGAAAGCATTATATGCGCCATTACGCGAAAATCCATTCCTGTAACCGAAAAATCCTACCAAAAATGGCTGATGCGGCAAAGAGTAAAAACACGTCATAAAATGCTCCGATTGACGTCGCTTATGTTAGGGAGGTTCCCGTAAACAAAATTTCGCAAGAAAATTTGGTGCATTTCGGTCTGGGTGGGGATCGAACCCAGACCTCCGGTGTGTGAGACGAGCACGCTTCCCCGACGCCACGGCAGTTTTTTTTTCTTTCATGGTTCCATGGTTCTGTCTGACTAAAGGTGTGTCTAGTGCGCGCGTCATTGCACACGTCACGTCGCAGCCATCTGGCTGATAAAAGGTGTGGCCTAGTGTGTGCGTCATGGGGCTCGTGACGGCGCAGCCACTGGGGAAGAAGTGGTGCTATGTGATGAATGTATAAAATGAGCGCGCTCATGACATGCCGAGGTCTACGAACACTATAATCCTTTCGCATTCCCACATGTAAACAGTATTAAGTGTCTCTGCTAAATATTTTTCAACATTATTACACCTGCATCACTTGTGTATACTTACTAATGTATCTGTATAACCTCGATATGTACCCACTTTTATGTAATACCCCTTCTATTAGAGGTCTTACGGTTATAAAATTAAACAAATTTAATTTTTAACTTAAGCGCTTATGCGCGCAGTGGACGGCAAATGGTCTGAGTGGTCGGAGTGGGGCGAGTGCAACTGCAACGGCCTCCGGAACCGGACTCGACGCTGCGACTCCCCGCCACCGCGCAACGGCGGAGACGACTGCGTCGGAGAAGCGCTCGAGACACTGGCGTGCGAGAAGGCTACGTGTCTACCGGGTTCGTCTCATGTTCCTTTGTGTTCACATTCGACTTGACGCGGCCCAAGTTCATGCCTTGCTTTTTTTTTACCGTTACATGCTGCCCTACAAGTTTAGAGCTGACATGATTGCATGAGCGATCGGAATAACTTACTTTATGAGCCTACTTCACAAGTAACGTACTTCATGAGTAAGATGAGCGAAACACCGCGGTTCCGAATTGCACTCGCCGACACGCGCACTTACCGCTAAAGACTTAGAGCACCCTGAACGCTGCTGTGTAGCCGAGCGTATGACAAAATGAGTATATCAATATACCAGTTATTATCGTTAGAAAGCTAATGTTTCCACCGTGGAGACAAGAGTGCTCATGTAGAGTTGATGGATGTCGGCCTGAATTTCATGAGGGCGTGTTTAGAAGAAACGCTATTACCAGACACTGCCTATAGGACAGATACCTCTGTATGGGGCGGTGTTGGCCTGAATTTCATTGTGACAGAGTTACACAAAGCATTGAATTCCGCGTCGTGCTGTGAGGAACACACAATCAATTCAGAAGACCACTTCCTATTCAAGAGTGATTTGCGTCTGAGCTCCCTTTGTTACTGTAGAGCAGATGAAGGTACTCTTTTTCTTTCAAAAGTAAACGTCTTTCAGCATAACAAAAATAAACCCATAATTCCCAAGCTTATTATAGTGCTGTTATAGCCCCGAATATGTAGCTGAACGTTCAATATTCGTCACACTAGCCTACTCTCCATGCAGCAGTTTTCGCTCACCGTATGAACACCTCATGCTTCGTAAATACTGAATTTCTTAAATATTTAGCTTCGTAAATACTGTTTAACTTCCGTGAACAAATCTGATGCGGCAAGAACGGGACCACTACTCGTGGCGGGTTATGCGATATTGATTTCATGTTCTGATGTGCTTCTGCAGCAGGTCGTCATCATCGTTTATATTTTTTTCCTTAAGGGCACCTGTCGGGGTATTTATTACATACGAGGTAGGGTTGCAGTAGACAATGAAGAGAACAAAAGCTTGGTTACTTATTTCTCGTAAAAGCTCAGGCTGTATATTCCTTTGAGAACCTAACTAAAAAGCCCACTGAGTACAACGCAAAAGCAAATCAGTACGAAAAGTCCCAATACGGGCTTTGTTTGTTTCAACTATACAGAAGTTTTAAAAATCACCTGTGGCAGGTAGCATAATCGTAGTCATTCAACTGAATTACTCGAAGTGGTAGACATTACTTGTACGAAAAATCAAAATACATGATCGACTATATAAAAAATTGACTAATGACCGTTTTCGATATTTACTTTATGGCATATACCGCAATTTACGAATTGTAGCACGGTGAGTTCGCAAGGTGTGCATCCTCTTGGAACAAATTTTCACGGTGACACCACTGTCGAGATATTTATTGCCATAGTGCATGACGAAATACATGTACTTTTCATGTAATTTTGCGCTTCAATGCATAAAATGGTATTTTGTTATAAAAGTAAGGGGTACAACAGAGCATCTTTACCGCTATTTCATGGCGCATATATCTCGAAACCCGCACCCATCCTCAGAATTCGCTATAATTGGATATGCTTGCAAACTCGCCGGTTGCAATTCCTAAATTGCAATAATTGTCGTAAATCATTATTGAAAAATTTATTTAGTGATACTTGTTATTCAGTCCATTATGTATTTTGATTTGCTGTGCAAGTAATTTCCGTCTCTTTGAGGAGTCCAGTTCAAGGACTAGAGAGAGAGAGAGAGCAAGCAAGAGAGGAAAGGCAGGGAGGTTAACCAGAAGTCATTTTCCGGTTTGCTACCCTACACTGGGGTGGGGGATAAAGGGGTTGGAGACAGTGCAAAGAGAGAGAGAGAGCGAAAAAAAACAAAAAAAACACATGCATTGGTAACAAAGGAGGCGTTCCAGTCACAGACGTTCACACAGGCGTGGACTTCAGGAACCGCAGGAGCGCTTGCACGGCCTTCTGATGCGATGTTGAGTCGCGTCGATGTTGCAGAATTGTTTGTTCCGATAACGGCTGGTCATCCAACTGGTTCAGCACGACTGAGAGTGATTGTCTCTGCACACTGTATTGTGGGCACTGACAAAGAACATGAATCGTTTCCGCGTCTCCATTCAAGGACTAGAATTCTGCTATATGCCATAGGCGATAGTTAAAACTTTTGTTTAGTCTAAAAAAACACCCGGTATAAATCATTAATCGCAAAAATGCACAGTATAAGGTGACGTTTATAAGTTAGATTATGAGAAGTTCCGTAATCAGCTATTTAAACTTTAGGAGATGCGTTCGTTGACAATTCTGTCTGGTAAACTGATCCACTCTGGGAGGGCGCTGGGTAAAAAATATTGGTTAAAAGAAGACTTTAAACCACACAAGCGCTGGAGGCCGCAAGAGTTTAAAATGCTACGAGATGTGGTGGAATAAAAAGTTTCCATGTAGATGTAGGAAGTTGTAGTAAAGCAAGTGGAAAAGGCCGAGCTCAGCCATTTCCCGGCGTAATACGAGTGATTCGAGTCTTGGACATGACTTAATCATATTACCACTTTTTTGAGGGCTGTGCCCTGAAGCAATGACTCTGGCCGGGCGATTTTGTATTGATTCTAAAGATAGACGCTCCTTTTGTATTGTCAGCAAGTGTGGCACGGTGTCCTCAATTTTTCTATGCAGAAGAACTTGTGTTTCCCTCCAATCTATCTGTAATTCTTGAACGCGTGGCACAGCTATGCGTGAAATGCCGAAAGCTCGTTATATGGAGATGCGTCGAAACTTGTTTGCAGTGGAGGAGCCGGACGAGGCCCTGTGGGGCCCCTGGGGTCCGTGCAGTACGTCTTGCGGACCAGGACTCAAGGAAAGACTGTGCGTCTCTGCCGCTTCCGGCCAGCCCTGGCACGGACCGGCCAACTCGTCGTCATCCTGCGAAGGGCGGATGCGTGACGTGGTTGCCTGCTTCGAGAGTTCCTGTCCTGGTAAAAAAAATGCACCCACTGCGGGGCACGCGCGTCATCTTCCAGAGTAAACAGCTTTCGTGACAAGGCAGTATCATTTCCTCGGATGCGGTCACGTGTACTATTGCGGTACGAGCACACTCTTAGCACGATGGTCATGTTTTTGTTCGTGAGGCTCTTGAGGAATATTTAGGGGCTGTTCGCTCTTTCTTTCCATAGAGTTGCCTACATTATTTAATAGAAGGAACTCTGGCTATGTGATCGTTCAGTCATCACGGGAATTCATTCAGTGCACGGATTTGTCCGCAAGAATCATGCAACAAATACAGCAGCAGCTTAATTCGATAGTGACCCGCATCGCGGATATAGAAACAAGAATAGCGGCGTGGGGACCACAATCCAGTGGGGGTGGTCCCATCAAAACTACAGGCAAGCCCTACATCAAACCCCCGGTACTAACATACATAATATGTATACAGGATCTGGCAATGGAATTGTAGGGGATACCGCAGAAAAAGATTCAATCTACAGGAGCATCTGATTAACAAAGAAAGCCCAGATATCATAATGATACAAGAAACACACGGAATAGCAAAATTATCAGGCTACAAACCATTTAGTGGTGCCGAAGGAGAGACGAAGGCCATAACCACTCTTGTAAAGCGAAACCTTACGGTCGTGCAACACGATACGGAAATAAAGGATATTGACAATATCTTAATAGAGATTATACCCACACGGAAATTAGCAGATAGCCTTTTTATCCTCAACGTTTACAGTAACCCGCGGTGTAAAAACACAAATTCCGAACACTATTTCGTAAAACGCTCGCCATAGCGGGTAATCGTGCGGTGGTAATCGGAGGAGATTTTAATGCTCAACACGTGGCATGGGGCTATAAATTCGAGAGTCCCAAAGGCAGAAACCTCTGGCTAGACGCGCAACAGGAGGGCCTAACCCTCGTAACCGATCCTTCAACTCCTACCAGGAGAGGCAACAGTGTTTGCGTCGACACTACGCCAGACCTTACTTTCACAAAAAACATAAGCGACACGCAGTGGATAAATACACAGCAAGATCTGGGTAGCGACCACAGTATAATAGAAATAACAGTGAGGGCAGGACCGCGCAAACACAAAGGCAAGAAGCTCAAAATTGTCGACTGGGATAAATTCCGGAACATTAGAAAGAATACCAGCGTGGAAATTAAAAACATCGCAGATTGGACTGAACAGTTAACGAAAGACGTAACCGCGGCTACACAAATAGTTCCACCAGAAGCACACTTAGAAGTCATAGACAGTAGGCTCCTGCACATGTGGGAGGCTAAGGAAGGGTTGCAAAGGAGACGGAGGAGTCAGAGACACAACCGGGCAATCAGAAGGAGGATAGCCAGATTAAACAGAGACATAGAGCAGCATGCACGACAGCTATGTAAGCAGCAATGGGAGGAGACATGTAGTAACATGGACAATCAATTAGGGCTAGCAAAGACATGGAACCTTCTCAGGTACCTGCTACACCCAGAGGAAACTAAGGCGGTATGCAAGCAAAATATTAACAAGGTAATTCATGCCTATGGAGGTTCAGACAAAGACTTTCTACAGGAGATTAAAGAGAAATATATCCCCCAGGCTAGACCGGTTATACACCCAGACTACACAGGAGTAGCAAACAACGAACTTGACAGGGAAATTGGTGAAGCAGAAGTAAGGGCAGCCTCGCAAAAACTTAATACTAAATCAGCACCCGGACCAGACGGAATCACAAATAAGATACTCAGGAACCTAGATGATGAGTCTATAACAAAATTGACAGAATATATCAATGAATGCTGGAAAACCGGCAAAATACCACAACAATGGAAGACGGCACACGTCATCTTAATACCTAAACCAGGCAGGCGCTTACAGCTGGAGAATCTGAGACCTATATCTCTCACATCTTGCGTTGGAAAGCTGATGGAGCATGCAGTCCTAGCGAGACTAACTAACTATCTCGAGGACAGGGACCTATTTCCCTCCACGATGCTGGGTTTCAGAGGGAATCTTTCCATGCAGGATGCGATGCTCCAGCTTAAACACCAAATCATAGACAACCCAGGCAGATTCACTAGAGCCATCTTCGGCTTAGACTTAAAGAAAGCATTTGACAGTGTAACACATCAGACAATACTCAGCAGCCTTGAAGAGCTAGGATTAGGAAGGATACCATACAATTATGTTCGAGACTTCCCAACCGGCAGAAAGGCAAAGATCACCGTGGGAGACCTCGTCTCGGAAGAGATTGAGATTGGTAGCGCCGGCACACCACAGGGGTCAGTGATATCACCGTTGCTGTTTAATCTGGCATTATTCGGATTACCAGCGAAACTAGAAGAAATTGAGGGCCTTAACCACACTATATGTGCCGATGACATTACCTTATGGGTAAAGGAGGGTAATGATGGGCAGATAGAACAGACAGTCCAAAGTGCGATTGAAACAGTCGAACAATACCTAGAGGGAACCGGATTGGTTTGCTCGGCGGAAAAATCGGAATTATTATTGTACCGGCCAACTCGCAGGGGCCGTAAACCAAACAGCTACAGGGGGGCAGACAATGTAGAAACGGACATGGAATTGAAGACTGCCGATGATAAACCCATATCTAAGGTTGATAAAGTCAGAGTTTTGGGACTGCTCATTGAAGCAAAAAGCAACAATGGAGAAACCATTAGGAAGTTGGAAGGGACAGTATCTCAAGTTATGAGGTTGATCAAAAGGATAGCCAATAGACACAGTGGAATGAAGGAAGGAAACATGATCAGACTGGTACAGGCGTTCGTTATCAGCAGCATCGTATACGTCGTACTCTACCTTAGATTGTACGCTGCAGAAAAGATTAAATTAGAATGCCTCATTAGGAAAATTTATAAACAAGCCGTAGGACTACCAATCAGCACTAGTACCAACAGGCTATTAGAATTAGGCCTGCACAACACAATAGATGAGCTCATAGAGGCGCAGCGGATAGCGCAGTACGAACGCCTTTCCAAGACCAAGACAGGAAGACACATACTAGAAAAACTATGTATTGAGTACCATACTCAAAACAGAACCAAAGTGGACATCCCGAATTGTGTCAGGGATACGATAACCGTTCCCCCATTACCAAAGAACATGCATCCCGTGTACCATAAAGGCAGAAGAGAAAGCAGAGCAATGGTCATACAAAAGAAATTTGGGAATAGTAAAGACGCAGTATTTGTAGACGCTGCTAGATACAAGCACAGGCGCGGCTTTACAGCCGTAGTAATTCATCATGAAAAGAAGTGCAAAACATGCGTTATGGCAAGCACAGTAAACATCGAGACTGCGGAGGAGATACCTATTGCGTTAGCACTATCACAGACCGAAGCGGACGTAATAGTCAGTGACTCTCAGGCGGCAGTACGAAATTTCTCTAATGGCCGAATCTCTCCTGAAGCACTACGAATCCTAATGGCAGGTACCAAAAGTCAAGAAAAAGATGTTTATTTAATATGGACACCTGCTCACACCTCCACCTCACCAGGAGACAGCAATGATAATAAGACGGCGCATGACGTGGCTCGGGGGCTTACGGACCGAGTCACGGCCGATAATACGGCCGGCACCTTAGCGTCTCCTGAGAACGAGGATGGAGAGGAGTGGGAATGGAAGGATCGTATGACCACATTTAATGACATCACACAACACTAAAAATTGCAAAGGTGCATTTTCCCACCACCTCACCAAAAGCTCAGCAAAAAGCAGTCTGTCGAATGGCGGCAATTACAGACCAGAACTTATCCGAACCCGGCGATCTCACATCTCATTTACCCAGACATGTGCAAGACAGATAAATGCAAAAACTGTGGTTCTAGAGCCAATCTGGAACATATGCTATGGGAATGTCGAGGCATAACAAACAATAATGGGGATGCAGCCTCTCTCGATCGCCTCCACGTGCGCTGGGAGACTGTGTTGCTCAGCTCTGCCCTTGACGATCAACTTTGGG
This sequence comes from Dermacentor silvarum, assembly GCF_013339745.2. Lineage (NCBI taxonomy): Eukaryota > Metazoa > Arthropoda > Arachnida > Ixodida > Ixodidae > Dermacentor > Dermacentor silvarum. The sequence goes on along the minus strand of NC_051154.1, from coordinate 341,727,547 downwards.
CTGTCCAGCGGGCCGAGGAAGCCGCCAGGGCTCAAGAGCTCCTGGCCGTCACCTAGGCGGGACCATTTGCCCGTCCCACAAACGCAGGGCCTTTAAATAAAGTTATTTGACTGACTGACGGATTTGTCCGATCTTCGTGCTTGTGTCTTCAGGCATTCTTGTTGCTTCTTTTATTACGCTTTATCTGCCTTCGCTGCCCTAAATTTGAGAGCAATCTATACTTCTCGACGTGCAGAAGACGATGCGAACACACACGATTGCTTCTAGCTGCAGCGATTCGGCCTGGCGAGGTGGCCGCATCGAAACACGCCATGTGTCTCAACGCGTTGGCTTGCCCGTGGGAAATTCATAAGGGCGTTCTATACCGCTTGTCGGTGCAGGCGTCCGTGGCGTAAGGGTTTAGATATCGGGATTCCGTGCTAAAGGTCCTGTGTTCGAATCCTGTCGTTGGACAATTTTAATCATATTTCTTTAGTTATTTGTTACAGAGTGCTATGTAATTTGTACCACCTGGAGCTCTTTAACCTGCACCCAAATCTAAGTACACCGGTGTTTTTGCACTTCGCCCCCATCGAAATCCGGCCACCGTGGCCGGGATTCGATTGACTTTATACAAATTCACGAAGCCGTTTGAAGCCAGAAGGACGAAGTTTAGGCAAGTCCGTGTACTAGCCATCATTCCCATGCTGGCTGAGCCACCCTGCTTGCAGCTCCTCTGTCGACACTCGCGCCACATTTCTCTGTATAGTATGAAACTATGAATTGTATGAAACTCTATTCTATATTTAAGGCGCTTGCGATTTGGGATGCTTATGGAGAAGTAATGGCTATAGTATTTAGAGGACAGGGCGTTACGTCTGCGATCTTTATTGTTAAGTAGGGGCTGATTTCACGCTCATATCCTGAGCACGCGAGCGCAGCGCTCGCGTAGAAGTTGCTGCAAACATCGCTTGAGGCATGCTTCGACGCACACTGCTGGCTAAAATGCATAACAGACACACAGATAACTATATATATATGCACTGAAATTTTTGTATCGCACGTCAAAGTGATATGATGAGTGCTGTAGTGTAACAAGCTCCGTATATTACTTTTGAACATATCTGGTAATTTGACGCGCACCGAAGCCATAGTACACATGGTCCTCCACACAATTTAGGCCCTCCGGACTAACGCAACGACTCGTTAACAAGAACTCTTTTTTCGAGGCTGACTCCTGTGCAGCCGTAAGTTAGCATTTTCAATCTTGATATCGTTTGGCCTGGTGAGTCCTTTTCACTTTCTGTGCCCGGTTATATTAAGCATGAATTCATATCGCTTGCATTACTTAGAAATTACAGCAAGCCAGCAGGGATTCGCTTGATGTCATGCTTAACCTGTTTAGGTATACAGCGAAAGTGATCCTTTTTTTACATTGCTGTTTCTTCTTTCGCCTCTTTTCGTTAATTTTAGTGGCGCGATCATGCACTTTCATTCGGTGTTTATTCTCCAAGTTTGTGCAAGGTAATCCGCTAATTCCCCACGAATCGCACCAAAACACGCGCCCATTTTTTTGTCATTTGCTTGACCACTGCGTTCTCTGTATGAAAACTCTCGCTGGCGACCCTTCAGGTAAGGGGAAGTGACGTCTCCTCCTCCCGCTGTTCCCAGTGCATGGCGGCTGGGGTCCCTGGTCTGAGTGGTCGTCCTGCTCGGCGTCCTGTGGCGGGGGCACCCGAACGCGAAGGCGCAGCTGTGACTCCCCCGCGCCCGCCTGGGGAGGTCGCCAGTGTCAGGGGGAGCCCGAGCAAGAAGACTTCTGCCACCCGGAAGCCTGTCCCGGTTAGCGCCCCAGGGTTTAAACGACACACACTTGCGATTTTTTTTTGCATTTAGGTAGTAGTAATAGTAACGATGGGACTTTTGATGTCGAATTATTTGCTCACCCGTGAAGGACGTGCAGGGGTGAAGGTTTCCAGGTTAATATGGTTAAGCATAGACCAAAATCACAGCAAGAAAGCGTCCATGGGTCGAAATTGATACCTCGCATTTAGCAGAAGAACGACATAGTCATCATTGCCATAGATGTCATTGTTTCTGAAAACTTGATATGAAAAAAACGACCGCCCACTAATACTAATTCGTGTATTCTTCTTGGAGGAATCACTCAAGCCGCTACCCCTCAAAGCAGTGCGACCCTTATTCGAACCGGCGACTAACCCAGCCCCGGAGGCTTCTCAGTCATGTCGTATCATTATATGAACGGCACATCAAAGGAAAAAAAAGATCGCAGAAGGTTGTGCAAAGTGCACGAAAAGGACTGGGTTTCTTTCGTGCACTGTTACAATTGATGCAGAGTTAATATTCATGAGAGATTGGCACATTTCATAGATAAAACTGCACGCTCGGTAAGATGGATGCTCTAACGGTTCAGGTGCACTATGGGAACTGCACCATACCAGAGGCCGTATTCTGAAACGATACACTTCGTGGATAGTATCGTCTCCGTGACAATATCGCCGTCAGGCGCGCGCTGATTGGTTGGTTGAGCAAAATTGTATGACGTCGTGCTCAACCCGCCAATCAGTTCATCAAATTTTGCTAAAATAGCCAATCAGCGTGTGCCGTTTGCCAAAGCGATAGTATCGCCGAAGTGGATCATTTCAGAATACGGCCCCAGGGTCCCACACACGTAAGCTGCGTGGTCCTCCTGGGTGCTGACATCTCATGTCCGTGCATGCTATGACAGTTCGCCTCTTACCCTGGACACGTCACAGTGGGGCATCAGAGTAGATATATATGCCGCGCATGCGTATGGGTTTCCCACGTGAACTTGAGATCTTAGGCGTATTCCGTCGCCGCTTATATGCTTCTCAGGTTACCTCATAGACAGCTAAGAGCGAAAAGTACTTGAAAGGCATTTTATCGCAGGCAGAATGGTACAAGAGGGAGACACAGACACCAGTTTACAGGGTCTTGCTGTGCCCAGAGGGTTCCACGGGATTTGCATGGCGCAGGCTCCCACCGTAGGACAGCTCACCCCTAAAGAAAACCCAATGGGTTTCGTACATTGTTTGCTTGATGCAACTTGAGTGACCACTTATCAGAGACTTCTGGTTCCCCCTTCTCAGCACGGCGAGCGAACGTATCGCATTTTCCTGATGTGCCTGTGCAGTGCACGGTGGCTGGTCCGAGTGGTCCCCATGGGGCGAGTGTTCGGCCACTTGCGGTAGGCGGCGCCACCGTCGCCGGTTCCGCACTTGCGACAACCCGCGCCCTGCGGATGGGGGACGTGGCTGCCTAGGTAGTGATCACGAGACGCGCCGCTGCCCGTACAAACCGTGTCCGCAAGGTGAGCCCATGACCCAAGTACAACATCCTGAGCCTTGCCGCCCAATCGATCGAAAATAAGTCAGCCACCTAGCCCATTTATTAAGGCGAAAGCCTTATGTGTCTCATCGTTCAATCGACCTTCAATGTCCTTGAGCGAAAACCGAGTCGCTGACGCGAAATCGTACACGATGCCGACTCGGTGTAGTAAGTTACTTACTACACCGACCCGGCATCGTGTCTTACCTATATGCAAACGCTCACGCAACAATTCTGATGGTGCGCGAGTCAAGCAAGCAACGCTCACGCAACAATTTTGATGGAGCGCGGGTCACCGCCGTCATCGTGTTAATTAAGATAGAGGTTATTCAGGCACTCGAATTCACGACCTTTGGTGAGTGTCAAACCCTCGAGCTTATGTGGTAGTTGAACCCACCACCTTTGGCGTTAAGGCGAAGTTAATTAAGGCGCAGTTTATTAATATAGAGGTAATTAAGCCACTCGAACCCACAACCCTCTGGTGGGAGTCGAACCCACGGCCTTTGGTGTTAATTAGGGCAATGTTACTTAAGACACACTAAATTAAGGTAGCATCGATTAAGGGACTCGAACCCACGACCTCTGGTCGAAACAAACAAGTAATAAGTAACAGCGCATGCGAATGACAATACGTAATTTAATTAATGTATCCTGAGTGCGCAGGCTGTCGCCTTCACCCTCTTTGACAGATGCTATTGTGACTATATATTAGGTACCGAAGACTCTCTAAGCTCCCGAGTCCTGCGCTGCTCGAAAAATGAACCGCGAGGCATAGATTCAAGTACGCTCTCGCCTACAATTACTGGCGACGCATGACTTTTCATTGGTCACGGTGAGAACTGGGGGTACACTCGATTGCGGTGCCCCAGAGCTGCCGATAATATGAATACATATGGCATGTTCTCTAGACGTGACATGTAACGGCCTACACGAGTAGCGTTCATACTACGGGGAACCAGCGCTGGCCAGGAGGCACTACGCAGCTGAAACATTCTGGCCCCATCCTATAAGGAGGTCACGAAAATGGTAAGGCATTTTGGATGAAAACAGACGCGCTCCTGCATGTATTGACGTTTACTTTAGCTCTATGCGTCCAGTCAAGCTCTGGCCATAACCACGCACGTTCGAGAAGTGCATGCGGTGATTAGGTTCTAGCACGCTGGTTCCCGGTCAGGCCAGAATACGGACACATGTACCTCAATATGAGCGTTGAAATTGATGACGTGAAATCACGGCATGTCCTGTTGGAAACTGTTTCCGCCACTTGCTACAGGCTGTGTGTTACGGTGCTGGTGTTGGCACGCGAAGTTTCAGAGCAGGTTGCCCATTGACCCTTAATTACTGAGTAATGTTGTCGCCGTTGAGTTTATGTTTATAATATGTGGCTGTGATGCCTACAGCATTAACTTTCCAGTATCAACAGAAGTGATACCAGACGTGTGAATGGCGATAAGATATCGCGGCAACTAAGCAGTTGTTCTTGTTAATTTTCTTTTTTTTAATCACAAAGTATTTTTTTCTTATCAGAACTAATCTTTCACTCGTTGACGATCATTTGAGCAGCACCCTCACGGGATTGCATTCATGCCTGCTGGCTGGAGCCACGTTTTCATCGTAAATGAAGAGCAATATCTCACGGTCGTGTTCTTGTCGTCGTTATTGTGTTTGTTTAGACATTTTTTTTTCTCGGGTACGAGGGTTTACTGAGCTTCACCATTGAGAAGGAATTCTAATTTTTCAGGAATTTACCGTGTTTTCTGTAGACCGCTGTCTACCGACCAGTGATATCCTTAATGTTACACATTCGGGCGCAAACTCGACAATAATAAGCTCAGCTGAAAAGTAATTTCATAGTTCGTAAGATACCGTAAAACAGTGACTAATAGAAGTCCAAGTCTGGATTGGCTGGTGTTTATTTATAGAACAGCTTACATAATTTCATCTTCTTCATACTTTATATAGTTAGTAAACGAAGTACCTTCCCGGCACTTCCTTTTAATCAACGCACGTCGTCCTCGTCAACACCGGAACAGTTGAAGGGTTAACCTAAATCATCAATACGTTATGTTTTGGTATACATTTTGGTTTCAAAACGATGGTTGTTCCAACTTTAAAGTGAGTTTTTTTATAGGTCGTCTAATAAGATTTTGTATATGTAATGCATGGTTCTTTGTTGGCCAGTTGAACCTTCATCAAACCTTAGTCCCTGTAAACATAAAACCGCTGTAAATCCTTTATTTCCGCACACATATTACAGTACAGATTAAGGACAGCCTGGAAAATATATAACAGGTGTTTTTTAGGGTTAACAGAATTTTTTTATCCCCTGTGGAGCGCATAGCATAAATCTAAACATTGGGCTAAATGACTTAAAGAGGCAGGTAATGCTTACACCAGAAATAAAAATGTATTATTGTCTTACGAACAAATTTAAAAAAATGAACTTTTTAACTAATTACTTTCGCGCACGTATATTACAATGCATGAATTGAAGCCAGTACTTGAACAAGGTAGATTCGATTAGAACAAATGTTGAAACTAGCACCAGTTCTGAGATAAGTGTTGTCAAACTTGCGTTCTGTTCTTCCACTTACTGTTTTAACAAAGCTGCGGCCGTGGAGGTCATTTCTGTGGACGTTGTTCGTACTTAGGGACCAAAGTCGCAAACCTTTTTTGTTCGAAAGCGTTCTTGCCACTGACTGGCTGCCTTCCTCAATAATATGTAGGTTATCAGGATTGGTTGGCATTTGTTGTTACAAACAGTGATAGCCTAACAGCTTTTTTTATGTGTGATTGTGCTCAGAGGACTTTAGGCTGTTCGAGATGAACATCGATCAAACCAGTGAACTGAGGTTGACGCCACTCAGTTACTTCTGCAATGTAAATTCCATAATGGCCGATTCTTCGCCATGTGCAATAATTTGCGCGTGTGCATGTGTGTGTTGGGGGGGGGGGGGTGAAAAACGCCACTCTTGATACGGAGTGCACTTTTGTTCTACATTAGAAACGCCATGTTTACATAAACCCTTCGCGTAGCATCTGCTCGTACATCCACTAACCGTCCTTGGACCAGCCCTTTGATCGCCGGAAGAATCCAAGAACTGCGCTCGGCCCCTTTATCAGCCTTCGTCAAGGACTGGACCTGTCCCGAAGGCTACCTAGCAATAGACGGCGTATGCGTGGGTGAGTGGCTCAAGTTTTTGCATTACGCAAAAGCTTCCACCAGCACGTGTCTTTCTTCCTTATGGATGAGCTTAAGTACTTGCAGAATATGAGGTGAACTTTCGTTCCAGTAAAGTACACAGATAAAAGTAAACACTGTGCACGTCAGTGAGAGACCTGTCGGTGGTTCCCATGCTGCAAAGTCCCCGCTGAGCGGATGTGTGTATAAGACCGATATGCTTTGTGAAAAGGATGAGTGCAAAAACTACATACCGTCACCGGCTTTCTGTTTGAAGTCGTGTTTGTCCTCTAGGCGCACCTCATACACGTCCTCGTCAGCTTGTCAATAGTCGCTGTAAGGTTTGGTTTTGGCGACGACATCGAAAAAGTGCTGGGATGCTGACGATGTCTTTCCCTATCACATCTATACCCTTTTTGTGCGGCTGGGTCGCTATATCGCCAAATTTCCTGGCTTCTAAATGGCACGAAATTGTGACCGACAATCAGTGCCAGTGAGACGGCCCTCTGTTCTGTGCAATACAAGAATCAATCACAAATAACACCTATACACCTATGTCGGTCCATGGGTATTTCTAAAGCACACAGACTGGTCTTTTAGTGAAACAGCACATGATATTCAACGGCTTCTTTGATTTTGTAATCTTTCTCATATTTGGGCTGCCCCATTTTCGGGCAACTGAGCATGGGCCTATTCTTTGCCAGTCTTCCAAAATGGGTATGTGCCACTATGACACAAGGGATATAGAGTCCTCAAATGTGTTTAGATATGTGTCGTACTTCTCAGCGCATGCACCTGTAATCAGAATTCTTTGCTCGGCAAGCGCCAAAAGCTGCCTTAGTCCTCCTCACATCGCTGCGAGGACGTCTTAATTTGTGCTTGCATTTCATACAGTTTGTCAACGATGTAGTGCGTAAACGTAAAAGTTTCATTAGAATAAAGTTGTGAACTTTGTAGCTGGTTAAAACGTAAGCATTTCATGAGCTTGCACACACATGCATACGATGAATGTAAACACAACTGCACGCATCCCATTTGGTTGTGTAGCATTTAATTAACGGCTCCACTAAAGTTTCGCTTCCCATAGATTTCATGGTCTGCGCTGAATGTTGATAATTTTTTCTGGTCTTTCAGATGAAGACGAATGCACAAACTATAATCAATGCCAACACGAATGTAATAACAGGCCAGGCAGTTACGAGTGCGTCTGCCCGGTCGGCTACAAACTAGAAGAGGACGGCTACACGTGCCACGGTAAGCACAGCTAAGGGCACGCGTGCTACCTAACGATCTGCAGGTTTCTAAAGATGACCAGTGTGGCGCATGGTAAGCGCGCAGCCTTATCAATTATTTCGCTGTGCAACGTTGTACAGGATTCACAATAAGTTCCTCGATGTTCTTAAAAAGCGTTAGAGATATGCTTCCTTTGGGAGATAAACAAGTGTGGGAAAGTTACACTAGGCAATCCCGTCCAGACAATAGTGAAAAAGAGTCGACATCTCGATCAATTGTAAAATGAATATACAGAAAGCACCAAGAGGACATGTTCAAGGCTTTGAATAAAAGCCTTAAATTTTGTTAGGCTCCTAAAAATCATGGTTTTGTTGTCTGCGAAGCTTAGCTAAATTTGTTTAGACATCTGGCCGCAAAGTTGGTGCGAAACAGGTTCATGCAAATATTACTAGTGGGAAATGTGGCGATAGTGTCTAAGGGAGCTGCAAGACCCAGGGCCATTCAGCCAATATGGGAATGATGGGTAGCACATGCAGGGATGGAAGTGCTGCGCCAATTGCGCCATCTTGCGCCAAACCATCGAGCTGCGCCAACCTACGCCAAGACAATAATTTCAAGTGAAGTTGCCAAATTTACCAAGATGTTGCCTGTTCAGTGACAACCACAAAGCCATAGACATGCGTTAGCTAGCGCTTAGCCCTGCAATCCAAGCTTAATCAATCCGTTTCAGCGTCGGCGTCGTTGGAGTGTGGGTGTGTTTGGAGGCATAATTGTAACTAGGCCACAAGGATATTGAAACCGTTGTATGCTATGCAATGCATTATGAGTGTTTTATGAAAGTGTTACGCGTTTGCGCACACGCGGACCAGCTAAGGATGATTTGAACTGGCGCTCATTTCATGCTGCAGTCGGGGAGGAAAGCAGCGCTGAATGAATAAGGTCGTGCAGTTTGTTCAGCGTGTATCTCATCAGTTTCGTTATGTATTTTAGCACTTGATTTTGCACCCTATTGATACATCGGCATCGATTAATGGGCGAACGCCTTGCGTGTGACGTTCTAAATCTATTTCGCACGTGCGTCACGTCAGCACGCAAGCCAATGATGTAAAGGTTCATGTCAAGTCAATCTTTGCAGCCAAATTGTGGTCCTAATTAAACTTTCTGCAAAACCACGAACCTCCGAAATGGCGTTCGCGATAGTGATGTTCACCACGCGACTTGTGCAGATCGAGTCAAAAAATTTATTAAACCATCGTTAGCCGCGCGAAATATCGGTTGCTGTTTTACACTGCCTTTATGGCGCCATTGGCGGAGCCGCTAATAAGCCCGAATAGTGAACCTTATTCAAAATATTGGTCGACGACACCGGAAAGGCAGTGAACATTTTTATCCCTTTATTGTTTCAAAAAAAAAAACATCCTAAAACTTTTTTCTAGGCAACCGATGTGAAATACTGGCAAACGTGCAATGACCAGTACGTCACTTCACATTTGTTCTGCGGTATTCTGCAGTATTAACTGAAGGTCGCCAAGAATTAAAAATTACCTGAGGCCACTATGCGAACGGCGTTCACTGTAGCTTGATGGGTGTTGTTCATGCTGGCCAGTGTGACTATTTCTCGTTCATTGTGCACGAATACGTTTAATTAGCTAAATTTATAAAATTAGATAATCGATGAGATGTCAATAAAAACATTGTGGATGACGTTGATAAACGACTGATAACAGCATTTAGAACAACCTAGGATTCGTCAAGACTGTTTTATTGCGATACCAATTATATAGACACTCAAAAAGGATTTCTGCCGTCGGCGCCGTCGTCGCCGTGAGGTTCCGTATGACGTCAACGGCGGTGAAATCGTCGCAGCGCGCCGGACCATAGCCTCCTATATACTTCATGCCTGCCCATCGGCGCCGAGAACGCAGGAAAGCGGTCGTCGCGCCTAGTGCCGTCACTCACCACTAGTTGGCGGTGCTACCCCAGAATAGAAATACAGGACGCTCTACGGCGGCGCGCGCTGTAGCATAACTATATATCAGGCTATTTTTTATTACCGGTGCCGATTCTATTGTTTTACAACATCTGTGGGCGTTTAACACCGACACAGAAGCGTACAGGCCGCCGCGCATTGCTTCTTCCAAAAGAAAAGAACGATAAAAGGAAAACCACAGCTCTTATCTGTACTAGTATGAAGCTATTTTCCTTCTGCTTAACATTACACATGTTTTGTATGTCAGTGTGCAAAAAAAATAATGTCGGCTCTAATAACTGCACAATAAAAACTTTTATTGCCATCATTTGGATTTAAAGTTTGTGGAGCTTTCGTGACAGGGGCTTCTGTGAAAAAACTTTTGCGATGTCGTTCTTGTCCGTTATCTTCAGCGCAAAATTAGTGAATAGAGGGCGGAAGAACTTTGTCACCATGATCTCAAACAGCTTTTCGTGATGCTCAGGCACTGAACAATTACATAGTTCACGCTTTCGCAGAACTTAAACAGAATTCACGGCAGTCTCCCTCAGCGGCAGCGTAAAATTTCTTAGCTTAGCGAGCACTACTTCAACCTATTTGTGCAAAGAGTTCAGCAGAACTACGAGTTCGTCTGACCAATACAGCAGACGGCTTCTGTCTTCAAGCCTAATCAGAGAATCTGATGGCGCCGAGGAATTGGGCTTTGTCAACAAACTGAGGCATTCTTTGCAAGACACCCACTCATTAACAGCTTAACGGCTCTCGATAGGTATCCGCCAACCATCGCTAGTGCTGCACATTCTGGCGAACGAAACGTTTCTTTGCGCCTTGTATTGTGGTTGAACAGCGCTGCTGTCGCCTCTTTGGGAAATTTTTTGGATGGTTCTGGCGTAGTACTTACGCTCAGTTGCCGGCGTAGCGACGAGCATATGCTATCTTCCGTGTCCATCACGTTGCTGTTTGTCGATGTTGACGCAATGCCTGTCTTCAGAGACTTCTGTTCCGCACAAAACTGCCCGTGAGTGTGTGTCTGATCGTTGCTTCCAGCCAGTGGGGCACCGACGGGGGGGGGGGGGGGGATTCGGGGGTTGTAACCCCCCCCTGAGGCCGACCTCACCCCCCTTTTGTTAGGCCCCTTTTCTTTCCTTGCGCATTCGAGTACTGCAACGAAAATGTAAGACGCGCAATCGTCTGCACACTCGCAAAAAGCGCATTTTTTGACAATTTCCCGTGAAGACATCGAAATTAGTGCTGTTTAGATGGTATTGGCAAACTGTCAACCCCCCCCCCCCCCTGGCCGAGATCCTGGGTGCGCTACTGCTTCCAGCTGACCTCCTCAACGACCCAAAAAATATTCTTCGGCGTCAGACGAGAGCTTTCTAGTCAGAACAATTCAAAGTGCGCATCTCTCTCAGCAAGTATGTGACGCATTCCACGTTTGACACATTCAAACTTGGAGCCACTTCTCTGGAAGTTCTTCATCGCTCGGACTTTCATGAAATGAGATGCCCGGGACGTTTCTCTTACTGTACGAGTTGCATCTATATAGGTCCACAACAATACGCCATACTACTGGGTATCAACTCGAAAACCACTTAAAGTAGTACAACTCACTCGGGACCACAATGTCTTCTTTTCGACCAGAAGGCTCTCATTTACGCTGCTGATAGACGTCCTCAATGTGGCACCGACAGTGTCACAGCCACAGTCCTTTAATACCCTGCCGCAGCTCATCGCGTCAATCGAAGGCAGAATGCATTTTTTTCCCCAGCCGTGGACTGCTGCAGGAAGGTGGTGATCGCTCAGCAAGCCAGCGAACTGTCGGCAAGCGAAGCAAAAATGGGTATTGTCTCGATTTGACACTGATGGAGACGCGCACACGCAATTTTTCCCGCCTTTAACCATGCACGGCGGCTAGCGAACTATTCTGGGGTAGCAGCGCCCCTAGCGGGCGACCTGCGAGGAGGTCAGGAGAGGAGGTTGAACGGCGCTCCCGGAGTGATTGCGCGGGCACAGAAAGTATATAGGAGGCTATGGCCGGACGCTGTATGTGCGAGTGAAAGGGCGCGAGGGACGCGCGCATTCACGGGGAGTGAACGTACGGCGGAGAAAAAACGCGCGTTCTGCGCCGTACTCCCTGAAGGGCTGCAGAATTAAGCGTCCCTTTCCTCCTTTACCATCACCATGTGTATAGAGCAAACTCGACTTTTTCCGTCGCGCGTCGTCGTGGGGGGACGGAAGGGAGGGAGGGAGGGGGGGGGGCGATGTTTAGCTGCGGCACCAAATGCGTATTTATATAAAAGCATTGCGAGGCGAAAAGCTGGTAAAGAATTCCGACGCTGCTCGACGAGTTTCCCTCTCTGATCTCGTCGAAAACCTCCGAGCCGCCCCCAGAGGCCCAGGCAATAGTCACCAACACCGCGCGCGTTCGGTGCGAACGCGGGCAAAACGACGACGACGTGGACAACAGTTCTGCGCATTGCTGGTGCTGCTGCATGTCCAAGATTATACAGCTGTTAAAACTACTATCCTTACTATCGCAATTGATGCTTCGGCTTTCGGGTGAAATGGCGACATTTTTTAACGAGAAGGAAACCCCGTGAAATAAATTAAAAAAAAAACGCAGTTACCGTGACAGCGCTTCTGCGCACCAAATATTGCATTAATCTTTACGCAGACCTCGTCAAATAGGGGCACTGGGAACGGGCGGTGGAGTAGTGAATTCTGCAACACACAAAGGCTAGACGTATCCTTCAGTATTGGTGCTTTCTGGGGTTTTTTTCTCTGGGGTTTCAAGTTCCAAACCCATGATATGATTATGAGGCACACCATAGTAGGGGACTGCGGAATAATTTCGACCAACTGGGTTGTTTAACGTGCACCCAATGCACGGTGCACGGGCTTTTTTGATTCTGGCCCCCAGCGTAATGTGACCGCCACGGCCGGGATTTGATACCGCGTCCTCGGGCTTAGCAGTTTCAAAGTTTATTGCTTCAGAGTGGTCACATGTTTTCATAGATATAAGACAAAAGGAGGTCCCATTGTCAAAGACTATTGGGACCTCCGGTCAAGGTTAGGTGGTGAGAGTAATTTTTATATGGCAACAAAATAAAGCAATATTATGAGATTACCGTTCAACGCCACAGCCGCTACGCCACTACAGCGGGTCCCTAAACTTTTTCCGACACATTCGTGGTCTGGTGCCCTCCTCGGTGGGCTTAAAGCGAAGCTTTCTTTGTCTACTATCCCGAATTTCATGTCCTTGTCTCGCCAAAAAAGGACAAGCAAACGAGCTTATAAGTACAGAATTAACGCACAAAATAGTGCCAGTGAGCCCGGTTGTGTTCGTCATACAAAACCAGATAAAACATGTACATGTTATGTGGACCCATAAGACCTATCAATAGATAAACATCTAATTTGCAACGGCTTCTTTAATTTTGTAAATTTCCTATCTTTTATCTAGCCCATTCTTCGTGTGCTGGGTATTTGTCAGCGTATCCTTCATATATGCAGCAGAATTTGGACAAAGTAATGCCAGCGAACGCACAACTGTTCTCTGTAATAAAGCACTAAATGACGACGTAAAACCATGCACATCTAATGTCGGCTCATAGGTATCTCTGCAGCACACAGACCTCTTATTGGAAAAGCGCATGATATTCAGCGACTTCTTTGATTTATTTTATAAATTTATGATAGATCGGCTACCTATTTTTGGCCACTGTGACACAAGGGGTGGCAAAGTTCTAAATCTATTCACATACATATATTTTCTCGACAAAAATTATACATCGCCTTAGTTGCTAATCATCGATGCGTCGACGTCTCACGCTGCGCATACGCATGATTTGCAGTTTGCATTTTGACATTCCTTGTCAATGGTGTAATGCATTAACATAAACATCGCATTAGATTAAATTTGTCACCAGTAAGGTGCATGAAAATAAACAAAATTTTAATCATCGCTTTTAGTTGTATAGATCTTTCTTCCTCTTTTATACTTTTCAATTCATGTGCCTCTGCCAATTTACTTTTATGTTGTAGCAGTTCTAATTGTTTATCTTTACCTGCAACATGGTACTTCGACCCTTCTGACAGCGCTTGTTTTTCATCAATGCTATAGAATTGGCCGTCTTATAATACCAAAAACGTTCTTTTGTCGCTGCAGTTCTCGTAATCTCAAAAGTTGATTTGCAAAGGATAATGTAGGCCTGCTAAATGGTGGCAATGGCCGCATGTTTCAGGATATGTAGACGCAGAATTGACGCCCTTAATCTCGCTTGGCCTCATTTTACGAGTCCATTGGCGCATTTGAGTGCAAGTGTCTTCTCGCGCTATATACAGGGTGTTTCAGCGAACACTTTCAAAAATTCTTCAAGGTTGCCTGTGGCATATAGCACAATTCTAGTTAATGACGTGGTCTACTCGAAGAGGCGGACATTACTTGCACAAGAAATTGAAATGCATAATCGACTAATTAACAAAAATTACTAATTAGGTATTTAACTAATTACCTGATGGCCCATATTGCAATTTACAAATTGTAGCCGTGGAGTTCGCAAGGCGGATCCACTTAGATCGAATTCTAGGGATCACACCAGTTTTGAGATATTAATTCCCGAACATTGCGGAGAAATGTATTGGCGTTCCAGTTAGTTGCTTAATAAAACGTCGCTTTGTTTATTCAAGCACAAAATTAACTGGAACGCCAATGCATTTCTCCGCAAAGTTCGGGAATTATTATTCTTAAAACTTCTTCGAAAAACTTCTTAAAAAGCATCACAAAGTACAAACAGCCTCCAGCTTGACACCATAAGAAAGTTGAATACTGACAGATGTAATGTCTGTGGCGCCGTGAAGTAAAACACATTTTCCAATAGAAGCAAATATCAATAAAATGACTAAATAAATAAACAAATGTACAAGCAGACTGACATGACACTCAACAAGAACAGTAAAAAATGCTTTCTTTATTAGGCAACCAGTGACCGTAATCATGGCACGAGTCACATGAGCCCACGGCAGACACTGATATACGGGGTCGTCATTTAGAGAATATTTAGAGATCGGCTGTTGCAGATAACATAATTCTAGTCCTTGAATTGGATTCAGAGAGGTAGGCGTTAGTTGCACGAGAAATCTAGAGACAGAGAGAGAGAGGTTTATTTGAAGAAAGGCAGAGAGGTCGGCTTGAGCGTCAGTTTGCTCTGGCCTGCTACTCTACACTGCGGAAGGAGGGGGGATAAAAAGAGCGATGAATGATGATAATAAGATAAGGAGGTGCGTATATACATGTCCATCACGTTGAGGTCATACTAGAGTCGTGCATAGTCCAGTGGCTTGAAGGAAGGCTATAGTCGCTTCGATGACCACAGCTGTGCTGTTGGCGTCAGGCCAAGGACCTAATACAATCTCGTCAGATATTGGTCTTTTAGTCACTCGTTCAATAGTCGAAATGAGGCTCTGCCTTGCTGGCGCGTACGCTCGGCATGAGCAAAATATGTGCTCAAGTGTTTCTGTCACTTGGCAGTGATCGCATTTGGCACCAGTGTCACTGCAGCCAATGATATGGGTATAACGCCTCATGAGTACAACACCAAGACGAATCCGGTGTAACATACTTGTTATGCTCCTCTTCAGTTTATGAGGCATGTGGAACTTCATTTCTGTGTCCCATTTGTGCAGTCGCCTATGTCGTCGATCTGTATTGGTCCAGTGCTCAAGTGTAGAGTTCCGGATGAAACACAATTTGTCACGTACGGGTTTGTACCGCTGTGGACAAAATGACGTTGGTTGGTGAAGAAGAGGCTGAAGTGTCTCGGAGCTCAGTAGAAGGTGTTACCCTGGCCACAGAGCTAGAACCTTCTAACTGTATATTGTCACGTAGTAGTGACTGAAGTAAACAGTCGTAAAACTGTGTATGACGAAACTGATTCTTTATTGGGCGAACCTGTGCCCACAAAAGCAAGCTACACTCAAAGCACAACGAAAGCGGCGAACACAGTCGGCGGTCGTCGAAAATCTGAGCAGCGGCGAAACGCGTCAGCTTTTATACCTTAGTCATCGAAGGTTCCAGATTAATCCCTGACGCCCGCGGGTCTTCCAGAAAGTTCTAGACAATTCGCGTCGGTCACACAATCAGATAACATAAGTGTCGGTGAAAACAGGCAACGGAAAGAAGCATCGATAACGTTCTAGAAACTTCCGATACAGGCACGTCCTGCACCGAGCGATAATGTTTAACATTTGTTAGCCGGTGGAAAGCGGCCTCCGATGAAAGATAAACATGTATACGTGTCAATACCCTCCCCTTAAAAAGCATCGTCCCGATGCTACAAACACGAAAGCGAAAACAAAACCACGCGTACAGAAAGGGAGAAAAATAACAAAGCAACAAAGGACCTAAGTTCGGCAGCGGGCGTGCTGGCGGCGTCGGCGGTGGACGACGGAACGGCGGCGTTACGGGGCCCTGGCGTGAGCGCGGAGGGGGGCCTTGACGATGGGCGACGGCGGTGTAGGTCATCGCTTCCGGCTTGGGTTGCGGCGATTCGGGAAGTCCTAGCGATTGCTGGATTTCCTCCCGCACAATATCGGCGATGGAAGCAACTTGAGGCTGCGACGACGGTAGCAGCTTCTGCAGCTCTTCGCGTACTATGGCCCTGATGGTGTCTCGTAGGTCGTGGGAGAGTCCTTGGACTTCGGCGTACTGTGGTGTCGAACGGCGATTGTATTGCCGGTTGCGTATGTCCAGTGCTTTCTCGATCGTCGTAGCCTCCGAGAGAAAGTCTTGCACTGTCGTTGGTGGATTCCGCACCAGTCCGGCGAATAGCTCCTGCTTAACTCCCCACATGAGCAAGCCAACTTTCTTGTCTTCTGGCATAGCGGGGTCGGCGTGCCGGAATAATCGAGTCATTTCTTCAGTGTCCATACCGATGCTCTCATTCGGGAGCTGTACACGGTTTTCCAGCAAGGCTGCAGCTCTTTCTTTACGGACGACGCTAGTGAAGGTGTCCAGGAATGCGGCTCGGAAGAGGTCCCAGGTTGTTAGTGCACGCTCCCTATTTTCGAACCAGGTTCTCGCGCCGTCTTCAAGCGAGAAGTAAACATGGCGCAGCTTGTCGTCGCAGTCCCACTTGTTGAACGTAGCGACCCGGTCGTATGCCTCTAGCCAGCTTTCGGGGTCTTCACATGGCAAACCGCGGAAAGTCGGCGGCTCCCTGGGTTGTTGCATCATGATTCCAGATGTTGGCGCAGGGGCTGTCATGGTAGCTGCTGCCGCGGTCGTGACTCTTGTCCTCTTGGTCTTCAAGGGAAGAAGTCCGTACTCCGGGGGTTGGTTTTGTAGCCTGAGGCTAGCTCGATGCTCCGGGACAACGTTGGTACTCTCTTCGGGGTGCGGGCTTGGATCATGGCTTTTCGGGGGCGTCCGCTGCATGGACACAAAAGCACCTCCACCAGATGTGACGTAGTAGTGACGCTGAAGTAAACAGTCGTAAAACTGTGTATGACGAAACTGATTCTTTATTGGGCGAACCTGTGCCCACAAAAGCAAGCTACACTCAAAGCACAACGAAAGCGGCGAACACAGTCGGCGGTGGTCGAAAATCTGATCAGGGGCGAAACGCGTCGGCTTTTATACCTGAGTCATCGAAGGTTCCAGATTAATCCCTGACGCCCGCGGGTCTTCCCGAAAGTTCTAGACAATTCGCGTCGGTCACACAAGAAGATAACATAAGTGTCGGTGAAAACAGGCAACGGAAAGAAGCATCGATAACGTTCTAGAAACTTCCGATACAGGCGCGTCCTGCGCTGAGCGATAACGTTTACCATTTGTTAGCCGGTGGAAAGCGGCCACCGGTGAAAGATAAACATGTATGCGTGTCAATATATTGTAAATACATACATTTTCTCACCGTAACATATTGGTGGAAGTGCGAGGTAATCTCGCCACAAGCCGGCCCTGGATCTTCGCAGCGGGCGTCACATCGGTTCCGTTGTTACGGCTACTGACACTGCCACCGACGCTGACGCTGCCTCCGCCGCTCAGACACCAGCGGAAGTGGTACTAAACCAGCTACGTCACCCGGGGATCTCCACTGGCAAAGTCGACGTCGAAGACTGGCTGACCTCGTATGAGCGCATCGGTAAGCACAACAAGTGGAACGCCACATTTTTGCTGGCCAACGTGATCTTTTACTTGGGAGGAACCGCGAAGGTATGGTTCGAGACGCATGAAACCGAAATTACAAAGCTGGGACTCCTGCAAGGAAAACCTACGCGACCTTTTCGGGAGACCTGTGGGACGTCAAATGAAAACCAAGCAAGAGCAGCGTCTCGTGTCCAGGCACCAACCGAATCGTACGTCGCGTATATTCAAGATGTTCTGGCTCTCTGCTGTAAAGCGGACGCGGACATGCTGGATGCAGATAGGGTTGGACACATCTTCAAGGGCATCGCGGACCATGCGTTCAACCTCCTGCTTTGCAGGAGCTGCTCAACGGTTAAATCCATCATAAAGGAATGCGGGAATTTTGAGCAAGCGAAGAGCAAAGGCATCGTAGAACGCCTCGACCGCCTTCCGAATACGGCTGCCACTTGCTCCTGCAACGACCCTCCGCCATCACATCCGCCTGCCACGCCGAAATTGACACAGGTCATCCGTCGCGAACTTGAGGCTATGGCTCCAAGTTCTCACTGTCCCCATACGCACGACAACATGACCATCTCGCTCATTCAAGCTGTTGTCCGCCAAGAAATTGCAAACATTGACATCCAGTCTGCCGTCCGCCCACGTCCCTCCTCTACCGCTCCCGTCATTGTCTCTGCTGCACGTCGCCAGTTGTTCCCGAATTCATATCAGAACCCCTCTGAGTGGCGAAAACCGGATGACAGGCCAATTTGCTTTGCTTGCTCCCCGGTCTGTCACATCTCCCGCCACTGCCGTAGTAGCCACTGGTACTCCTCGCCTCGACCATATGCTAATCGCCGCTTCGACCGAGACCCTCGGTCTCTGTCGCCCCTTTCTGAACCATACCATGCCGGCCTTCCCTCTCGGGGAAACACTACTTGCCGCTCGCCCTCGCCACAACGCCGTCAGTCCCGTTCGCCTACACCTCGACGTCCCTCGTCCCTGTCCTACGCGGGCCGCTTCTCGGAAAACTAAGCAATGCAGCCCACGGAGGTGAGGCTGCGTTGACGACTCGGACTGCAAAAGCTATGCTGACCAAAGCTGCTCGACCGAACCTTGTTGAAATTTTTGTTGATGATGTACCCGTTCAAGCCCTCATCGATACTGGCGCTCAGGTGTCGGTTATGCGATCAGATCTTCGTAGCCGTCTCCGTAAAGTCCTGACACCTGCCGAGTCGCCTGCCGTCCGAGTGGCTAATGGCAGTACAACAGCCATGAAGGGAATGTGGGCCGCCCGTGTTACCATTGCCGGCCGTCCAGTGTTAGTCCTGTTAACTTTACTGGCCGAGTGTCCCCACAAAGTGATTCTTGCAATCGACTTCCTGACTGCCCATTCAGCACTTATTGACTGTGCAACCGGCACCCTTCGCCTTGAACTGCCCATTACTTTGCCGACCCGACCAACGACCATATGTCCCGACTTCGTTCTGCTGAATTTGTTCGACTGCAACCTCATGCTGCGACCTACGTCCTCATGTCGCCTTCTCCTCCACTTCGCGATGGTCCCTACGTGGTGTCCCCACTTTACGACATTCTCCTGGCACGTCAATTAGCACTACCCAGCTGAATTGTAACTCTTGTCAACAATCGAGCGTGGCTTCCCCTTCTGAACTGTGGTTCGTGTCTGCAAGTGCTTCCTGAGGGTGTATCTCTCGCTGTGCTGTCCCCTTTGGAAGACTGTAGAGTAGCTGCTCTCACGCCCGAACCACGATCCTATACTGCTGCAACTTCTGACCCTCCTACTTCACGCAACGACAAGTTTACGCCAATGATAGCGACTGACCTACGACCTGCTTACGCCGAGGCCCTTCGCCGCATTCTGATGTCCTATGAAGACATCTTTGATTTTGGAAAACGCCCGCTAGGTCCCACCCGTGTCGTCACCCATCCCATCCACACTGGTGACGCTCCTCCTATATACCGGAGGCCCTACCGTGTGTCAGCGGCTGAACGCCAGGTGATCCAAACCGAGGTGGCAAAATGCTCTCCAATTATCCAACCTTCCTGCAGTCCGTGGGCGTCAGCTGTTGTTTTGGTGAAAAAGAAGGACAATACCTGGAAATTTTGTATCGATTACCGTCACCTGAACAAGATTACCAAAAAGGACGTGTATCCGTTCCGCGTATTGATGACGCGCTGGACTGCTTACACGGTGGCAGTTATTTTTCATCGATTGATATGCGCTCTGGCTACTGGTAAATCGCAGTGGATGAACGAGATCGTGAAAAGACCACCTTCGTGACCCCAGATGGTCTATACCAATTTAAAGTGATGCCTTTCGGACTGTGTAATGCCCCTGCTACCTTCGAGCGCATGATGGACTCTCTTCTGCGTGGATTCAAATGGACCACAAGTCTCTGCTACCTTGATGACGTCATAGTTTTTTCACCGACGTTTGAGAGCCACCTCCACCGACTCTCAGCTATCCTTGGTGTTTTTCGACGTGCCGGCCTACAACTCAATTCTTGAAAATGCCATTTCGGCCGCCGCCAAATACTAGTACTTGGTCACTTGGCTGACGCTTCTGGCGTCCAGCCTGATCCTGACAAAGTTCGTGCCGTTGGTGAGTTTCCACTTCCGCGTTCTTCTACCGATGTCCGTAGTTTTCTAGGTCTGTGTTACTATTTTCGGCGATTTATCCAGAGCTTTGCTGAAATCTCTCGTGCTCTCACAGACCTCATGAAAAAGGACACCACTTTTCGTTGAGCACCCGACCAGGCTGAAGCATTTTCAACGCTTATCAGTCGCCTTACCAATCCATTCGTGTTGGGTTATTTTGATCCGCATGCCTGCACAGAATTTCGCACTGATGCAAGCGGCCATGGCATTAGCGCTATCTTGTCCAAACGACAGCGGGACAGCAATCGCGTGATCGCGTATGCTAGCCGTCTTCTTTCAGCACTATAGCGAAACTACTCCGTAACAGAACGTGAATGCTTGGCCCTTGTTTGGTCCATTGCTAAGTTCCGCCCTTACCTGTTCGGTCGACATTTAACCGTCGTGACAGATCATCATGGATTATGTTGGCTATCCTCACTCAGAGACCCGACAGGCCGTCTTGGCCGCTGGGCTTTACGCCTGCAAGAGTACACGTTTTCCGTGTCCTATAAATATGTTCCGGCTACATAAGGACGCCGAATGCCTCTCCCGCTACCCTGTCGATCCACCCGATAGCACCGAAACCGATACAGATACCTGCGTTTTGTCGATCTCCGACTTCTCACGCATCGCCGACGAGCAGCGTCGTGACCCATATTCGCGATCCATCATCGAACACCTTACCTCGGAGCAACAGGACGCTTCTCTCCGCATGTTTGTTCTCCGGAACGGGACCTTATACCGACGAAATATGAATGAACATGGTGCTGAACAGCTTCTCGTCGTTCCTAAGCACTTGCGCTCGACAATTCTCTCGCAGTTACACGATGCGCACACCGCTGGTCATTTGGGTGTCTCCCGTACATACGATCGTGTGCGCAGACAATTTTTCTGGCCTGGGCTATATCACTCTGTTCGAAGCTACGTCGCTACCTGCGAACTTTGCCAACGCCGCAAGAAGCCTCCATTGTCTCTCGCTGGGCACCTTCAGCCTATAGATGGTCCGAAGTGTATGATCATGATCGCCACATGGGTGGAAAGGCCTACAAAAGTGGCCGCCGAAGGTGATGCCCAAGAAACCGACTTGTCCATATTGAGACAAAGTGGGGCACCAAGTGTGAGCCACATATTAGCGGCCCCCGAAAAAAAAAGAAACGTGCAGGCTAGAAAGAAGTTTACGCTAAAATGCTGAGTAGTCGATGTCGCTGTGTTGGCTGCGGCAGCAGATGCCTGCGTCAGCCGAATGCTTCGCAATGCAAGTTGCTTATCTTCAACGATGACTGTCGGTGCAAACAGGTGGGAAATGCTGCCCAATCTGTTTGCGCTTCTTGTTGTCGCTTGTTACCAGACCGCCATGTGCAACAATGGCAAACACTGTGCCTGTAGTCGGACTGCTGAATGCGCCTAAGCGACCCGTGTACGTCATTCCTCACAGTTACCATGTGGATCTTAGCCAATCCATGGTGTATTGTCTGAACCTTATGTGGTGATTGAACGCAGAATCGCATTTTTCGGTTATCTCGCTTGTTTATGGTCGCTTTGGTACGTTTCTTGGATGTGGCGGCCTGGTCATTTGCATTGGGAAGCAGTCTTTCGAGGTAAGCGCCGACTCCTGCAGTCCGCGCACCGACATAGACTCCCAATTTACACGAACCGTGATTGGTGCTCCCCGTTCGGACCTTTCCTGCTGCAGCCGAGGGCAAATTGTGCTTGTGGGCTTCCTGAGCCACGATTTGGCATACGTGCTTACGTGGTCGGAAGTGCATCAACCTAATAGCCACCTGGGTGGAAAGGCCCGCAAAAGTGGCTGCCGAAGGTGATGCCCACGAAACCGACTTGTTCACCTTGAGAGAAAATGGGGCACCGAGTGTCAGTGACACATTAGCGGCCCCGATAGACAAAAATAAACGTGCAGGTTGGAAAGGAGGTAATGCTAAAACACACGGTAGTCCATGATGCTGTGTTGGGTGCGGCAGCAGATGCCTGCGTCACCCGATTGCTTCGGTATGCAAGTAGCTAACCTTCAACGGTAACTGTCGATGCAAACAGCTGGGACACTATCTGCTTGCGCTGCTCGTTGTCGCCCGTTACCGGACCGCTATGTGCGATGACGAAAGTGAGCAGTTTACGAGCTCGCGTTTATTGTTTCAGCGTATCTCAACCTGCAAGTTTTATAGCTGCTCTTGTACCAGAAGGTGCACTGTGTCGTCTCCTAATAAAGTCGCATGTCCTGTTCACTCACTTGTGGCTTGTTTGTATGGGCGTCAGTAGGAGGCTCTTTGGTCTTCTGGCAATTATAACGCACCAGCTAAGCGGCAGCCAAGGCACTGAGGCATGCCGCAAAGCCAGCAGGGTGGGCGTGGCGCGTACCAGCGTACGCGACCGGTAAAAAGCGGCCATATTAAATTTCGCGCTAAAAAATAGATTTCCGCTTCCTGTTTGAGCAGCGCCATCTGTCGGGTCCCCCAGTGAGTTCCATGCGCTGCCGCTTCTTATTTTCGTACCACTGTGGATGGTACAGTTTCGCTTCTCTAAAGTTGGTTCTTTATTCTATGCCTCCACCATATTGTGTCGGAGCTGTTGAAGCGGCTGCACGTGTGCGTACATTAGTCGGTGCGGCGCGGTCGTGTTTTCCTGGTGTTAGTAATTTCCACAGTGATGCGCTCGTGTTCGCTAAGTTGAGATTTCAGGCTCGCCACGTGAGATGAAAGATGCGTGACAGCTTTATCGCTAAAAATACTCCGTGATACGCGTTTGCTCGGCACTTTTGTGCACCAGCTCAACAGAAAAATGACACCCACGTCTATTTCCCCGCGACCCAAAACGCAGCAAAATGTCGACAAGAACATTGTTCATCTAAGGCATGAATCATGATGCTTAAATTTTGTCTGTTCGTGTTAAACGGTCTTCAGTAAATTTTCAGATGCACTAAGCGTTTGCCGTCTAATTCATTTAACCAAGGTGATGACAAGCTTGCTCAAACTCACTGTGTCATTTTCAACAATCCCATGCACTCAGCATCCGAATGTTAGGAAAATGTTCTTGGGGAATTTTGTCTCGTTGCCGCTGAGCATTTATACTTGCACTGATTGTACAAGCCACACGTAACGAGGGAGACGGAATATGGAAGTAAAACCGCCGCAGGTGTAAACTTGAACTGATCTGTTTTCATGTTTATAATAAGTATATAAACTTGAGCTCTGCTTTGTCAGTGCTCTCTAGTTTGTGTCCATGGTCTCCTGTGGCTTCAGGCATGCTGAAAGTGTCGGTGTGCTGCCTTGAACTGCATTTCGGTTTTCGAGTTGCCTTGATCCGGTTTTATTCAAGTGACAGCTCTACGGGGTGACCATTCTAAGTTTTCCGGAATTTTTAAAAATTGCCTGAGGCCGATAGAATACTTCTTGTCCTTTAGCTGGATAATTCGAAGAGGTGGACAATAATAGCATAAAAAATCAAAACACGTACTCGGAAATGAACTAAAATTCGCTAATTACCTTCATAAGTAATTACTTTACGTTACATATTGCAATTTACGAATCGTAGCCGGTGATATTGCAAGACCTATCCACTTGAAATGAATATCCAGTATGGCACCTGTTCCCGAGATATTTCCCAATGTGTGGGACGAAATACATGGGCGTTCCAGTTGCCTTCGTGTTTCAATTCATATAAGATATCATAAGAAGCCAACAAACAATGACACCAAGGACAACATAGGGGAAATAACTTGTGCTTACTAAATGAAATAAAGAAAATGGTAAATTAACAGAAATTAAAATGGATGAAAAAGCAACTGTCCGCAGGGGGGGAACGAACCCACGTCTTCTCATTACGCGTGCGATGCTCGCACTATTGAGCTACCGCAGAGCTGTTTCCCCACCCACTTTCTGAGGTATTTATGTTTTTTACAACCATAACTCACCCTGGGAGTGTTAGCCAGTGCCACCACTCACAAACCTAGGGGCGGATGTGGAACATCCTTTCAGCCGCAGACGTCACGAGCACGTGATCTTTTTGGGTGAAAAATTTTTCACCCAAAAAGATCACGTGCTCGTGACGCCTGCGGCAGAAAGGATGTTCCACATCCGCCCCTAGGTTTGCGACTGGTTCTGGTTCTGGATCTTGCGCCTCTGTGCACCTTGCGTCATCATAGTCTCGGTTGAGTCTATGATGAGCATATGAACATCACAAATGCACGGTCCCCAGGACACTCGGGTAGAGCTTTTTAGGAAACCTGACGACGAATTCCAGTCGATGAGTAGACCTTCCAACTTTACCAGTTATGAACCCTGATGGACACATCGTGGAGATGATGAAGCGCCAGCTGGAAGAAGCTTTCAAACCATTTCCGTCTTATTAAAAGCATGGTACAACTGTCCTACAAATACGGCGCAATTTATTAGAGTGCACTTGTCACGTATACTTGTGGAATTCATTACAACATGCGATGGAACTATTTTGCGTGCCCAATCTTGTTGCGCGAAGTGCTGGGTAGCCGTAACGTTTGGCCTGATCGCATTAAGCAGCGCTATCCGTAACATGAAATTTTTTTCTAAAGATCTATTCAGACTTCGAAACATAAACAGAAGGTTTGTCCCTATAGACTTAGTCCAAAGCTCCCAGGCCAACACGACAGCGGTTGAACATACTCCGCCACTTCGCAGGCACGCATCAGCGCTCACAGGCTCCTAGGATGTAAAAAAAGAGAAAAAAAAAACAAGAAGGCTCCTGGCTGTGGAGCCCCACTGATACCAACATCGTTGTCTCGGTTTATTCGATGCCTTCTTTGCGATACTTGTTATGCTAATTGCAGCGTCGTCGATAAAGCACACTTGTGCGCCCGATTTCCTTATCAGCCACCAGCAAGAAGCGATGTGCTCGGCCGCAGCGGGTGTCGCTGCTCACGTGCTTTTCACTTACTTAAAGCTCAAGTGCAGAACAATAAACCGTTCAGTATTCTTGTCGCTACTGTGTTGCGTCACTTCACAAATATATTTGGCGAAACTCAGGGCTGCCACAACACGTTTCTGACGACGCGTGCAGAATGCAGCGTTTTTCTGTTCTTTTTCAAATATTTATAATTTCATTTTTTCATTATGCATGAAGGGAGGTCTCCGCAAAAGTGAAAGGTAATTCACTTGGCTGAGGTCCAGGCCCCTTTATGGTGAACAGCGAGTTTAATAGTGAACACTGATGGAACTGCGGGAGAATGCTCACGCCAGCATCCTGTGCGATACTGCGTTTTAATGCGAAAGCATTATATGCCCCATTACGCGAAAATCCTGCGACGGCAGCGTGACCGAGCGATGGTAGCAAAAATGGGCGATGGCGCGAAGAGTACAAACACGTCAAAAAATGCTCGGATTGACGTCAAATTTCTGAGGGAGGTTGCTGTAAGCAAAGTAAATTAATGGCATTGAAAAAAAAATCGTACATTTCGGTCTGGGTGAGAATCGAACCCGGGCCACCGGGGAGCAAGCCGAGCACGCTTTCCCAACACAACAGTGACTCCACGGTTCTAGCTGACTAAAGGTGTGCCTAGTACGTGCGTCATTGCACACGTCACGCTGCAGCCATCTGGCTGACTAAAGGTGCGGCCTAATGCGAGGGTCATGGGGCACGGGATGCAGGAGGAAGTGGCGCCAAAGGGACTATAATGCTTTCACATTCCCACAAAGCAGTCTTAAGTGTCTTGACCGGATCTTTTCCTCATTTAGTTACTAGTTGTCAGTAAATTTATTTTTTAATCTGCCATTCCTTCGCAGATGTGGACGAGTGCCGGGAATCTCGACCGTACTGCGGCCTCGACCACGCCTGCTTCAACACGCGCGGAGCATTCGAGTGCGTGCATGTCCCTTGCCCGGCCGGCTACGAGCGGGACGCGCTGGAGAAGTGAGCACCTCGGTTACTGCATGCCTTCGACTGAACGACGATTTTAACTGCTGTCGCAGAGCGCTCGCAGCGGAAACCCGTTTTGTGCATTCCTGTCCGGGTTCTCCACTTTGGTGCAACGTGTGCTTGTGCGCATGCGGCACACCTGACATGCCACGTGGCAGTGTCAACAGTGGAAAGTTCATCCACGTTCGTGGGGCCTGCAGGCAACTTTCGTACGATCGGAAGACGCGATGACGTATCGATATGGAAGATTCCTAGGAACCGAGTAGATACTGACCATACTCTAAAGAGAGAAGAGTAAAATACTAAGCCCAGTCGATAATTATCATTGAAATAGCCTTGATATATTATTGGTTTATTATAGCATTGGAAATGTTGGCTACAATTACATCACGTCGCTAGCTTATTATACACAACGTGAAATTCTTGTACGAACGAAGGATTGTGATAGATGAAACGATACAATGCTACATGAAACGCGTACTACATAAAAGTAGTAAAAGCAGCGCAAAAATGGCGGCAGCACAAGACAGAGAAGTAAACAGTACAGGCGCTGAACTACAAACTAACAACCAATTGTTAGTTCAGCGCTGTCCTGTATACTTCTCTGTCTTGTGTTGCCGCTATTTTTGTGCTGCTTTTACTATGAAGATCAACCAAATTGCCCAGTTTTACATTCTAATAAATAAAAGGTTTTTCCAAGCCTGAAAGAAGCCCGCGACAGCCGGCGAAAACTGCCGCGCGACTAATCGCGTGGCACTTCGTGTTTCGTTGGCTTTCTTTGCGGCTTTGAACTTTTATGTAGCACGTATTGAGCAATAGAGAGCTGGATTAGGAATTTTTCAGAATGGTCTGCAATTTTCTCATTCACATTTTTGCTCTGAATGTATCATTAAAGAAGTTGATTAATTAAGAATAAGTAATTATTAATTAGGCGTAAACAAGTTCGTCTGACTTGCTCCAAGCGACGGCAAACAACATTACATTCGTTCTGTCTAGGTACTTAGCACTTACCTATTTTTAAATTTTCGCACATGCATGTTACGTGGGCTACATGGTATATACAGGGTGTCCCAACTGTCATGCATAAGATTGAAAAATATGCAAATGCTATGTAGCTAGGCAGGACCAAGGTTATATTGTTGGCCTTAACTTGGAGATACTCAGACTATTTTTGCATTCTGCCTAATCACATAATTAGTCGTAATTAATCAACGTTTCAAATATTAAAATTCAATGAAAAGTGTCATTGAGAAAATTGCAGAGCAACATAAAAAACTTCCCATACAGCTTTCTGTTGCTCACTTCGTGCTGCATAATAGTGTTTTACGAGCGTGAAAGAAGCCCGCGAATACACGCAAAATTGCCTAGCGACTGACCTCTCGAGGCTCTCGTGATTCTGTCGGAATCGTCCACATTTGCGTGGGTAAAGTTAGTCATAAATCCGGATTTCGTAAAAGGAAGAGTTTGGTTAAGACTAAACGCAAAATTGGGCTCTTTTGGAATAAGGTTTATTCACAAGCTGCAATCTAAACACATGCGAACGGAAAAATTGTTTTTCTCGGCAACCACTGCACCAATTTTGAAAAGGTTTTTTTGCACGTAAAACTCTACTGACCGTATGGACACACACAGAAACACGTACATGCAGGCACACACCGTACCGTACTTTACACGCGTTGCCATATGAGTAGGAGTGGTAATAAAACTGCTCATGAACTCTTGGAGGCACGCTATTTCAAAAAGAAAGGCACCGCGTGTGTGAGTGATACCTCAGTCATGTTGTATGCTACTGAGATGCACTTGTTTGAAACGCATATGTAACGGCAGAGATAACGCTTGAATGTCACGTCACATCTCTCGTGTGGAGCGTACGCAGGAATTGCACCTTTCCTCATCTTCCGTTTCAATAAATCAGTTGGTAGTTGGTGCTCTGCGTGTCTCTCCCTTGCGCGTGTCCTTTCAGAGCCCTAAAATCACGTTCTGCAAATCGCATCACTGGTCGTTCTTGCACGCACACGTGCTATATTATTAAAGTTGGCTGGTTCCGCATCTTTTCCTTTTTGAGTAACTACCGCTTCCAATAACTCACTCGTTTGTATTGACTCTGTCACGCAGCTCCTGCAGGCTGCGCTGTTCCCGCCGAGAGGACTGCGGCAGTGACAGGACGGACGTGGTGACGTATGCGTCGGTGGCGCTGCCGCGCGACGTCCTCTCTGGCGCCCCAGTGGCGCGACTGGTGGCCAGGGACCACGATGGGGCCGCGCTGCGCCACACTGCCTTCTCGTCTCTCAGTGGTGACGCGCAGCCGTTCGACGTGAGCGCCGCCGACAGCGGAGTCGGCCTCGTATTCGCCACTCGTGACCTGCAGCCTCGGACGAGCTATCGCGTCACCCTGCACGCCGTTTCCCGAGACGAGGCCAACAGAACAGTGTTGTTCACCACGCGGTTCTTCCTTTATGTCACGACGGGTGCCTACCCGTTCTGACCGGGCGTGGGACGCCCGGACGGATTCACTCATTCACTGCGAACTCCCGCAACATATTTGCCATTGCTGTATAAATTACATGTCAGCGTGGTTTGTGCGGCTCCACGCCACGGCAAAAAGAAGAGATTCTCAAACGCGCCCAGCGTACACAACTGAGTGTGCCGTCTGCGAGGTCAGCATAAGACAAGCTCTTCGAGTTTCGCAAATTAAATGCTAAGCCAATTATTAAAGCACAGTGCATGCATGCTACTGCACTTGTCGCATTGCACAATGACCTCGAGTCTGGCGCAGCACTGTTGAGCTGAGCGTATTGTAAATGCGTGTTCAAAAAGTTCGAAGTGAATGGCATTAGTTTCAACATCTGCTGAGACACATTTTTTTGAAAGACTCTGCGTTGTTTTTAAGAGGCAAGTAATAAAAACCACAATATCAAACGGACACACATTTCCAGGATTAGGGGAGCTTTTTGATCCCGAGAGAGACTAGTTGTTTGCAGATTTTTGGGCTGCCTAGACTAGCCATAATGGATCACGGAGGCTAATTTATGTGACAGTCACGACACACCACAGCCGGGTCAAAGCAAAGACGTTTTAGTAGCGAAAAGAAGATGGAGTGAATAAACCTAATTTGATGAGTTTTGCTCTTTTCTTTCCTGCGGTGACATTCTTTTTCTCAACCGTTGAAAACAAATAGAACTTTAGTGATGAGCGTTGTTTAGCCACAACAGTGACATCAGGGAAAGATTAATTTTTTATCCATAAGCCAAACCAAGTGTTCCCTTTGCGCCACAGGACTCGTCGGAGCCACGCTGCTATATACTGTAGGACAGAAAGCAAAATAAATTAGCAGACAATAATAAAAACTGTCTTTTGTTTCAACTTGTTTATAAGGCTTGTAACAAGTGCTGCCATATCTATAATTACTACTAGCGGCTTCAATGCACGGAAGGTTCTGCAGAGCCATGCATGAGCGATGGTTCCAAATCGAAAGAACATTCGCTACCGCTAAGACTGCGTGTTCTTTAGTCGCGTGAAAAAACATTTAATGCAATTAAATTCGGGGGTTTTAAATGTCAAGGCCACAATCTGAATATAAGGTACGCCATAATGGGGGACTCTGGTTTAATTTCGATCAAACTAGGTTCTTATAGCGCATCTAAATGCAAGCAAACGAGCTTTTTAATGCATTAGCATTCTTAGGGCATTCCATGCGCTTTCTGAGGGCCAACTATCTATCTATACATGTCTTTATCTTACTGTTTTCCCACCTGCCTCGGTCACTGGGTAGTCAGTGGTAAAATGGGTAGCGCAACGGCTGCTGTGCGATGTAACAGGGCGTGAAACCAACCGTCGGACCAACTTGGACCGTGAGTATGTGGCAATGTGTACATACGTGCCGGTATTCAACGAACCTCTTTCACGCCCACATGGGTCACTGTAGATGCAGGACTGATGTAGATTGACTGCTCCTACATGATGTCTGTGCTGCAAGCCGCACGAGGTCCGCATATTGAGATTGGCGACTAACGCACATCATTCCCTATGGGGTAGCACTGCAGTAAACTGCCGTGGCAGAGATTTGACCGACTTCACGTGTAATCAGGGACTCAGTGTGCTCAATGACAGGTCACCTACATTCATTCGTGGAACTTCTTACAGCAGCTGCCTTGACCTTACCTTTCTGTCCAGAAGTCTTCTGTCATCTGCAAGTTGGTCCACGGATGTAGAAAGTCATGGAATTGACCACCTCCCAACATACGTTCAATTTAGCTGGTTCCGCCACTCAGCCTCACCGATGTACACAACAAACAGACTGGGCTTTATTCAACGCATCTATCCAAACCAGATGTCAGTGCACGACTACACGATCCGAGGTTGAGGACATCATTGCTACTTCTCTGCGTGACACAACGAGACAAGTTAAACTAGCGATGCGGAGATCAGCGATCGATTCACAATACGAGGCCCTTCGTGCAATCCGCTGCCGCGCAGAACGACGATACAGAAGCACGAAGTCTCCGTCAGACCTTTCAGCCAATCGCCGAGCGCAACGACACTTTCTTAGGCATCTCGACAAGCTTGACAGGCAGCGGTGGCGGACATTCTGCGGCTCTCTGGACCCAATACATCCGTTATCTAAGACCTGGCGGGTAGTACGAAGTCTGCAGACGAGTCCACAACAAAGCTACTCATTCCGTGACGTGGCTCTACATCAAGGCCGGAGGGAATTGGAGGTGCCCAATGACTACTGTAAACTTGCCCTGGCCACCTCTAATACCGAAATTGAAGCTCTTACCGCCATTGCGTCCCCGTCACCTGATGAGCGTCTCGAGCTGCCTTTTACGACGCAAGAACTTGACGCTGCAATTTCTGTCTCCCGACGCTCATCGGCTCCAGGTCCAGACGGAATCACGTACGCTGCACTCCGTCATCTTGGCACAGAAGCACGACATATCCTGTTGTCCCACTATAACATACCGTGGGAGTCAGGAAATGTTCCATCTAATTGGAAATGCAGCCGCATTATTGCATTTCTCAAACCGGGGAAGTGCCCTAATGAACTTTCCTCCTACAGGCCTATCGCCTTAGCCAGCTGCGTCGGCAAAGTAATAGAACGGATGGTACTATCAAGATTAGAGTGGCTCTTCAAAAGCACTAACTGATTTCCCAAATTTATGCATGGGTTTAGAAGAGGCAGATCTGCCAATGACGGTGTGGTCAAGTTGATCTCCAATGTTGAACAGGAAAGAAGTCGACGCAGATTAGTACGGGCAGTTTTCCTAAACATTAACGGCGCCTATGTCAATGTTCTGCATTCCGCGATCCTTGGTGCGATAGAAAATTTAGGCATCGGTGGCTGACTATATGCTTGGATCGTTAGTTATCTGAGTGGCTGTACCGTGGTATATGTCGACAATCGATGGAGACACCGATCAATATAATATTCACCGTGGTGTTCCCAAAGGCGGAGTTCTCAGTCCCACTCTCTTCAATGTGACATTGATTGGACTTGCGTCTGAGTATCCCAACACAGTAAAGATTAGCGCATATGCGGAATACATTTGCATATGGGCATCTGGTGCCACGCGTCCGCAGCTGCGTGCGCGTCTGCAAAGTGCAGTGACAATCACAGCCAAGTACTTACGACGCCAAGGCCTCACATTTTCCATTGGAAATGTGCAGTGCTTGCATTCACCCGCAAACAAATAACTAAATACCCGATAATCGTTAATGGCATGGCGATACCTTACGTAACACTCCACAAGTTCCTTGGCGTAATCATAGACCGTGAACTATCCTGGTCAAGGCACGTCACTGCATTGAAGTCAAAACTGAAGAGTTTTGTACTTGTGCTACGGGTTGTGGCAGGAGCAAAATGGGGCCCGTCGGAATCGTCTCTTTCTTCAATTGTACCAAGCCCTGTTCGTAGGTTATATAAGATACAGCATACCGGTGCTCTCAAACATGAGACCTAGCTGTGTGCGGACGCTAGAGAGCATCCAAGCTCAAGGATTGCGCAGTGCTTGGGGCTACCACGCTGCACCTCAACCAATGGAACCATCACGGAAGCTCGGGCTTGTCCCATGAATCTGTATATGCTCTGCGAACCTCTTCGAGTGTACCTACACTTGTTCACCCGACATAGGCAACATCCCCTATCAGCACTCTGTGACACACACCAAAACTGCAGTTTTTAAAGAGCTATATCTCGTCATGAGAACATTCTGCCATTAAGATTCTCTTCCCCATGCATTCCTAAAGCACCTCCGTGGGTCCTGCCTAAACCGCTTGTTATACTTCAAATCCCTGGAATTACGAGGAAGTCCTGTGTTTCATCCATTGGCCTGAAGCAACTTACCCTGTCGCACATTTTTGCAGTATACGGTGGTACTTCGCACGTGTATACCGATGTACCTGTTACCCCATGTGCCTCCACCGCAGCCTTTTCCCGCAAATGACCATCGCTCGATGGTTTAAATTAGACCACAAGTCCACTTCAACTGCCGCAGAACTTGTTGCTATCCGCGAGGCAATACGATTCCTTGCAGGAGAGCCTCCTCGCACATGGGCTTTATCTTGAGACGCAAACCCGCTCTTCAAGCCATTGAGTGCGCTATGACGCAAGGCCCTTATTATATTTTAGCTCTCGAAATCGCACAGCTTCTCGACATTGCGACAAAAAGCGGCCACCATGTCACCTTTCAGTGGATACCTGCACATTGTAGCGTGATAGGATATGAACAAGCAGACGCTGAAGCTAAAATAGCTGTAAATAATGCACCTGTAATAAGTAAGCATTGCGTTCTTACGAACAGACACGAATGCCCTGCTTCGGTGCGTTAAGCGCAACTCTACACTTGAGCACAGGACCAATCCAGGTCGACGACACAGGCGACTGCACAAATGGGACCCAGAAATGAAGTTCCGCATGACTCATCAACTGAAGAGGAGTATAAGAGTATGATACACCCGATTCGTCTTGGTGTTGCACTGACGAGGCGTTATACCCTTATAATCGGCTGCAGTGACACTGGTCCCAACTGCGATCTCTGCCAAGCGCCAGAAACACTTGAGCATATAATTTGCTCATGCCCAGCGTACGCGCGAGAACGGCAGAGCCTTATTTGTAGTACTGAACGAGTTACTAAAAGACCAATATCTGACGAGATTGTATTATCTTCTTGACCTGACGTCAACAGCGCAGCTGTGGTCATCGGAGTGACTATAGCCTTCCTTCAAGCCACTGGACTCGACGCACTACTCTAGAATGACCCCAACGTGATGGACATGTATATACACACCTCTTTTTCTTATGATCACCATTCATCGCTCTTTTTCTCCCCCCCCCCTTCCCCAGTGTTGAGTAGCATGCCAGAGCAAACTATCGATCAGGCCGACCTCTCTGCCTTTCCTCAAAAAAACCTCTCTCTAAACTCTGTGACGCCGACTGCGAGCACTGGGTATGTGCCACTAGGTCTTTGCTGGTCGTCAGTGAGCCTCTTTGATGCCAACTAGGGTACTGGGTCAGTAGGTGTGTGCCGCTCTTCAATGACGTCTCTGACGCCAACTTGGGTAGTTAGATATTTGCCATCGGGAATGCGGCGCTCTACAATGATGAAAATGATCTCTCAAATTTCTCTGATGCTGAGCGGAATCGAACCCACGTCACAAAGGTTCTTCAAGGACAGCAACCCGACGCTTAGCAGGCTGCGCTACAAATGCAGTGATTATGCCCCGCTTTTCAATCAATACCTTTCACGTCAACGCTTTAGCGAGCTGCGTCATGAATGCGTTGGGTGTGTGCCGCTATAAATGATTCGAAGCACCCAGACAAGCGTGTTATTAAAGGATCCATTCCGCCCGGGATTCATGGTCGAGGCTTGCCTAATTGTGCTAGAGCGTAATTGCTCAAGTTAAGGGTATATAAGCAGGGTGCGATGAGCCTGGTCGCATCCAGGAGCACAGCCACTCCGACACAGGCAATGATCAAGGGTTGTACACTGCAAGCCAAGTAGGCTGGTGTCCGAGCGTTTATACCGGCAAGGACGTGTAGACAGTTCACCGTGTGCTTCCTGTGATTCCTGCGAGACACTTGAACACCTCATATTAGAGTGCCCTGCTTTCCTTTCGCAGCGCACGTCGCTACTAAAGGACTATAGCCTACTTGGCCTGCAGTGTACAACCCGTGATCATTGCCTGTATACGAGTGACTGGGCTTCTCGATGCGACCAGGATCATCGCACCCTGCTTACTTTTCTACTATAAACTGGCTTGGCTTGCCGTTTGTGGAGCCTTTTCAAGGGATGACATATTTTGTACTATTTTTTTACATCCTTTTGTAATTCGTGCCACCTGCGTGGGTTTTTTTTTCTGTTCCTGCGTGTATGTTCTGTTCCTATACTTGCTCACACTATGCCTTGATTTACTTTCGTCTTTGAGGCCTGTCATCTTGCTGTTTCATTTTTTTTTCTTTATTTTCCTTGTCCGTATCTTATTAAAATTCCTTTTCTATCCCCTCCTTCGTAGAGGGTAGACATGCTTTGTACCGCTCTCGGTGGCGGTTGCCCACCTGCTCCTTCCCTATTTCCATCTCTATTTGTGTATGTATGTTTTCATATCAAGTAATAATAATAATGATAATCATCAATGAACATCTCGCCAACTTGGGTCACTGAGTATGTGCCACTGGTTGGGCGGCAAGCGAGGCAACAATTCTCAGCGTTCGCAGGCACCGCCGCGCCACGCGCGGACTCCTTGGCAGCACCACTAGATAGCGCGGCGTTTCCAGAAAGCAGCGCGAGAGAGCAGCTCGGTTGCCGCATGACGCGTTTCTAAG
Source organism: Dermacentor silvarum (assembly GCF_013339745.2). Taxonomy (NCBI): domain Eukaryota; kingdom Metazoa; phylum Arthropoda; class Arachnida; order Ixodida; family Ixodidae; genus Dermacentor; species Dermacentor silvarum. The sequence goes on along the minus strand of NC_051154.1, from coordinate 341,692,308 downwards.
CGTTCGCACGCACCGGCGTGACATGCATTTCGGAGGCCATGCCCAGCCTTCGCGGCAGCGGCAGCAGCGGCGCTAGTAGGCGCCGAGTGCTCTCAAGGAAGCGCGAAACAGGAGCCCCATTACAGTGCACGCCTCACACAACTCGTCTCGACGCTGGAAATAGCTTGTGTCGCTGTATTGATTAGACGCTATATTGATTAGAATTACCGTCGACAATCATCGTAAGATGGGTACCGTCGAACTTTTGCATTTCGACAGCACCGAAGGGGCGGCCTCCGCGGCCTGGATCGAACCCACGAGCGTGACAGCCCAACGCCAGAGCCAGCAAGCTACCACGGGTGGTTTGAAACACTTCCGCTGCTGTCTTCACTGCATATATTGCGATTTATGAATTGTATCCGGTGAATTTGCAAATCGTATTCAATTAGAACTAATAGTAATGATAACGACAAGTTTCGGGTAATGAGTTCCCAAAATGATTGACGACATACATGGGTGTTCCCGTTTTTTTTACTTTAGATGCATAAACATGCATTTTGTTCAAAAGTTAAATGAAACAACAGATGCATGGTTACCATAAGTTCGATGGCGGCTGAACTCGGAACTGGTGCTATAGTTTCAAAATTCCAAGATGGGTGTACCTCGAGAACTAATTCGTAAATTTCTTTTCATTTCTTTTCACCTTTTGTTTACATCAGGATGATGCGGGATGGCCCAGGCAAAAAGCGACAAATTCGCTTGAAGACAACCTGAGCCCCCCTTGTACATGACATATCGCAAGTGGAAACGCTCAAATATTTCTAGACAACAACAACAGTAGAAATGGGTACTGAACTATGATAAGCATACAAAAGAAGTTGTAAAATTCATTCTTACAGCACTGATCCTACAGACTTCATCAATAGGTCACTGCATATACCATATCAAATAACCTTAAAGATATAAACATATATATATATATATATATATATATATATATATGTGTGTGTGTGTGTGTGTGTGTGTGTGTGTGTGTTTATATCTTTAAGGTTATTTGATATGGTATATGCAGTAGAGCACTGCACGGGCCGATTTTTGCGGCCCGGGCCCGGCCCGGGCCCGTTTTTACATTGGGCGGCCCGCCCGAGCCCGATCAAAACTTTTATGGCGAGACCCGGGCCCGGCCCGGGCCCGGAAATAATCGACGTTACCCGCCCAGCCCGGCCCGCCACCCCTTTACCTTAAGCCCGAGCCCGGCCCGAGCCCGGCTCGAAACCAGCCTGCGAACCCGGCCCGAGACCGAAAAATACATGTTTTTCAGAGTTGAGAAGCCCGAGTATAACTCGCAGAAAGCCCGAGCCCGGCCCGGGCCCGCGTCAAAAAACCTGAGCCCGGCCCGGGCCCGGGTCAAAAAGCACACGCCGTGCCCGAGCCCGGCCCGAGCCCGTGAAAAGACTGCTCTACCCGGCCCGGCCCGGGCTTTCGGGTAAGCCCGAGCCCGTGCAGTGCTCTAACATGCAGTGACCTATTGATGAAGTCTGTAGGATATATATATATATATATATATATATATATATATATATCCACACATACACGCATATATACGCACATATACCCTCACATATATATATATATATATATATATATAATGTTACGGGAAGGAAGAAACGTACTGGTTGTACAGACGGGTTTTAATGGCTACGCAGAGAAGCGAAAACCCAGAATCATCTTTGTCGTCTCCCAGGGCACCAATCATGTCCTCTTCTTTCCACCTTACGCACTGTGACATTACCCCCGTCAGAAGAAGCACCTTACTGGTGCGACTCACTGGTTCCAGAAAGGAACGGTTTGAGGCGGCTGACGTGGACGACGTCAGATAGAGGTGAAGGCACGGTAGCATCCAGAGGAGACACTTCATATGTGACAGGCGTCACCTGGCGGAGGATGCGATAAGGGCCGTAGTATCGCGAAAGGAGTGTCTCCGAAAGACCGACACGTCGAGATGGAGACCAACCATGGGCACCATGGGCACCAACCATGTCCTCTTCTTTCCACCTTACGCACTGTGACAATATATTAAAATGGAGCACTTAAAGCTGCGGAGATCTTTCATGGTACTTGGTTTGGGAAACACGGAAACGGCTGTAAGTTTGGCAGGGTCGGGGAGAATACCGTCCTTCGAAACAACATGACCTAGAATCGTAAGCTTTCGAGCGGCGAAGTGGCATTTCTTCAAGTTCAGTTGCAGTCCTGCAGCTGAGAGGCAAGCGAGAACTTGTTCGAGGCGAGTTAGATGGGACGCAAAATCGGAGGAAAAGACCACAATGTCGTCTAAATAACAAAGGCAAATATGCCACTTGAGGCCTCGAAGGATGGTGTCCATCATGCGCTCTAAAGTAGCAGGCGCGTTGCCGAGGCCGAAGGGCATGACTGTGAACTCATACAGGCCATCGGGCGTCACAAAAGCCGTTTTTTCGAGATCGGCCTCCGCCATCGGCACCTGCCAGTATCCCGAGCGCAGATCTAAGGACGAGAAGAATTCTGCTCCCTGTAGGCAGTCCAGGGCATCGTCGATGCGTGGTAGAGGGTACGCATCATTGCGGGTTATTCGATTAAGACGGCGGTAATCCACGCAGAACCTGATGGATCCGTCCTTTTTATTTACCAGCACAACTGGAGAGGCCCAGGGACTGCTGGAGGGCTGGATTATTCCACGTTTCAGCATATCGTCTACCTGCTCATCGATGACACGGCGTTCTGCAGTCGACACACGATATGGGCGCTGGCGCAATGGTGCTTGTTGACCGGTATCGATCCGATGAACAACTGCTGATGTTCGACCTAACGAAGACTGGTTGTGGTCGAAGGAGGCTCGAAAACGCTGCAGGAGTTGCACAATCAAGTTGTGCTGCGCAGGTGTGAGGGCGGAATCGATGGCATTTAATAATATGTCGACAGGATCGTCGGTGCCAGCGGCAGGAGCGATGGCACAAATCGGTAGTGATGCCTTATCGCCAAGCATTGTATCCTCGAAAAGGCAGTCAAAAGTCTCGAAGCTTCCCAGACACTCGCCACGTAGTAGAAGTGACGGACATTCAGATACATTGTACACGTAGATAGCCGCAGAACCATTGCAGAAGTTGATGACAGCCCACGGGAGGAGGAAGTTTCGGCGCCGAGCAGGAGCTGCAGATGGCGAAAACAACGCAGGTGAGTTGGCGGAGGCAGGCGAAAACACCGGTACCGGAACGACGGACAAAGGGGCGATGTGGACGTCAGCCGCGGCAAACACTTTAGGGGGAGCGTGGTCGTCGAGGTCAGGGCACGGCGTCGACAATGTGAGTTCTGCACGCGCGCAGTCCACGAGGGCTTGATGAGTAGACAGAAAATCCCATCCTAGGATTACGTCGTAGGATGATCGGGGCAGGACGACAAACTTAACGGCACACATAACATTTTGAATAATTACACGGGCTGTGCACTGAGCGGTAGGCTTGACGTGATGCGAGGTCGCCGTACGCAGGGAAACATCGGTAAGCGGGGTGGTCACTTTTCTCAGATCGCGGCACAATTTTTCGCTAATTACAGAAACAACAGCTCCTGTGTCGACAAGTGCACGTACGGCGATACCTTCTATCAATAAATCAATTTCGTTAGGCGGGTAAAAATGAGGTCTTGGAGAGTTCGACGACGGCGCAGTTCTTGCCTCGGGAACTGCGGCTGTTAGTTTTCCTCTCGTGCGGGGCTAGGTCGGCGAAGCATCGGGGAGATCGATCTGCGACGGGGAGAAGATGACCGGCGTGAGTCATACGGGCGGCGTGTAGAAAACGGGTCGGCGACAGGAGAAGGAACTCGTGGTGAGTGCTGAGCACCTTGATAGGCTGGCGAAGCCACACCATGTTGAGAGCGGAAGCTGCGACGGTGACAGTGGCGGGCTATATGGCCCGCAAGACCACATGCGAAGCATATGGGCCGGTTCTCAATGGTACGCCACGGATTCACAACAGATGGTCCGGTGGGCGGAGAAGGATGGGGCACCGGGCGTGAGGGTGGCGGTGACGTGTAGAAGGACCCGGTGGCACGGTAGGCGCCAAAAAGAGATGGGGCCTGTGGTCTGGCAAGAGCGGCAGCGTAAGTTAATGGCGTAGGGACAGGCAACGCCGGAGGGCAGTTGGTAGTGCCTGGGCGACTTGCGTCTCAATGAAATGACGAAGAGGTGGGTCTAAAGATGACGGCGCTGGCTCAGGTGTGTGGGCGACAAGGGAAAGTTGACGTGCAACTTCCTCGCGGATGAACTGCTTTATGTGTGGCAGCAAAACGGTGTGATCGGCAGTGGCGTCGCTGGCAAGGGTGGAAATGTCTGCTGTATCTTGAGCAGCACGGCGCGTCAACCCACGCTGCTTTCGCAGCTCGTCGTAAGTCTGGCAGAGTTGTATCACGTCGGCTACCGTCTGAGGGTTCCTAGCGACAAGCATCTGAAATGCGTCGTCGTCGACTGCTTTCATGAGTTGCTTTATTTTTTCTCTTTCAGTGAGAGATGGGTCGACGCGCTTGCACAGGGAGAGAACATCTTCGATGTAGCTTGTAAACGTCTCCTCCCTGCGTTGGACTCGACTGCGCAAGCGCTGTTCCGCGCGAAGTCGGCGCACGGCGGGATGACCGAAGACTTCCGCGACGGCTGCCGTGAAGGTCGACCAGTTCGTGACTTCGGTTTCATGGTTTTTGAACCAGAGGCCGGCTACATTAGTGATGTAAAAGTTAACGTTCGTGAGCTTGGCGCGGTCATCCCATTTGTTACTCGAGCTCACTCGTTCGTACTCGGCGATCCAATCCTCGACGTCCTGGTCGTCGGTGCCGCTAAATACAGGTGGGTCGCGTTGTCGGGGCACGCCAGCACAGTGGATTGTCGTTGGCACGGGAGCAGCTTGCGATGGGCCAGGATCAGTCATGGTGAAAGCTGATGGTAGCGCACAGCTGCGAAGTTCCAGGATGAACAGTACCCCTCACCTCCACCACTTAAAATGGGGGTGTTGGTCTTCAAGCAGGCCTCGATGTGGCGTTACAGAAGGCTATCCGAAAGGCAGGTCTGGTTACCGGCGAGCGCGAGCTAGAGCGCCAACAACAACCACACTCATCGTCGTCTTCTTTTCCCAGACATCGAAGCGCGGTCAATCGCCTTCAATACAATATATATATATATATATATATATATATATATTACATAGACATACCTATATACTATATACTGGGCACTGGAGTTTGAAAATCACAGAACTAAAATATGGCGTTTAATATCTGGTATAGTGCAATTTTCCACAACAACATTGTCAGCTCTTAGTGTGTTCAGAAGTCGTGGCTAAGTATAGATGATCATTTGTCTACCAATTTCCGTCCGACAAAATGGTATACACCAAAATTCTTGGTTTCTTAAAGTGTAACTGCCTATGTTAGCTTTTAGGTTAGCAAGATCTATTAAGGTGTGCCGTTTCTGATGCAGAGATTTTTTGTACTTGACAACTAAGTTCCAATAGTACAGTTTAAACGCTGGTACGATGTTAAAGTGTATGAACAGTTTTCTGTATGAGCATGATAATCTACATTTGCAGTGTGACGAATTGCTTTTTTCTGTAACAGAATATATCTTGCGAACGTTCCTATCTGTAGAGTTGCCCCAAACCAAAAAACAATAATTTATGTAAGACAAAAAGAGTGTGTTATAAATAATTAGCTTGATTGGTTCAGGTAGAGTGTAACGAAATCTGGCAGGTGCGCCGACACATTTCGTTACTTACGACTTAACATAATCAAAGTGAGAATCTCAGATCATGTTGTTGTGAAAAATAACACCAAGAATTTTTATAGTGTCAACAAACTCGACAGCCGAACAACCAAGGTACAGGTTCAAACTTGTTGCGACTTGATTTTGACGGGTATGGAAGATAACAGCTTTTGTTTTCGCTGAATTTATCGTTAATGAATTTGACTCGCTCCAAGTGTGTAATTTTCGCAGCGTTTCATTAACTCCAGGCATCAAAATCTTTAGGTCTGTGCTCGTAAAGAAGAGACTAGTGTCATCGGCATAGATCACGTAAGTGGGCATGTCGCTGATTGAGGTAATATCATTGATATATAAAATGAATAAAAGTGGCCCCAAAATACTACCTTGTGGAACACCTGTGGTTATTTTAATAAGGGAAGACACCGCTTTTCGTATGGTTACACACTGGAAACGGTCTTCTAAGTAGGACCTAAAGAGATGCAGAGGGGTACTGCAAATGTCATATAGTTCAAGTTTTTTTAGAAGTGTTTTGTGATTTATTCGATCAAAAGCCTTTGAGAGGTCAATGTATTTGCCAAGGCACACTTTTCCAAGCTCAAGGGCATTATTAATAGTTTCTTTTTGCGTCAGAAGAGCGGTTTCAGTAGACCTGCCTTGAATAAAACCATGTTGTGACGGGCTGATCAACTTAAATGACGCGCAGAAGCGAATTAATCTTCTGTGCATAATTTTTTCCAGAGCTTTCGAGAAGATAGGCAAAACGGAAATTTGTCTGTAGTTAGACAATTCATTCTTATTGCCCTTTTATGTAAAATAATGACTTTATAAATCTGCATAAGCTTGGGGAAACACCCCGTTGATAACACAAGTTTATATATATGTGCAAGCAGAGAAGCTATTATGTTAAGCACATACTTTACTGGTCCAATTTGTAAGTTATCAACGTCACGTGCCCTGCCATTTTGTGAGGTGTAAATGTATCAGTGAGGTGTAAATGTCCCGTATTTCAATTTCATCTGTTGGCCTTAAATATATACTGTGGCTGTTTCTGTTAATGTTGTACGCTGCGCAGCCGTCGCTTTGGCCAGTGCTAACGGCATCCTTAAAAAAATGATTAAACTTTTCAGCAAGCTCTAAACCTTTTATACGATGACCGTTAATTATGATATCATCAACAACCGTCGGTGATTTCGTACGGTTTAGTAATTTGTTTAACTGTTTCCAAGCATTTCCTGATTTATCATAGCATTCTTGTTGAAATACCGCGTGTAAATACCTACTTTTCTCGCTCCTGAGAAAAGACGTTAACTTATTGCGGTACTGCTTAAAATTTTCTAGGTCCGTGATTGACTTTGTCTTAACACATTTTTTGAATAATTTTGTTTTTCGCTTTATTCTTTTCAGACATTCACGAGTTATCCATGGCTTGCGGCCTTTGCCACGTTTTATTATCCAGGAAATTTCGGTGAAGCACTCGTGATAAATATGTTTGAATGTGCAGATAAATGCCTCATAAGCCTTATCGGCTGTTTCGGCACGCGTTACTTCGTCCCATGTTTCAATTTTAAGTCGTAAAAAAAGGCATCCAGGGTGTGCGACGTGATATTCTGAATTGTTACTATCGAATCTGGTTCTGGGTGAGTTGGTGTGTCTGTTCCTTGAACGAGTAAATTAATGGGAAAATGGTCCCTGATACCGGACTGCAACACTCCCGATAAAGTACCGTCAGTATTTAGACGCGTAATAAAGACATCAATGAGCGATTCTGTACGGGCAGTAACACAAGTAGCGGAATATGTTAAAACGGTATGACCATTTGATTCCACAGTCACAAAAGCGTTGCCTGATCAGCAGAACGTTTTAATAAGTCGATGTTAATATCACCTCCGATGATCACCTTGTATTTGTTTTCATTTGTAAAAATCAACAGCCTATCAACATAGTCAATAAAGAGAGCTATATGACCATCAGGTGGGCCATACATTACGCAGTAAACGTGACTGTTCGACAATAAGCATAGGCACTCGAAATCTTTAGTTGTGACAGAAAACTCAGGAATAATCTGGAATTTCTGTTCATGTTTCGCCAAAATGACCAGGCCACCACCCTGCCTACTCGCTCTGTTTATCAAGAAGCTGCCTACTCGCTCTGTTTAGGTAGCCATCAAGCTGATATATCTCCGTGCTTGACCTATACCATGTTTCAGTAAGCATGATTAAATCAAATTTAAAGGCAAATGAATCAAAAACCACTGACAACTCATCTTCTTTGAGACTGGCTGAACGAATGTTTAAATGGAAGCAGTTAAAATGATATTTTGGTGGCTATTATATAAGTTATTGGTGGTTATTTGGGTTGGGACTTTCTCGCTACTAACCATGCCGTTGTTGACTGTGCGCGTGCCGAACTTTAGTTGTCGCCGATGTGTGCCGCCGCTTCTGACAAGCCACCTTCTCGAGTGGTCGTCGCTGCGGACACTGACATCCCTCCTTTGTCTTCTGTTTTTGTGCCACTTTCTTGCGACTCTGCTTCCGATTCCATCGCCCTGTTTGCGCCCTCCGAAGCCTTCACCTCTCGCAAGAACTTCCTCCTCCCTTTTGCAGTTCTCACGGTCGAAAACTCTTGCAGCGCCATTTACGTCACGAATCGATTGTCTTCCACAGCCACGTTACACCGTGGTGAATGTATAGGCCGGCTTGAGGATATTGGTTCCGCCTACTCTACTCAACTGCCTGACGACACGATAGCCCTTCTCGTCGACAGCATTACTCCCGCTACCTCCGCCGATTCGTCCTCCTTAGAGGCATTCCTCCCGTCAATTGATTCCACACTACCGCCTGCACAGCGTACCCAACTCTTGGAGCTGCTCGCCCGCATTCGGACGTCGTTCGATCATAAGCAGTCTTCCTTGGGCCGCACATCCGCCATCGTTCACCGCATTGACATTGACACTGGCACCCATGCACCCCTGCGCCAGCGTCCATACCGAGTTTCTCATGGTTAGCGCCGTGTCATTGATGAACAAGTCAACGACATGCTTCATCGTGGCGTCATACAGCCCTCACACAGCCCTTGGGCTTCCCCAGTTGTGCTGGTAAAGAAAAAGGATGGTAGCATTAGATTTTGCGTTGATTATAGGCGCCTTAACAAGATCACACGAAAAGATGTTTATCCGCTGCCCAGAATCGACGACGCCCTCGACTGCTTGCAAGGAGCAGAGTTCTTCTCCTCTTTAGACCTTCGATCTGGGCACTGGCAGGTCCCTATGAATGAACCTGACCGTCCCAAGACTGCGTTTGTAACCCCAGATGGTTTATATGAGTTTAACGTGATGCCATTCGGCCTTTGTAATGCGCCTGCCACCTTCGAACGTCTCATGGACAACATTCTTAGAGGCCTCAAATGGCACACGTGTCTGTGCTACCTGGACGATGTCGTAGTCTTTTCGAAGGACTTTGCCTCCCATTTGAGTCGCCTCGCAAGCGTGCTCACTTGCCTTTCAGACGCTGGATTGCAGCTTAATTTGAAGAAGTGCCACTTTGCCGCCCGCCGACTTACCATCTTAGGCCATGTTGTCAGCAAGGACGGTGTCCTTCCCGACCCTGGAAAGCTTCGCGCCGTCGCCGAGTTCCCCAGGCCGTCTACGTTGAAATAACTCCGTAGCTTTATCAGCCTGTGCTCGTACTTTCGCCGATTCGTGCGTAATTTCGCGTCCATAATCGCCCCCTTAACGCAGCTGCTTGCCGACAGCCAAGGCATCTCGGCATGGTCTACAGCTTGCGAAGACGCGTTCGCCACATTACGCCGTCTTTTGATATCCCCACCTATCTTACGCCACTTTGACAAAGACGCTCCCACAGAAATCCACACGGACGCTAGTGGAGCAGGCCTCGGCGCTATTCTTGTTCAGCGTAAGTCTGGCTTCGAAGAGTACGTCGTCTCTTACGCCAGCCGCACTCTCACCAAAGCGGAAACGAACTATTCAGTCACCGAAAAAGAATGCCTTGCAATCGTTTGGGCAATCACCAAATTTCGACCTTACATATATGGCCGTCCCTTTGACGTCGTGACTGATCACCATGCCCTGTGCTGGTTGTCGTCGTTAAAGGACCACTCTGGTCGTCTAGCTCGTTGGGCGCTTCGTCTACAGGACTATGACATCCGTGTTGTCTATCGGTCCGGCCGTAAGTATTCGGATGCCGACGCTCTTTCGCGCTCGCCACTGCCCGATGAGGATGGTGCTGTGTCTGTCTCCAGCTACGATTCTTGGTCTCTTACATACACCGACATGCCAGCTGAGCAACGCCGCGATCCTTGGATAGCCTCTCTTCTGGAGTATTTATCTCAGCTGTCACCACACACCACCGACCGCTCGCTTCGGCGCGCTGCTCGTCACTTTGCCATCCGTGATGGGCTTCTTTACCACCGCAACTACCTGTCTGACGGCCGTAAATGGTTGCTAGTGATTCCTCGCCATTTACATTCCGACATATGTGCGTCTTTTCATGCGGATCCGCAATGCGCCCATGCCGGTGTACTAAAGACGTATGCACGCCTCCGGCTACGATACTACTGGCGCGGAATATACCGCTTCGTTCGCCAGTACGTCCACTCGTGCTCCAAGTGCCAACGCCGCAAGAGCCCACCTAACAAGATTACAGGGCCGCTCCAACCATTGCCTTGTCCCTACCGGCCTTTCGACCGTATCGGCATTGATTTGTACGGCCCTCTACCGTACACCCCAGATGGAAACCGCAGGGTTATCGTCGCCGTGGACCATCTCACGCGCTACGCCGAAACTTCAGCGCTTCCGGCGGCCTCAGCACGTGAAGTCGGCTTGTTCATCCTTCGCAACCTTGTTTTTCGACATGGTGCGCCTCGCGAGCTACTGAGTGACCGTGGTCGTTCATTCCTCTCCGAAGCTGTAGAAGCCCTCCTCCGGGAATGCAACATTGTCCATAGAACAACAAGCGCATATCATCCGCAAACGAATGGTATGACTGAACGCTTTAATCGTACTCTCGGCGACATGCTCGCCATGTACGTTTCCGCTAACCACACTAACTGGGACCGCATCCTTCCCTTTGTTACGTATGCTTACAATAGCGCCACTCAGTCTACCACGGGATTCTCTCCCTTCTTTCTTCTTTATGGTAGCGAACCTTCCTCGTTTATGGACACGATTCTTTTGTATCGCCCCGACGCTTCAGAATCTACTCCTCTATCCGAAGCCGCCACTTATGCCGAAGAATGTCGTCAGATTGCCCGCTCACTTACCGCGCAAGATCAGGCCAGCCAGAAACATAGTCGTGACGCAGGCTTGTGTTTTACATCATATTCACTTGGAACGCTGGTATGGCTCCGCGTTCCCTCCTCTACTCCCGGCCTTTCAACAAAGTTCAGCTCAAAGTACGCCGCCCTTACCGGGTTCTCCGACAGACATCCCCGGTCAACTACGTCATTGAGCCTATTCACCCATCTACGGACCAACGGCGTCGCGGACGCGAAACTGTTCATATCGATAAACTGAAGCCGCACTACGACCCACCAGTGCTACCTGTTCCATAGGTCTCCAGGATGACTCCTTTTTCGCCGGGGAGTGATTGTAGTGAGAAATACGGGCACCAGCAGAAGACGAAGAATAAGACGTTTGTTGTTGGTGCTCGGGCTCGCTCCGTTTGGCCGTTGCCTGTTTCGGCGCATTCATAAAAACGCCGAGCGTATCTACCATTAAACGCGTACTATCAGTTATTTACATGCCTTACATGGCCTTAAAGGCCCGGAGGCATTACATAAGGGAGGGCTTCAATCCTTGCCACAATGTCGGGACAAATAAAGAGAACAACAAAAAAAAGCCAGAAACAATTTTGACAAAAAGGAAACATTGTGTTGGATTAAGGGTGGGGTATCATCGGTAATTAAGCAGTGCGGTTATTTAACACTTCGCGGAATGATTTACGGTCAGTGCATGAGACGGGTGTTTGCTGATAGGCATTCGAATGGGTTATTGCGTCAGGGAAGAGTAAAGTGTTCATGGCAGGTGATCGGGTGATAATGCACTAAGCGGGAAGATGTACGTGAGGGTGGATTTAACGGGGAATGCCTGGTGTGTGGATGGTAAAAAAGGTGTGAAGCAAGCAGAGACGAGAGATTATCCGGAGGGAGGCAAGCGATGGTAGTTGAAGTGTACTTGTTAGTGCGGTTATGCTGGTGTCGCGAGAGTATTCGGAGGTTATAAACCGAGCAGCGCGATTTTGTATTGTTTCTATGTCACAGGTAAGATACATATGATTTGGAAAGGTGCCAGATAGATGGCGTTTATTATGCTGTGGACGTACGAATGTTAGATATGCAAGCTTTTTTTATTTGAGGTGATGCGGTTTTCAGGTTACGTTTTACATATCCGAAGGTACGTGAAGCATTTTAACAGATGGTGTCAGTATGCGCTGAACATTATAGTTTCGATATCATGTGAACGCCGAGGTAATTGTAAGACGGGGCACAATTGATGCGAGCAGAATTCATTGTGTAGGTGTGTCTGGTTAAGCTGCGGTTGCGGGTGAATGACAGAGATTTGCACTTGGTATGATTAAGCAGCATGAACCCTTTCTCGCACCATACTGCGATGAAATCGAGGTCCTTGTGAAGCGCGGTGATGTCATTCGAGCCTTTGATAGGGGAATATATGACACAGTCATCCGCGAGAAGACGTAATTTATTCTTATTGTAAGTACGTAAATCATTGATGTAGATGAAGAAAAGTAGAGGCATAAACTGTGGCGCACTTGTGGCACAGGCGATTTTAAATTAATTAAATTATGGGGTTTTACATGCCAAAACAACGATCTCATTATGAGGAACACCGTAGTGGGGGACTCCGGAAAATTTGGACCAGCTGGGGTTCCTTAACGTGCACCTAAATCTAGGCACACGGGTGTTTTCGCATTTCGCCCCCATCGAACTACGGCCGCCATGGCCGGGATCACTCGATATTACGATGCTAAGGGATGAATTATAGTTATTTGCAGAGGTAAACTGTGTGCGCCCCTTTTAAGAAGTGCACAAGCCAGGAGAGCAAGCTACGTGGGACATGGTACATTATGTGCCCTGAATTTATTAATTAAAATTCAATTCGTGAATCTGTTTAAGTGTTCAAGTATTATTTTTGATTCTTTATGCAAGGTCCGCCTTTTTGAGTAAGTAAGCTTAGTGCGTAAACATCATGACATTTGTGCAGTACTCATGAAACACGAAACAACAGTAAAGGAAGAGAACAGGGCACGCTGTGCACGTGATTGCCCAGACCCGCGAAAAAATGCGCAATTGTTTGTAATCAAAAGATAAACAAGCTCCTCAGGACGAAAGGTCAGGCAGGCCAAAAAGGTGCGCCGTCATCCCCTGCGCTCATTAGCTCACACACGGCCTAAAAATATACCATAGCGATTCGGCGTGGACGCTGTTTTTTTTTCGCGCCCAATAAACTCGCGGTTTTCTGCCCAAGGACAAACAACAGGTTCAGTGTTAAGGGGGTGACGTAGAACGTGGTGTGAAACACGTGTCGAAATTGGCGATATGTAAGGTAGGCATTGTTTACTAAATTTCACTATTTAGCGGTGAAACATACATAGCACAAAGCGGAAGGTGTCTACTTTTGCTTTGACAGTGAACGCTGGTGTTCTTTGAGTCTAACTCCCTTGGCGCTCATTGCAATGAATGTGGCGCCATTTTGTGAAGACACATTGGTGTCTTCGCGCCACCGACAGTAACTTGCGCGCTAACTGATTGAGGCCTTCCATCATAGAAGGAAAAAGGATGGTGGCGTTAGCCAGCCGTCCATTGCCATTAATGACAATGAATATATGTGTTTTATCCAGCAGTTGCTTCTCGTTCTTGGTTTCGGTTTTCATTTCCATTGCCATCTCACGCCATCAATCACGTGTAAATAGCGCCATAGTTTGAATAAAAGTGGGGTGCTGCCAAGGATGTGCAGCACTATCGGAGAAGTTTTCCTGAGTGGACGCGCCTGCTGTTTGGTGCAATGACGAGACTTACGCCCCCTCTGGCTTTCCTACAAACGCCTGGGCAGCCAATTATTCCGTGGCACTCGTGGAAAAGCCTTTTCGGCATTTATTTGGAAGCGTCGGGCTCACGTGAATTTTCGTCGAAACGGCGTAAGGCTATTCTGCTGCACTCTCTTGGCGTGGAAGGGCACCGTCAGTACAGAAACGCACCTGTTCTGCCTACGCCTGAGAAGCAGAAACCGCCAACAGAGGCGGCGACGTCCTTGCTGGAGGACCCGTTCAAGACAGCACTTACTATATGCGACGGGCTCTTTCTGCCCACTACAAATGTGCTCGTCGAGCGTCACCGGTTCAAAAAGCGTCTGCAGCAACCCGGTGAGCCCACTGAACTTTACATTGCTTGTTTACGAGAGCTGGCGCAGAAATGCGAATGGAAAGGATCCTCTGGCATCGCTGTCCGCGACCAACTGGTTATTGGTATCGCATCGGACAGGCTTCGTGAACGCCTACTTTCCGAAGGCGCAAAGCTGACTCTTGACAACGCAGTTAAAATAACAGAGATTACGAAGCAACCTTAAAAAGTCTTCGAGAGTTCAGCGAAGCGGAGCAGGTAAAGTACGAGTACGTACGAAATTCAGGCGAATGCTCGGTCAAGTCATAGAGAAAGAAATTCAACAAGAGGGGACACTTGGCGAAAACTGGTAACAGGAAACACGTCACGCTAATATTGACGCCGTCCGATCGCTGCCGCGAGCGTCGAAAAAAAAGTGAAATTAAGGTAACATTGTTTTATTTTTTAATTCTTTGCCGCGAAAAGTAAAAAGCTTTGCGTACAAATCAACTTATACTTTGCGACTTATTTTTCTTGCGTTACCTAACGACAGGCCAATGACGCGCCAGATGGATGAGTCATGCGCCAGACGCGCCACCAAAGCGAGCGAGGATGGCTGCGCGTGTCAGCGCTCGCCTATCTCCTTTTTTTTAATGTTGTCTGGTTTCTTGTGCTCCCTGCGTATTATTGCATTCCTTCTGCACTTGGACATGTCACCACTGCACTATTGGACTACGGCAAGGTGATAAATTGTGTTTCACAGTCTCCGACGCAATTTGGCTTAAGGCACAGGACCGACACTATGACGCAGTTGGCGAAAAACAGCTCGGCCGTCCTGGTGCTGTTAATTTTAGTTAATGAATCATGTTGGGACATGTTTCCGACGCTTCCTAGGGGATTGTTGTAACTTATTTCGGTACTTTAGAGGCACACTGGCCGCACAGAGCGCTTTGATGTAGTTAGCCAGAACCAACTTAGCCGTGGTGCGCAGTGTAGTGCATCTTACTAGAAGTTTGTGCCGCTTTCTCGGACGCCAGACATTACCGTGCATAGGTCGGCGCACTCACTCACACTCACTCGCACTCATTTCAAAGGCGTGAGTGCGAGTGCGAGTGAGTGCCAGTGAGTGTGAGTGTAGGAGAGTGCGAGTGAGTGCCAGTGAGTGTGAGTGGAAGTCAGTGCGAGTGAGAGTGAGTGCCAGTGAGTGTGAGTGCAGGTGAGTGCGAGTGTGAGTGAGTACCAGTGAGTGTGAGTGCAGGTGAGTGCGAGTGCGAGTGAGTTCCAGTGAGTGTGAGTGCAGGTGAGTGCGAGTGCGACTGAGTGCCTACGAGTGCGAGTGAGTGCCAGTGAGTGTGAGTGGAAGTGAGTGCGAGTACGAGTGAGTGCCAGTGAGGTAGTGAGTGCCAGTGAGGTAGTGAGTGCCAGTGAGTGCGAGTGCCAGTGAGTGTGAGTGTAGGTGAGTGCGAGTGTGAGTACCAGTGAGTGTGAGTGCAGGTGAGTGCGAGTGAGTGCCAATGAGTGTGAGTGCAGGTGAGTGCGAGTGCGAGTGAGTGCCAGTGAGTGTGAGTGCGAGTGAGTGCCAGTGAGTGTGAGTGCGAGTGAGTGCCAGTGAGTGTGAGTGAAGGTGAGTGTGAGTGCGAGTGAGTGCCAGTGAGTGTGAGTGGAGGTGAGTGTGAGTGCGAGTGAGTGCCAGTGAGTGAGAGTGGAAGTGAGTGCGAGTGCGAGTGAGTGCCAGTGACTGTGAGTGGAAGTGAGTGCGAGTGAGTGCCAGTGAGTGCGAGTGAGTGCCGGTGAGCGTGAGTGTGAGTGCAGGTGAGTGCCAGTGAGTGTGAGTGAGTACCAGTGAGTTTGAGTGGAGGTGAGAGCCAGTGAGTGGAGGTGAGTGCCACTGAGTGTGAGTGGAGGTGAGAGCCAATGAGTGTGAGTGAAAATGAGTGTGAACGTGGTGAGTGCCTGTGAGTGTGAGTGGAGATGAGTGTGAACGTGACTGAGTGCTGTGTGAGTGCAGCTGAGTGTGAACGTGACTGAGTGCTGTGAGTGTGAACGTGGTGAGTGCTTCTGGGCGTATAGAGGTGAGTGTGAATTTGAGTGTGAGTGCAGGTGAGTGTGAACATGAGTGTGAGTGCAGGTGAGTGTGAACATGAGTGAGTGCTTGTGAGTGGAAGTGAGTGTGAACGTGGTGAGTGCTTGAACGATAAGCAGAGGTGACATCGGTTCACCTTGCTTGCGGAAAAATGGAGGCGCGTTGTGTGTACAAGCTCACTCGCGGTGATGACTTATCGCGCTAGCAGATTGTGCACACCAAGATAGAAACCACTCACTAAGGTTATAATATTCCAAGGTCCTGGCATGAGTGAGACAATGTATAATGAAACGAGCGGATATATTATATTGCGATTGCAATTATATGGGCACTCCAAGCGAACTTCTGCCGGGGTCGTGGACGTCGTTGTGAGGTTCCGTATAAAGTCCAAACAGTAAAATCGTCGCAGCGTGCCGGCGGTACGCTGCGTATGCGAGTGCAAGCTTGTGAGGGTCAGCCGACACTTGCTGCTCAATCTCGCGCGCGAGGGAAAATGGGAGGTGGAAGCGCGCTGCTTCTGTCGCGCGTCAGGCACTGGGGGGAAGGGGAGGGGGGGTAGGGTCGTCTTGCTCCGGCGGTGGCCGCGTGGGTGTCGTATCTCGAAAGCGATCTGCGACGTGGAAAAAGTGCGCGCCCGCGCGGGCCTCCTCTTCAAAGCGATTTGCGACGTGAACTATGTTAAACTAGAGCCGGTAACTTCGTATGCGCTGTGTTTTCGACATTTAGTTCGCTTTGAAGCGAGAGGCGGCACGAAGGTCAATTCGCTCGCGGCTATAGCTGCGCCTCCTTACTCTAGCGTTCTGACAGCGAGTTTCCACGGTCATCGAGCGAGATGCGTTCATGTTTACCTGTTCGCGCGTGACACTGTGCTTGTCTATTTAGTTAGTAGGTGAATGTTTACAAGTTTATACGGCCCATTAAACTACTATCCTTGCTTCGTATAGCTCTCTACTAAATGGCTATCGCAATCGAAGCTTCGCCTGTCGAGCGAAACTGCGACATTTTCTTTAATACGCCAGGGAATATGTATGGGCAGGAGCGCTGATGGCCGACATATGCAAATCATGACCGGCAAATTTTGCCATGACTTCCACTGAGTGAAGACCCTTAATACCGTGTGATTTGCTACACCTTCGCTGGTCATGCGCCTTCAGAGGGTGGAATGGCTCCTCATTTTCTTCCTGCTTCCCTCTTAAACGTACACGTACAGACTCCTTATATAAACAGGCAGAGCGGAAGAGGGACTAGCCAAGTTAGCACAGAGTAACAGACACGCACGCTAGCATACATGGAGAAAAAGCAAAGATGCAATGATAGATACCGCTTTATTCTGCCCTTTTGTGTTTGTTTCGGCGTTAAGTGGTTGACTAAGTATACGGACAGTCAATCTCTCCCTCTATTTCCCGCTCTCTTGGCTCAATCCGACCGAAAGGGAGCTTAGCGAGCATGGGCGGCAAGCATGCACACGTCTAATGTCAATGACAGAAAGCTGGACAGAGAGAGGTTGGGGCTGACGTCAATGTCACCATGAATAAATTGAAACGAAAGCTTTGGTCGTGCTAGTTTTGTTCTACTTTGCAGTGTTAATAGACCCGCTCTCTTTAATAATTCAGTCAATGAATCCGTTAACTTCTATTTATTAAAACAGAACCTTATTGCCTTCCTCTGCACCCCTTCCATTCTTGCAATGAGCTCTTTTGTGTACCGAAACCAAACAATATTGGCGTGCTCCAGCACTGTTCGAAGAAGCATTTTGTAAGCCAACAAATTTTATCTGGGGGCGCAAGACGAAGGTGTCTTCTCAGAAAGAAGAGTCGCTTTAGTACATGTACATTGATTTCCACTTGAGGTTATTTTGTTAACATGGCTTTCCCATCGGAGAACGTATGTTAAAGTGTCACCTAAATATTTACGCTGAAATGCACGAGTGAGAGGTGTGTGATTAATAATGTAGGTAAACTCAGATGTCTGTTTCTTTCTTACTGTTAGCGTTACAGATATTTGGGCATTTAGAGTCATCTGCCACTCCTGACACCAAGAAAAGGCAGAATTTTGTATATGGTGATTATCACTGTGATTAATTTCGCGGTACGAAATACAATAATCAGCGAATAGATGGATGTTACCACGTAATCAGGAAGGCAAATCTATTATGTATATTAAAAATAAAACTGCGTCCAAAACACTGCCTTGGCGCACTCCCGATGCAACAAGTGCTAAATTGGAAGCTTGGTTGTGAATATACACGAATTGTGAGCGGTATAGTTCGGCACAGTGGCTCATGAGTGCACTCACTCACACTCGCACTCATTTCAAAGGAGTGCGAGTAAGTGCCAGTGAGTGTGAGTGGAGGTGAGTGCGAGTGAGTGCCAGTGAATGTGAGTGGAAGTCAGTGCGAGTGAGTGCCAGTGAATGTGAGTGCAGGTGAGTGCGAGTGCGAGTGAGTGTCAGTGAGTGTTAGTGCAGGTGAGTGCGAGTGCAAGTTAGTGCCAGTGAATGTGAGTGGAAGTGACTGCGAGTGCGAGTGAGTGCCAGTGAGTGTGAGTGCAGGTGACTGCGAGCGCGAGTGAGTGCCAGTGAATGTGAGTGCAGGTGAGTGCGAGTGAGTGCCATTCAGTGTGAGTGCGAGTGCGAGTGAATGACAGTGAGTGTGAGTGCAGGTGAGTGCGAGTGAGTGCCAGTGAGTGTGAGTGGAGGTGAGTGCGAGTGCGGGTGAGTGCCAGTAAGTGTGAGTGGAGACGAGTGCGAGTGCGAGTGAGTACCAGTGAGTGTGAGTGCAGGTGAGTGCCAGTGAGCGTGAGTGGAGGTGAGTGCGAGTGCGAGTGAGTGTCTGTGAGTGTGAGCGGAGGTGAGTGCGAGTGCGATGAGTGCCAGTGAGTGTGAGTGGAGGTGAGTGCGTGTGAATACCAGTGAGTTTTGAGTGCAGGTGAGTGCGAGTGCGAGTGAGCGCCAGTGAGTGTGAGTGCAGGTCAGTGCGAGTGAGTGCCAGTGAGTGTGAGTGGAGGTGAGTGCGAGTGCGAGTGAGTGCCAGTGAGTGTGAGTGGAAGTGAGTGCGAGTGCGAGTGAGTGCTGTGAGTGTGAGTGGAGGTGAGTGTGAACGTGACTGAGTGCGGGGCCTGGAAAAAATTATGGTGAGTGAGTGTGAGTGAGTATCCTCCCACACTGCCGACCTATGCTGAAAAGTAATTTTGTAACTTTTGGGGGTACTTTTGAGGCACGCTGGACGCGCAGGGTGCCGTGACTCAGTTAGCGATAAGCAGCTCGGCCGTGATGACAAATTTAGTTTGGCGTGTAATGAATCTTAGTGGGACAAGTTTGTGACGTTTTCTGTGGCGATCCGCAGGGCGTTCAAGACCGCCCTGGGGGTACCCCAGTACACGCCAACTCACAGGCTCCTCGAGCTGGGCGTACACAACACGCTCGAGGAGGTCGCCGAGGCGCAGAGAATAGAGCAGCTGGAGAGGCTGTCGGGCACCAAAACGGGAAGATGAATCCTCGACCTGCTCGGGATTCGATATCATGAGGCGCGGGGACTGAAGGAGACACTGCTACCGGAGGTCAGGGACGCCATACAGACGGAAAACATGCCGAAGAACATGCACCCGGTGCATGACGTGCAAAGACGTAAACGACGGGCGGTAGCAATCCTCGAGGAGCACGGAAGACGAGAAGGCGTCCTGTTTGTCGATGCAGCCAGGTACCCGCGGCCCGCCGGTAACGTTGATGGCGACGAGGGACGACGACCACCATCGCCACTACAACGAAATGTGCGAGACGAACCGGGGATGCCAACACCACCATCTCTACTACTACTACGACAAAAACGGCAGCAGCAACAGCAGCAACATCAACGACACGGCCGGCCGACGGCGGCGGAGCCCGCCTTCTCTATGGCGGTCGTAGATACGAAGGGAAGGATCCGAGTCACGGCATCAGCTAGGCTGCCGTCGGCCGAAGCAGCGGAGGAGATGGCCATAGCCCTCGCGGTACTCCACGGAGGTACGGAGGATAGCCTGATCATAAGCGACTCCAAATCAGCGATCCGGAACTACACCAAAGGTTGGGTGTCCGCGGATGTGGCGCGCATGCTCAACGCCAGAGCCGGAGACTTCGTGTCCGGCAGGATTACGATCAAGTCCCTCAAATGGTTCCCCGCGCACGTCGGGGAGCTTGGTACTAAAGAAGACAACAGCCGCAACAACAACAATACTAACGGCCGAAAACACACCGGCATCCCGCCCAACCACAACGAGCGTGCCCATCTCATCGCGAGGCAACTTACCCGCCGCGACGCGATCACCCAGAGGGCAGCCGCCGTTGTTGTGCGGGACCCCAGCGGAGGAATTATCAACACAACTCAAATCGCGGCGGACAGAGCTGGGGGCCACGGGGACGCCGAGGATATCGAGGAGTTTCCGGCCTCCTACCGAGAGGTTCTTGCACACTATAGGCAAGAACGTATGACATATCCACAACCCCAAGGCGGCTGGACAGGTCCCAGGCAGTCGACCTGAGGCGGTTGCAGACGGGCACTTTCACCAACCCCTATCACCTGCACCGCCTGTGGCCCGCGCTGCACCCATCGCCCGGCTGCCCGTGGTGCGAGCACGAACGGGCTGATATGGCCCATATACTTTGGGAATGTCAACGCCCTGAAGAAGAAGGAACAAGAGGAAGGGGGAAGATAACAGCAGGACCTTCTGAAGCGGGGCGCCTCGCTGAGAGATGGCAAGCCGCCCTCCTCAGCGAGGCACCCGAGGACCAGGAGTGGGCCGTCCAGCGGGCCAGGGCCCTTACCGAGGATCTCGAAAGATTTTTCTCCGGCGATGAACCCCTGGCAGCCTAGCCCCGGGCACCAACAGCCTTAACCGCTGGACAAATAAAGTTTATTCCTATCCTATCCTGTGGCCCCGCAACAACATATACCTTCTTTTGGTACTCACGCTTCTCGAAAACGCAATTGCCAAGAGTGATTATATGGGAGTCTGTTGCTGGCGCCGGCAGCACGCGCAAAAGATAACGCCGAGGAACATAACAGAAACTTGTAATTCGCAAATAACGTCCTCTATAAGACTGAAAACAGGCTTTGCACCCACGCATTGGTCTTTAGCGCGAGTAGAAGGCATTCAGCGGGCATCTAGCTTGTTCCGGCTGGGAGCCTCTGTTGCGTCTATCTGTGTAAGTAGCTAGCGTACTATCGCGTCGCCTGAGGTCAAGCTTTGGAAACGCGAAGTCGCCTGTGTATTTGTGATATTAAAGTGCAGGAAATAATGCCCTGGGAATGGGGGAATCCTTGGCAATGTTATTATATTTTATGGTACTGTTTGGGATGAGTCAGATATTTGCTACGCCATGTATGTAAAAGCGAATTGCTTTTGTTTGTTATGCCGCCCATTCACCGCTTTCACACGTTTCGCCTCTACTCACAGTATTCCTATGTCCAAATACCAACATGACACATGCTTGTAATTTACTTTTTTTCAGCTGATACCGTCCGGTGGAGCTTCGTACGGGAACTACTGCTTACCTGGGGCCACAGCGTTGGATGAATGCACAAAAATGCTGGACCGAGTATTTATATACAGCAAAATAAACATTTCCTCATTCGACAAGGCGTCTTGCGTCTACTTTGTGAAATTGCACGTGGCACGGATTCGATGGGGCTTGTCAAGATCGTTCGCAATTTTCGCCAAATATTAAACCCCTGGGTTTATTAAATAATAAAGCGCTGGGCTCTATGAAAGTGTCCACTCTTGTTGACTTCCTTTCTCTATGGTCAAGTCGCGTGACTGTCGTCGCAATGAGTACACGCCCCCGACGCAGAAGTGCCGTCAGATGTAGCCGGTGTCTGTGAGGGATACAGACCAGCGTCGTTCCTACCGCTGTGGGTCTACTCGGGGGGCATGTGGGAAACGTTCCACTTCGGCGATAGTCACTTTCGGTAAATCAACCGGCTGCTTACCATTCACGTCAGCATGCACTACCAACACGCGCACTCGAACGCTTTGCAACACACGAGCGAGCGCACCGTGCGAGTGCACAGCGGCTCGGGTGTGTTATTTACGAACGTATCGGCCGCAGTACGGCGCAAGCGCGTTCGTTTATTCAATATATGTCGGGAGCACCCAATGGCACCGTGACGTAAAAATGACCTGCACCGGAACTACTAGATGGCGTGATTTATTTTTCGGTTTTGCTCAACCAGCCAATCGGCGCGCGTATAAAGGCGAAAGGCGAACTACCTCCGAAGTGGAACGTTTCAGAATACGTCCCCAGCATTTGGCCAATTCGCGAAACTGCGAGGCCAAACATAAGCAATGCTCAAGGTGCAGAAAAGAAGGCCACTTTCAGGTAATTAGTCGCAATCCTGAATTCGAATAAAGCTTGAGGGAAGCGCAAAAGGAGGCCGAACAACGCTAGACGCTGCTACAGGTTGAGACCGGCGCTTCAGCCCGCAGCATTTACATTGAAATGCAAGTTGAAGGTGTTGCTGTGAAGTTTCTAGTAGACACGGCATCATCGGTATCCAGAATAACAGAGGACGCCTACATGAAGCATTTTCAAAGTACGAGGGCGTTGTCACCCCCTGCCATTGATTTCCTTGATTACTCTAACAGCAAGATCCCGGTGAAGGGCTGATTTCCTGCAAACATTGTTTACAAGAAGCACACTATCTCCATTCCCTTGTACGTTGTACAGCAAAGAACCGCAGTACTTGGACTGGACGCCATCAGCAGCCTGGACTTGCACATACAGGGGGCTGCGTTGCAATGCGTGCAAACCAAAAGTTCCGCATCCGATCTTCTGCCTGCAGAACTTCGCGAGGAATTCATACGCTTGTTCTCGGACCAGACGGGACTTGTAAAAGGTTTTTCTCATCATATTGTCACGTATACATGTCTATCTTTCACCGGTGGCCGCTTTACCGAGAAAGACGGACATTTGGCGCGCCCCCGACCACCACCCGCTCTGCTATCACTGCGGGGAAGCTGGTCATGTCTACCGCCGATGCCCATACCGCGAGATGGGCCTACGAGGGTTCGCCGTCAACGCGCCACGTCCACAACTTGGGGAGCGGCCACGTGACATCGCCGACTACCTCGCCGGAGCCCAGTGGCAACCACGACGACCCTCACGCTCGCCGTCACCAGGACGCTACTTGTCACCGCAGCGCCGACCATACACTGGCCCAGCCAGGGGCCGGTCCGTGAGCCCCTATCCGGGAAACTAAAAGCAGCAACCGATGGAGGAGCGGTTGCTGTACGACGCAATGCCGAAGATCCTCCGCCGCCATCGAAGAATATTCGCGAATCATCACGACGAGATATCAGCACGCCGCCTGGCAAGAGCCTTGACGACAACACTTCGCCGCCGAAAGAAGACCTGCCGACGCGACATAGCAGCAGCGGAGCAAGCCGACGCAGCCGTGATCCGACGCCACGACTTAACCGCAACGCCAGACGACGGTCTACCGACTTAGACGTGCTAATCGATGGTCATAACGTCACCGCTCTCGTCGACACTGGAGCCGACTATTCCGTCTTCAGTGGCCCGTTCGCCGCCAAATTGAAGAAGGTGAAAACAGCCCGGCAAGGACCCGATATCCTGACAGCGGGAGGCCACCTAATAACGCCGACTGGAATCTGCACAGCACGAGTCACGGTAAACAACCGCACTTACCCGGCGAGCTTCGTAATCCTGCAGCACTGCTCCAGGGATGTCATCCTAGGCATGGACTTTCTAAATCAACACGGTGCAGTCATCGACTTAAGGTCCAAGTCGATAACGCTTTCAACGCACAACGCGATACCACCGGATACAAGCATAAGTTACCATGCCTTGAATGTGCTTGAAGAACAAGTCACCGTTCCGCCTCGCTCCAGCGTAATGATTTCCGTCGGTACCGAAGTGCCTGCAGACATGGAGGGCGTCATCGAGGGCGATCTTCACTTACTGCTCGACCGTGAAATTTGCGTCGCTAGAGGCATAGCTGAGCTACGTGCAGGGAAAGCAAGGGTGTTGCTCACGAACTTCAGCTCCGAATACAAGCACATTAACAAAGGCACCACGGTCGCCTACATCGACGAAATAGTACAAGCCAGCAGTGTTTTCGCCTTCACGGATTCCAGTGCACATGCAATGACGACTATAGTACCTGAGCCAACATTCGACGTCAATCAGAACCTTCCCAGACATAAGAAAGAACAACTAAAAGCTCTGCTCCTGCAATACAAGGACTGCTTCTCGTCGTCGTCAAAAGTTCGACAAACCCCTGTCGCCAAGCACCGCATCATAACCGACGAAAATGTCCGCCCACTCCGTCTGAGCCCGTACCGAGTTTCGGCGCGCGAACGCGAGGCCATAAGGCAACAAGTCGACGAAATGCTACGCAACGACATCATCCAGCCGTCCAAGAGTCCGTGGGCGTCCCCCGTGGTGTTAGTGAAGAAGAAGGATGGAACCCTACGTTTCTGCGTCGATTATCGTCGCCTCAACAAGATCACGAAGAAGGAAGTATACCCCCTCCCACGGATTGACGACGCCTTGGATCGACTCTACAACGCAAAGTATTTTTCGTCGATGGACCTCAAAACCGGCTACTGGCATATCGAAGTCGACGAGAGGGACCGGGAGAAGACTGCCTTTATAACACCAGACGGACTGTTCGAGTTCAAGGTCATGCCGTTTGGTCTTTGCTCGGCACCTGCGACTTTCCAACGCGTCATGGATACAGTACTGGCAGGCTTGACGTGGCAGACTTGCCTCGTCTATTTGGACGACATCGTCGTGTTTGATTCAAACTTCGAAGAACATCTGCGGCGCCTTGAAACAGTTCTTCAAGCAATCAAAACCTCCGGACTCACGTTAAAGCCAGAA
The DNA here is from genome assembly GCF_013339745.2 of Dermacentor silvarum. NCBI lineage: Eukaryota > Metazoa > Arthropoda > Arachnida > Ixodida > Ixodidae > Dermacentor > Dermacentor silvarum. The sequence goes on along the minus strand of NC_051154.1, from coordinate 341,667,238 downwards.
AAGTGCCGCTTCGCATATGAGCAGCTCTTGTTTTTGGGGCACGTCATCAACAAGTCTGGAGTGCGCCCCGACCCTCAGAAAACTGCGGTCATCTCCAACTTTTCTCCGCCTGCTGACAAGAAGGCAGTGCGTAGATTTCTTGGACTGTGCGCCTATTACAGGCGCTTCGTCAAGAATTTTTCACGGATCGCTGAGCCACTGACGTATCTCACGAAGGCCGACGTCGAGTTCAAGTGGGAGACGCCGCAAGTCGAAGCATTTGAAGAACTGAAGCGACGCCTGCAATCGCCGCCAATACTTGCGCATTTCGACAAAAACGCCGATACCGAAGTCCACACCGACGCAAGCAGCGTAGGACTCGGCGCCGTGCTTATGCAGAGGACTGACGGACTAGAAAGGGTTGTAAGTTACGCTAGCCGGTCGCTATCGAAGGCGGAAGCAAATTATTCCACAACAAAAAAGGAGTGCCTCGCCATCATCTGGGCTACATCAAAGTTTCGCCCCTACCTTTATGGCAGGCCCTTTAAAGTTGTGAGTGACCACCACGCCTTGTGTTGGCTAGCTAACTTGAAGGATCCTTCAGGTCGCCTCGCACGATGGAGTCTGAGACTTCAAGCATTCGACATCACCGTCGTTTACAAGTACGGACGAAAGCACTCTGACGCCGACTGCTTGTCTCGCGCCCCCGTCGAACCGCCGCCACAGGACGACCAGGATGACCACACTTTCTTGGGACCCATCAGTGCCGACGAATTCGCCGAACAACAGCGAGCCGACCCGGAACTAAGGAACCTTGTAGACTACCTGGAAGGCAAGACCGTCATTGTGCCCAAGGTGTTCAGGCGAGGATTGGCGTCGTTTTTCTTGCAAAACGACATTCTCCTAAAGAAGAACTTCTCGCCTCTCCGAGACAACTACCTCCTCGTGGTACCCTCAGCATTGCGCCCAGAGGTTCTGCAAGCTCTCCATGACGACCCAACGGCTGAACACCTCGGTTTTTCCCGCACGCTCGCAAGGATACAAGAAAAATACTACTGGCCTCGCCTGTCTGCCGACGTCGCCCATTACGTAAGGACATGCCGAGACTGTCAGCGACGCAAAACACCGCCGACAAGGCCAGCCGGACTTCTACAGCCGATCGAGCCACCTCGCCGACCGTTCCAGCAGATCGGGATGGACTTACTGGGGCCTTTTCCGACGTCGACGTCCGGGAATAAATGGATCGTCGTAGCTACGGACTACCTCACCCGTTACGCCGAAACAAAAGCCTTGCCCAAAGCCAGTGCCGCCGAGGTAGCCCGATTCTTCCTTGAGAACATCCTCCTGCACCGCGGTGCCCCAGAAGTCCTCATCATCGACAGAGGTACGGCCTTCACGGCTGAACTAACTCAAGCCATCTTGCGGTACAGCCAGACGAGCCATCGCCGGACCACCGCCTACCACCCGCAGACGAATGGCCTCACTGAGCGCCTAAATAAGACCATCGCCGACATGCTGGCAATGTACGTCGACGTCGAACACAAGACGTGGCATGCCATCCTTCTGTACGTGACCTTCGCATACAACACGGCCATGCAAGCAACGACGCACATGGCGCCGTTCAACCTGGTCTACGGAAGGAAACCGGCAACGACGCTTGACGCCATGCTACCGGATGTCTCCGACGAAGAAAATCACGACGTTGCCACCTATTTGCAGCGTGCCGAAGAAGGTCGACAGCTCGGCCGCCTGCGCATCAAGAACCAGCAGAGAACCGACAGCCGACACTACAATCTTCGACGAAGCTACGTCGAGTACCAGCCCGGAGACCGTGTTTGGGTCTGGACTCCGATACGCCGACGAGGACTTAGCGAGAAACTCTTACGTCGCTATATCGGACCATATAAGATCATCCGACGTATTGGCGCACTGGACTATGAGGTCGTGCCGGACGGTATTTCGCAATCACAGCGGCGCCGCGCACGACCTGAAGTCATCCACGTGGTGCGTCTTAAGCCTTTCTACGCCCGCTGAGGAACTTAGGTCCTTTGTTGCTTTGTTATTTTTGTCCCCTTCTGTACGCGTGGTTTTCTTTTCGCTTTCGTGTTTGTAGCATCGGGACGATGCTTTTTAAGGGGAGGGTATTGTCACGTATACATGTTTATCTTTCACCGGTGGCCGCTTTCCACCGTCTAACAAATGTTAAACGTTATCGCTCGGCGCAGGACGCGCCTTTATCGGAAGTTTCTAGAACGTTATCGATGCTTCTTTTCGTTGCCTGTTTTCACCGACGCTTATGTTATCTGATTGTGTGACCGACGCGAATTGTCTAGAACTTTCTGGAAGACACGTGGGCATCAGGGATTAATCTGGAACTTTCGATGACTCAGGTATAAAAGCCGACGCGTCTCGCCGCTGATCAGATTTTCGACGATCGCCGACTGTGTTCGCCGCTATCGTTGTGCTTTGAGCGTAGCTTGCTTTTGTGGGCACAGGTTCGCCCAATAAACAACCAGTTTCGTCAAACACCGTTTTACGACTGTTTACTTCAGCGTCACTACTACGTGACAATATCAACCGCAAACTGGATGCGATTCCAGTAGCCGCTAAGCTGCGTCGACTTCCTCTTGCACTTCGGGAACTGGTATCCGCGGAAATACGGCGGCTCGAGCAGGCAGGTATAATCGAGAAACTGGATGCATAGAGAAAGGAATTCAACAAAAGCGGACACTCCCATAGCGTCCAGCAGCCGAATAGGTGACCCGTAAAACGAGAAATCGCAGGGAATTGTGGGGCGCGCCGTCTGCTAGCAGCTTCCGGTTCGGCGGACGACGCGGCGGCATCGGCGGCATGCCTGGCGCACGTGTTTTTCTGCGCGGTTTCAACTGTCGTGCGAAGCTTTCCCTCCGCTTTGTCGACCAGCAATGTTGTACCATTCATGCAGCTGATTTCTAGGTTTCAGTTCACTCTGGGCGCGACGATGACGAGCCAAGAAAGGCAAGGATAAGCTTTTATTCATAAAGGAACTCTGGCTTTCCTTTCGACGCCTTTTTGTTTCTGCCAGGTTTAACTCTAAGACATTTGCCTTTGCTTGGACGCACCGTCACTGACTGCGCTTCCTGCGGGTAAGTCAGACAGGTGAAAAAGTTATCGTTATCCGATAATTTATCAAGCCTATACATGCATTACTTAGAAGATCGGGTGTTGAGGCGATGGCTACCGCGGTGCGTGCTGTTCTCTGATCGTAGCTAGAAACCGATATCGTCGGTACAACGGCGCAGCTAGCGCTGAAAATGAAAACTGCGCGCTGTCAACGGCATTTCTCGGTTGAAACTTTAGGTTCATTTGAAGTGGTACGTAGTTAGACGTTCTCGCTTTTTTTTGTCAACAATGGCCGTATCGCCGTCATATTACGGCTGCGCATTATCTCTATCAATGCAGAAGGAGCTGAGGAGGGTTATGTATTATGTATGTATCTCGCTGTGTCCCGCTTAAATTCGCGCCGTAAAACTTCGTTTCATAATACCTCTATATGCGCATGCGAGTACTGACATAGTTCTGGTTGCCTGAGTCAATGTTAGAAAAAGAAATATCTTGGGGAATCATTCCTTGTCGGCTCTTACACAGCTAATCGCCGCCTGATAAGTGGCACTGTATGTTCATTTCCTTTTTGTTCACGGATGGTCTCTGCCTTGTTACAGTTTTGGAAGCGGCACCCATTCCTCTGATGCTTGTGCACAGCTGACTCAGCAAGGGTTGCTGCAAGGCAGTAGTTACATGTGTTCACCTTCAACGCTTGAATTTGAGCAGCCAGCGGCTGAACAGCCGACGATGGTTTTGCTAGGCACCTGCAACCGGGTAATCTTCGAGTGGGACAAAGCAGGACTGCAAGCGCAAGTGGCTCAGTCAGCTAAGTCGTTGCGCTACTGAGCACGAGCTCGCGGGATCGAATCCCGGCCGCGGGAGCCGCATTTCGTTGGAGGCGAAATGCGAAAACGCCCGTGTGCTTGCGTTGTAGTGCATGTTAAAGATCCACAGGTGGTCAAAATTAATCTGAAGCCCTCCACTATGGCGTGCCTCATAATCAGAACTGGTTTTAGCAATTAAAACTCCAGAAAGAAGAACAGATTGAAAGCGCATCAATGGAATTTAACGGCGAAGCGGTGGCGGCGGCTGCGCTCACTCGAACCGGAAGCAGCTAGCAGATGGCGCATCCCACAATTCCTCGCTATTTTACGGGTCACCTATTGACTGCAGCGCGCCAAGCTGTCAGTATCAATCACTTCGGTTTTGGGCGCGCGCATTTTGAATGCTAGCTAGCACGCCGACTGCGTTTTTTTTTTGCTCAACCGCGCACGGTCTTCGTGCGTAATCAGTTTATTATTTAGTAAAAATGCTTGCGAACGACCTTGTCAAGTCCCATCGAATCTGTGCCACGTGCAATTTCACAAAGTAGACGCAAGACCCCTTGTGAAATGAGGAAATATTTATTTTGCTCTATATAAAAAGCTCGTTCCGCCCTTTTTGTGCGTTCATCCAACGTTGTGACCCCAGGTAAGCAGTAGTTGCCGTATGAAGCTCCACCGGACGGCATCAGCTGTTAAAAATGTAAATTACAAGCATGTTAGACTTACAAGCATTTAACAGCATGTTACAAGCATGTCATTTTGATATTTAGACATAGGAATACTTCGTGTAGAGGCGAAACGTGCGAAAGCGGTGAATGGGCGGCATTACAAACAAAAGCAATTCGCTTTTACATACATGGCGTAGAAAATACCCGACTCATCCCAAACAATACCATAAAATATGAAAAGATCTGATTTCCAAGTATTACCCCATTCCCGGGCATTATTTCCTGCACTTTAATAGCACAAATACACGGGCTACTTCGCGTTTCCAAAACTTGATCTGAGGCGACGCGATAGTACGCTAGGTACTTACACAGATGGACGCAACAGAGGCTCTAGCCGGAACATTCTAGACGCCCGCAGAATGTCTTCTACTCGCGGTCAAGACAAATGCGTGGGTGAAGACAAATGCGTGGGTGCAAAGGCTGTTGTCAGGCTTTTAGAAGACGTATTTTGCGAATTACAAGTTTCTGTTATGTTCCTCGGCGTTATCTTTCACGCGTTCTGCCGGCGCCAGCAACACACTCCCATATAATTACTCTTGGTAATCACTCATCGAGTTTTCGACAAGCGTTAGTTCCGAAAGGAGGCATATGTTGTTTCAGGGCCACAGAAAACATTACAAACTTGTCCCACTAAGATTCATTACGCGCCAAACTAAGTTTATCACCACGGCCGAGCTGCATATTGCTAACTGCGTCACAGTACCCTGTGCGGTCATCGTGCCTGAAAAGTACCCCAAAAAGTTATGAAATTACTTTTCAGTAATGTCTGGCATCAGAGAAAGCGGCACAATCTTCTAGTTAGATGCACTACACTACACTGTAAAAAAAATTTCTTCAGTTTACGGCGAAAGTTGAAGGTAAAACGTTGCCGGACACTTTTCCGTAAATGAAAAACGGCATTTCCGTAAAACGGAAAGTCTGTAAAAAATTTTTCCGTCGAATGGAAAACGGAGAGTTTCGTCAAATGGAAAACGGAGAGTTCCGTCGAATGGAAAACGGTGATTTCCGTCGAATGGAAAATGGTGATCTCCGTAGTTGTGATCACGGAATTGTCTGTATTTTCCAAATACAAAACGGTGAGCTCCGTAGAACAGAAATTCTGTAAATTGAGCACCGTACTTTCCTAATTAAAAACGGACAGACCGTGGTGAGGAAAGGTATGCAGATAAAATACACAAAAAAAAGACAGAAACACCTTTTTTTTCGTTCTTCTTGTGTCCATGTCTTCTATGCTTGCTTTCCTGTACCACGAATCGATACAAACTTGTTCAGCTTTATCTTGCTTCGTATAAACAGGTGCAAAATTTGTTTTGTAAATGATGATGTGGGTGTATATCTCCAGCAAATGAGAAAATTGTTTGTTTCGTTGAAATAAGTTATACCAAGTTGTACATTACAACATGGCTAACTCACATCAGACATCTCTTGAAATGGGGCAGAAATCAATGCACATAAGTGGACATCCACCACACCGAACCTGCTGTGTGTGCACGTTTCCTCCTTGTGTAACTGTCTTCTACATTGCTTCATCTTCGTGTCAGTGTTGCCATGTTGTATTTGAGTTCTGTACATGACGTGTACAAAGCGTACATACTAATTCATGCCCAAAAAGCAACAAGCCACCTGAATCTGAACGAAACTGCGTGTTTATTGTGCTTTACTGAAAAAAACTTGCAAGATAAGACACTAGAAATGGGCTGACTAGAAAAAGGATTGGTTGAGAATCGGAATGACTGGTTGCTTGCAGATGCCTCATGCTTTGCCTGAAAAAGAAAAATACACCAATCAATTAAGACTCTTTATTAGTAGTAAAATCTCGTTACAAGAGACACGGTTGCAAGAGACACTCGGTTATGAGAGACATTTGAAAATGGTTTGGTTGGTTTTCCTATGTTCGCCATGTTAACAACATTGCATACAAGAGACCATGGTTACAAGAGACACTCGGTTATTAAAGGCAACTTTTTTATGTCCCTAGAGCGAATTCTTCACTATTTATAAGAGACACAACCCAGACACGCTCGCATAACGCGGCTAACGTCGTACTAACCGGTATGCGCTGCAATTTTCACTCCCTTTGCTCCATTTTGTTCCATTCTGCAGCCGGCTGTCATTCCTCGCGTGTTTGAGACTACCAATTTCACTGAATTTTCTGCCATTATGCTCCCACACAGACTCTGTGACAGAGTACCATTGAGTTGGATTTCTGTCACAGCGTATGCGGTGCTGGTCGCTTTGTATGCCGGTAGTCAAACTCCGAAGCCATTGCCATGTTTCCATGAGGCAGCTCTGTTCGCATCAAAGATGTGTTTAAACACACTTTGGTGCTGATGTATAATAAGGTGGTCTAGTCCGACTCCTCAGTCTTTTTAGAATTTTTGGTTACAAGAGACATGTTGCCCAGGTCCCTTGGGTGTCTCTTGTAACAAGGTTTACTGTACCACCATCATCACCATTTTTAGTCAGATACATCAACAATAAATGATTCCCAAGTGACAAATGTAATTACCAGTGCTCTAAAAATGTCATACTCTGCCTTGTTGGTATATGTTCCTAGCCTTATAAAATGAAAAACTTCAGGTGAAATCTACCCAAGTCACTTGATGGCTCGCTTGGAACAGGCAAAACTCTCACGTGCACATTGACATTCAGAGATTACATTTTCTGCATGTAGGTAGAGCTACCACGACCACATACTGTGGACCTAGGCTTTCAACTTTCACTACTCCAATAGAAAACCTTGCAGATTCCACTGTTTACCCAAAACAATGAAGCACTCTTGAAACGAGCTCAAACCACTCATGTTGTACAATTCCGACGCAAAACAACCAAGCCAGAGGTACTGACCCCATGACAACCTTATAAATTAGCAACAATATGAAGAAAGCATGCCTTGCAATACATGTGTGCCTTTCAGCCTCTTTCAGATTTGGTTTGTTTTGTCATGAAAGTATCAATGTGCAATATAATTTTTACTTAAGCAATGATAATTGAAAGTTATGGTCGTCAGTGCGTCAACATACTATCTCCATCTCCTTAAAAAGTTATAATTATGTGCTGTGTTTACCCAAAAATTTGCCATTTTGTCAGTCTGTGCTTTTGGAAGCAACCTGTAGCACTGTCGCGACGTAAATGAACCTGCAACAAGTACACATGGACCCCATATGTGGCAGCTACAGGCAGTACCGTTTATTCTGTCCATTCCTTGACTTGCAACCCCAGAACCAAACAAATAATGCAACATGTCGTTCGAGACAGCATTACTTGGGGCGTATTTTGGGAATTTTTTAAGAATCCCGTCTCTCCTAAAGAAATATTAAAGTAAAGCTCAAACTAAAGCAATGCCCAAACATGAGCGCTTCTCGTGGATTTTGAGAGTCAAAGAGGGCAGAGCTATTTGCCCCAAATGTCTGCGACTTCAATGGCAATAGGATGGTCAAATTCCGTGCTGTTAATATATGCAGAGAAAAACACACTGAACTGAAAATATGTGCAACGATGTGTTTTCAAAGTTTTACTTCTTCATATCGTAGCAGGGATACTCCGTGGTAATTAGTTGGAGTTCATGCTATTTGCCTGCAGTCTGTGCCAAAATATTCTTAGAGCCATAGCCACAACACTTTTTCTTTGGGATTAATCAAAATACGGATTCGGCAAAATCCAGAAAAATGCTTCCAATTGAACAGGTACTTCTGTATTTTATTTTCAAAGACAATTATTTTTATTTTGAAACTAACAATGAGGGCAGCTATAGGGGCTTGTTTGTATGGCATCTTTTGTTTTGTTGCAGCGCAAGGCTCAATAACAGGTACAACAGAAAGGCACATTTGACATGCACACAGTGTTAACTTCTAACAATAGATTTATTTCCTGTTCTCGTCACTATATATACCCTCAAAACGTCATACAACGCATGTGAAGGCTCAGTAAACATGAACTAAAGAAAACCCGGAACCACACGCATGCAGTTTTTTTAGCCACACAGATTGACACATGTACACGTTTAATGCAAACAAAGATAATCAAGCTCTTTCTAGGATACTGAAATTGAAGACTTACTGATGCATGTGTCACCAAATGTTGATTGTCTATAGTTAAGCGCATTATCTTGCACCTGCTTCTATTCATGAGGACTGCTTTTTTGAATCTAGGTTTGCACTTGCATCTTTGGCAATGAAGGGCAAGAAAACCGTCAGCAGCCAGGGTATTTAAGTTGTTATTGTGTTCTCATAGCCTGTCTTTTATACATCTAACAGTTTGGCCAATGTAAGACCCTCCACACCCAAGAGGAATGCGGTATACAACACACGCGATATAATCAATGAATTTGTTTTGATGTTCCTTCTCGCATGCAGTATCCGAAATTCTTTCTGGCCTCGACTTCCTACACAGGCTCATTAATTTATTAGGCGTTGAAAAAACAACATTGATGTGACTCCTTCCAGCAATCTAATCTGTGGGAGAAACTATGTATGTAGGTCATGGCAGCAATCTTTTTCTTTATGTCGGTACTTGTACCATATACCTGCTCAGAACCATTTTGCTGTGCCTATTTAAGCAGTCCTGCTGCGACTGACATGAGCACGTGGCTCGGGTAACCAAAGCGGCTTAAACGTGAGACTTGCCGTTCGAAGCTATCGTGCATTAGGTGCAGGATAGCCGTGTGACGGGAAGATTAGATTCCTTCACATGAATTTTGTGCTGACCGATAAAAAAACCTGCTGGGGTTAAGAGCCTAGGGCAAGTAAGCCACTTTTACCATTTCATTTCGTGCATACAACACTTGTGAAGAGGGGAATCACGAAGGTGTTTTTCAGTGAAGCGCTGAAGAAGCCATGCCGGCACCTAATGCACAATAGCTTCGGACGGCAAGTCTCACGTTTAAGCGGCGCTGGTTACTTGAGCCAAGCGAAAAAAAGGTTCCGAGCAAGTGAATGGTACAAACACCGACATAAAGAAAAGAAAGGTTGCTGTCATCCCCTACATACAGTTTCTCCCACAGAATAAAGGTTGCTGGAAGGTATGATATCAACATAGTTTATTTGGCTCCTAATAAATTTGAGAGCCTGTGTAGGAAGACAAGGCCAGAAAGAATTGCGGATACTGCATGCGAAAAGGAACATAACAAATTCACTGATTGCATCCCGTGTGTTGTATACGACATTCCTTTGAGTGTGGACGGTCCTACATCGGTCAAACTGGTAGATGTTAAAATGACAGGCTACGAGAACACAATAACAAAGTAAATACCTGGCTGCTGATGGTTTTCTTGCCCTTCATTGCCAAAAATGCAAGTTCAAACCTAGATTCAAAAAAAAACAGTTATGAGTAGAAGCAGGTGGAAGGTGATGCGACCTTTGTTCGCGTTAAACGTCTACATGTCTGTCAATCTGTGTGGCTAAGAAACTGCATGCGAGTGGTTCCTGTTTTTTTTCTTCTAGTTCATGTTTACCGAGCTTTTACAGGTGTTTTATGACGTTTTCAAGGTATATATAGTGATGAGAACTGGAAACAAATCTGTTGTTGAACGTTAACGCTGGCTGTGCGTCGAATTTGCCTTTCTGTTGTCCCTGTCGTTCAGCTTGCGCTACAACAAAATAGAAGATACCATTGATTTCATTGTCATCAGGCTCGGGCAGAAAATAAAATTTGTTCACCAAAATTAAGTGGTCACCACGCATGTCTAGTTGAATTTGTCTTAACATGCTCTACTGTCGGTGGTGAAGATGTTGCCAGTTTAAAGGGCTGCAAGAAGGCACTAGTTACGTTTTCTAGGGCAAGAGAGCAACAGAATATGTTATCTAAGGCAAGTAGTCACAGGAGTCCTGGATCAGTAGAAGAAAATTTAGAGAATAATAATTGGTTGGAACACTTATGTCACGCACTTCTGAGTCACGAAGCACTTGCCTTTCTCCCTTTTTTGTGCCTGTGTATTTTTATTGTGCTAAGTTACTTGTTCATTTATCCACTATGATGATGACCTTGTTTTGGAAAACTTGAAATGTGTACCTGATGTTTGACTCCTTTTTGCATGTAAGTAAAAATTATGAACTTGTCGCTGTGAACAGACATCTCTATCTGCTGTACACTTGTGAGATAGCGTTAACAGTATTTGAAGGTTTTTGAATTAAGGCAGGAGAGCAGCACTTGCTGGATGGCTCATCATTTAATTTGCAGAAAAATGCAGCAGTGTGCAACAATTGCATCACTAATGACCTTGAAAATCTTGTTAGTTAGTCATTTGTAAACACCTGTTGTCAAACAGCCTACTGACTAAAGGTCAGAACACATTATACACAATTATAGCAGGTACTACTACACGAAAGAAAACCTGTAGTAGAACCTACCAAGTACAGTATCAGTGTAGTGGCAGGTCAAATGGCTCCTCAATGCTTGTGTCCTTCCTGGGAGAAGGAAAGAAATGTTAAGCTTACACGGACAGCACCAAACCACACAAACGTAACTGCCACAGAACATAAGGAGTTGTAACTAGATACAGTCAACCTGCTTAACCATCTCAGACATTCAACGACAGAATGTACCTTCATGGAGCCTCTAATCTATGAAAAACATGCTAGCAGACAGAATCAAAATTGCATGCATGAAAATTCTCAGGAAAACTATTTTCTAGCTACCACAGTACACTCCTTGTGAAGTACAAGTGACGGTCTAAGCTAAAATCAGAAGGTGGGAAATTCGGGATCCTTTCTAGTAAACGACTAACCTGTACTCAGCAATACAAAGGTGAATCACAAGTACTATACTGATAAAGAACATTTCAGAACTGCTGCCAAGTGAGTGCTACAAATAAATGATTTCGAATTTATCTTCATGTAAGACTAGGTGTGTTAACTTTCTTTACATTACATGAAAGACTGGTCAGAAAAATATTGCATTCAGTCAATATTGTGATTTGCAAAACAGTAGTAAGAGGTTAAGGTGGGAGACCCTCAGGTGGTATGTTGAGATGTTTCGAGAAATTGTTTCAAGGAGCCTCTTTCCTTAACCCTTTCACATGCCAATTAGTTGTGTTGATTGAAAACTTAGCTTCACCGCATTTCTTACATCTTCAGATTCATAAAATGCTTACAGATGCACAATAGATTAAGAGTTTTCAGTTCTTAGTGAGTTTGTCAAGTTTATAGAATGTGCACTCCATGCAAAAACTCAGTGCAAGTACATCAGATTTCTAAACATCAACTATTTCACGTCTATCAGGCTTGAATAGCACCTATCCAGCCACTCGAAAATTATGAATGGTGCAACACACTGTGAAAAACGATGAAAGAAGTGACATACATACAATGACATACACCAAGCAAAGTACCAAACCATCTACCTTCATACTTTCTTTAATAAAACAATTTGCCTGTGTAATTCAAACTAGCAGCACTATTTCAATTAGAAGAGTTTGAAGATGGACGGGACACATTTTAAATATCCTTACTTTAATCAATACCATTGCTATTAATGCACTATCTTGGTGTATTGAATTGTGTGCATAGCGTCTGAAAGGATTAACCATATTCATGTAATATTTACTGAAACTCAAGGCAAAATACTCATATTTGTTTGCAGTTTTGTGATGAGACAACACGACAGATGCGGGAGTTAAAAAGCATCTTTATAAAATGCTGTAGAAAGCAAGTTGAAGCAAGTTTCTACAACCTCTCGCAATACCGAGCTATTTTCTATGAGTGTTCTAACATTTCCTTGTAACTTGATGCACTGTTTTCACAGACATAGCTTGAATCGCTGTATCTCAAGTTTTGGAAGAAACTTATGGATTGCTATAACAAGCAGATTTGAAGCCCTACCCAGACTGCACAGCTACTTACTTTAACACCACCACGTGTAATGAATTATGTCATCCATATGGCACAGTTTCCGATTATATTCCTAAGCATGAATCTTATAATTGCAAGTTATGCAAGAGTGTACCTATGCGATTACTTGGGGACAGCACGAAAAGACGGGAGAAGGCTAGACAACACGAATGCAGGCAAAGAATATTGTTTACAGACAAACATATATATACTAGGCTTGTTGTCCTGCGTAGTTGCAGCTGCTGGATAGCGGGATAATGGAAAGAACCGCACAGTTGATGAACTCCTGTTCTGCCTTTTGCTACACTTTGCGTCAAGGCTCAGTCCGAGTCAGCTTTTCGTACAATGTACCCCAATTGCTCGACGTCAAAAATAAAAGGAGTTCCAGCTTTCCCAACAGTCTATTTCAGACTATGACTGAGCTTGTGAATATGATATAACAGTGCCCACCACACTGCAAGCAAATGTTAGACATGGGTTCAGGAGCTCTCCTCCACTTGGTGATGCCTCGATTTCTTGAGGACGCCTTTTGGTGTTCCTGTGATGAGCTTCACAGCCAAAGAGTGTGCCGATGCGGAAGGCAGAATACCCTCCTCCAAACATAGGGCATAGCTCCAGCACACATAACACTAACCAAAGAAAACCCTGCGGTCCAGAAATGGGAGATCACTGTCTAGTGGTAGTTTTTCCCCGTAAGTGAACTGATCTAGCACTGCAGAGAAGACAGGAAGAAAATCACTCTACCCATTTAGTAGCCTTACTTCCCCTAATATAGAGGAGGAAGTTGCCAATGAAGCAAAATAACTTTACTACACTGGTGCCCACTATAGCTAGTGTTTTACGGTTACCTGACAGTGTTTTTTCTGTGAGAAGTTGCGAAGCAAGGCTACTCAAGGAGTTCAGCCATTTTTAACGTCTCCTCCACAGTGCTAGGTGTGCTCATGGAAGTAAAACTGCTCGAAGGCAAGCTCCAATATCTGGCTTGTAGGTTTTCTGTGGTGAGCATCGTGCTGGATCTATTCCCCACACTCAAAAGTGTCTTGGCCTTTCCTATCAGCGCACTTGAACACTGAAGCGTGTTGTTGCTGCAGGAACACAAGGGAGCACTCTTAACACCACCACGAAGTGGAGGGGAGCTTCCAGACCCAAGTACGGTTGCTTTTAACAGTGTGTTTACACTGCCTTTCGCCATGCGTTGCCAAGAAGCATTTAACGGAGCTGAACAAAGGTGAAGTCTCCATCGGAGTACTTCAAGGAAGCCAAGGCCTATCACTGCTATACAATAGGTACACAAAGGAAGCTGTCAATTCAAGCAAATTGCTGGGGAGAGTTGGAACTACCTTTTTATTTTCAGGGCCAACCAACTGGGCAGGTACGAAAATGTTAACTGGACCAGGCCAAGACGTGAAGTTTGCATCAAGTATGTGCCGGAGATCATAGGAAGTGCAGTTGGTGCTGTTTACAACATCCTACTGCCCTGCAGCAGCAATTATGTAGGACAAAGAGGACGATGACACAAGGACTATCTTAGCAAACATGCACAGACCCTCGACACAAGATGGGGAAGCAACGTTGCTATTGATGCTGCTTTGTGCAGTTGTATATCAAGTTTTTAGCAATGAAGAATCCTCATGGCACATGTTCAAAACATACAAAACTCGCAGGATAGCCCCCACATACGCTAGTGTGTATACACTTAATCTTCTAGACAAATTGAGGTATTCAGATGAACTGCAAGAGCGTTCTGAACTGGGCTGGTTGGTGCACCTTTAGGAAGGAAAGGAATGGTGCCACAGACAGGATAAAGGGAATATGTTGCTGTGCTCGTTGCCTTCACTTCATTCTGGCAGTAGTGCTGTTCATTCCCTTCATAATATTCATATATTTTGGTCATCTGACCACGTGACACAGCTGCGTGCTCAGGCTATATTTTACCTTGTCATGATACCTTCCAATGTCACACGCAAATCCGTCGAGGAATCTTCACCTATTATAGTAAGCTGAACAGTGGCTAACAGTGAGCTTAACTGTGGCTACACTTAGTTACCATGGAGCCCATGCATGACTGTGTTAGAGGTCAGTATTCATGTGTTTTTGCATACTCATAGAGGCAAACTAGACAAAGAATTATCTTATTGGTGCATGTTTGATCTGTTGCCTCAAATCCCGAATTTCGGTGCTATTAGTGTTTTTTAACACCACTCATGTACAACCTAGACAAGTATGAAACAATCCCACTTTCAAGTCGACGTCTTCATGCTGAACCAATTGGTTGCACCAGGAAAAACAAAACACAATTTATCTTTTGGATGCATCTGCAACAATTACACTTGTATAGGCATTGTCATTCTACCAACATTTGCAGTCAATGTTCATTAGGACTGCATATGAATAACTGATATACGATAGAATAGCACAGCTTACCAGAACAAATAGCACAATGCAAGACTGCTTTGCCACTGGTGTTGCAAGCAGGCCCCCATGACTGAGAAACTGAATGCAAGGCGGCACACAGACATCCTTCACTGGTGTAACAGCTGCAAATGAAATACTGATATCATTTACTTTCTGACCGGTCATCCAAAGCAAAGCACAAACATTTTTATATACAATTACACTATTGCATATAAGCTCGTAACTGAGTTACTGTTATTGCTGTGAGATAGCTCACAGTATTTCATAAAGTGCTAATGGCCTCGTTTAACTTATTTGCAAAAAAATTTTATGAAGCACCTTCAATTAGAAAAATGAGCTGACAAAATATTGTGCCCTGCATAACTTACAACACATGCACGCATTTTAGAACTGCTGCAGTGATACGTGTAAGCTGGAAATCAGTCTATGCAACTCGAGACAGTAAGTGTGAACCTCCCTTCAACATCAGTGTTGACATATATTTTGGTTTGTTTTTACACTTGTTAGGAATATATATAAATGTTCATAATGCACGTTTGGCCACCGCTATTCTATGTCAAGGTTAAGTTAGAAATGACTTTTCGCATGCAATTGTTTTACAATTACGGCCGCATATGGGCATAACTTAAGCGGCAATCCTCCCAGCATACGTGATATGCTGACGTACTGCGTCAGAACGTTAATCGTCTGCCTGGTAGCTGTAAAAAAAACGAATACAGATTGCCAGGTAGAAAATAATTCGTTTCCTTTGCAGTGACTCTTAACGGGCATCACGTGGACAACTTTCAATTGCGATCGTGCATGATTGCTCGGGCTCTACTACAAACGAAAGGGCACCGTGTGAATACCGTGTTACCTAACACTGCAGGTGGCACAAGGTTATGGCAGTAAGCACGCTCCACCGTCATTCGATTGTAATGAAGGGGCATGCACATCGAACATGCTGAGCATACATGAGCAATCTTCCAATCCCGGGTGTCAACACTGCGATTATGCGCGCCCAGCCAAGGCACTGCGTCCGAAGCTTATAATAATGGCTAAAAATTTCACTGTGATGCAATGCGTCACCGAATATTGGTAACATAGCGTTGCACCGCGTCGAGAGAGATACTAACGGGTACAACGCCTTCACTTAATTTTGGAACGCCGAGCACACAGCACAACACAGTACTAACTGGAATGCTAACGTCAGTAAGCCAGCGGCCACATACAGACGACAAAGGAGCTGCTAAAGGCGTCAACGCCGCTAATATTGCCTACGCGTCTCAGTTGTAGTGAGTATGCATTCAACACAACAAATGAAACACCCCTTTATCACAGACTCGCAATGTCGCTTTGTCAATCCTCATTGCCAAGGAATCTCGTTAAAGAGCGTGCTCACACAACACAATTGAGCCCATCACCGGCCGTCGCGGAGCATTTCGCACGCGCGACGTGCACCAACAACGAAAAAAGGACACTTAAATTACTTACTTGTGTAACAATCCAGCGCCGATTCCTTCCTATTTAGAGTGAAATCACAAATGCGACAGGAACACCCTCTCCACCGTCTGCCATTAGCGAGAGCTCGTACGCATGCTCGGACGGTTGTTTGTGCTGGAGAAATGCAACCCAGCGTGTAGGCGCGATGAAGGGGTGGTAAGCAGCGCCACCGCTCAAAACCTACATGCTTCTTTTTGTGTGTTTACTATACTCGCACGCGAATAATGCTCAAACAGCGTTATCTATGGTGATATATGTAACTGGCAGTGAGAGTAGACAGTGTCTTTTCGTTATCATTCTTTGCGTGTTCATTTTTCACTAGTAACATGTTCAGTTGCCCTCCTCATGAAATTACGGACGGCTCTCCGTATTTCAAAAACGGAGCTCACGTTCGTCTTTTTTACGTAGAATCCCGCCGTTTTTCATAAAACAGAATGGTCTACGTAAATTTTACGTAGGTTTTTGCTGTAAAATTACGGAAATTTTTACAGTGTACGCACCACACCGAGTTGGTTCTCGCTAACTACGTCACAGCACCCTGTGCGGCCAGTGTGCCTCAAAAGTACCGAAGTAAGTGACAATAACCCCCTAGGAAGCGTCGGAAACATGTCCCCAGCACCATTCATTATTTCCAATTAACTGCGCCAGGATGGCCAAGCTGTTTTTCGCCAACTGCGTCTTAAGTCTCGGTCCCACGCAGTAGGCCTAATTGCGTCGCAGACTGTGAAACAAAATTTCTCACCTTGCCGTGGTCCAATATTGCCTTGGTGTCTTGTCCCAGTGCAGAAGGAACGCAAGAATGTGCCGGGAGCCCAAGAAACCAGGCTAATTTTTTTTAAAGGAGACAGACGGGTCGCCGCGGGCGAGCGCTCAAACGCGCGTGCAGCCGCCCTCGCTCGCTTCGGAGGAGTGTCTGTCGGATGACGCATGTATCTGGCACGTCATTGGCATATCGCTAGGTAAGGCAAGAAAAATAAGTCGCAAAGATTAAGTTCATTTACACGCAAAGCTTTTTAGTTTTAGCGGCAAAGAATTTAAAAATAAATCAATGTCTATTAACTTAATTTCACTTTTTTTAATGCTCGCGGCAGTTAACGTTCGGCATCAATACTATAGCGTGACGTATGGTGACGTGTTTCCTGTTACCAGTTTTTGCCGAGTGTCCCCTCTTGTTGAATTTCTTTCTCTACGGTGGATGCTTCTGAATCGATATCCCCTGTGGTGGTTGTCCGAAAGAAGGAAGGCAGCATCCGGCTTTGTGTGGATCCGCGTGAGGCTAACAGAGCTATCAGCGTCGACGGATTTCCTCTTCCACGCACTTTCGACCTTCTACAACAACTAGCAGGGTCGACACATTTCTCTAAAGTTGATTTGGCATCAGCGTATCAACTGGAAATAACGCCTGAAAGCCGTCACCTGACAACATTCACTACGCATGATGGCCGTTTTCGATTGCTTTAGTGGTACTTACTACTCATAACAAATCTGGCCAAAGTGAAATTTCGTTGCAGTTGAAGTGTGAAACCGAGAATATTTCAGCATTGCTGTTTTATTTTGAATTCTTCACTGCTGAACAAGCGTCATTCCTTTCTAAGCGACCTGGATCTACATTGTTAGGACGATTGCCATATTGTTTTGGTGTGAATTTCATTTGTTTCCTCGTGGGCATGGCTTCTGCTGCAAAGCATTTCCCTGCATTCACACCTAATTGCAGTTAGCTGATTGCATCATTTGCAGCAAGTGATAGCTGTCTCAAGAGTCGCTGCCTGCTGTTGCTTCGCAGATTATGAGCTCTCCAAGTGTGAGGGCAAGACTGGCTCTCCTGAGAAGCCACTTTCTGAAATGGGGCTGCTGTTGTACCGGTCCTACTGGTCTGATATCATTCTCACGATTCTGATTAACAGGGTCCCTACTGACAATCACGAAAGGCCGAAGATCAGCATTAAGTGAGTAACACAACATATGGGGCAGAAACTTGGAGGTTAACAAAGAAGCTCGAGAGCAAGTTAAGGACCGCACAAAGAGCGATGGAACGAAAAATCTTAGGACTAACGTTAAGAGACAGGGAGAGAGCTGTGGGTCAGAGAACAAACGGGGATAGCCGATATTCTAGTTGACATTAAGCGGAAGAAATGGAGCTGGGCAGGCCATGTAATGCGCAGGATGGATAACCTGTGGACCATTAGGGTTACAGAATGGATACCAAGAGAAGGGAAGCGCAGTCGAGGTCGGCAGAAAACCAGATGGGATGATGAAGTTAGGAAATTTGCAGGCGCAAGTTGGAATACGCTAGCGCAAGACTGGGGTAACTGGAGATCACAGGGAGAGGCCTTCGTCCTGCAGTGGACATAAAATATAGGCTGATGATGATGATGATGACATCATATTCGTTGATTTCAGATGCTAGAAACCATGTGATTAACGCCATGTGCTAAACAGGGGACCACATAGGCACAAGCGGCAGCAGATTTTCACTCGCAGCTTGTGCCAACTCTAAAGAAACACCTCTCTCTTACTTTCTTAGCATAAGAAGCCAACAAACAATGTTGCCAAGGACAGCAAGGGGGCAGTTGTCCGCAGTTCTTAATTGAGTTAAAGAAATGATAAATAAAGGGAAATTCAAATGGATGAAAAGACAAGTGGCCGCAAGTGTGAGATTCCACCTGTGGCCAATTCCTTCATACTCTTGTGTCATACATGTGCCCCTGCAGTTCTCTATTTTGTGTGAGAATTACTTTAATCTTGCGTCTCATAGTGGCACTGGTAATGTGGGACCCAAATGTTCTTGCTGCCTTGTGCATCTGTGTACCTCAGTGTGGAGCTCAGCAGGACGAGCAATATAAATAGCCGGCATACAACACTTGTGAAGCATTCCTCAGCTGCTGTGGACTAAGAATTTTTAGGAACTCTGGTCTTAGTGCCTCTCACCAATGAGTAGCAGGAAAGTTCACTCACTGCTCTACCCGTGCAGTTCACATGTTGTCTAGCATCCTGTTTATCATGGCTGACCTCCAATATAAAGCTAATTGGAAATGCTTTGGAAGGCAATGATGTTGTCTTGCAATAATTTGATGCATGTTTAGTAGATGTGGGACTCTTAATTTCTATCTTTACTTTTTTGTTGGGTGCTGCTGAGATTCATGATTGTTACATCAAATCTTTTTATACTGAAAATCAATTTTCTTGGTTTCAGCATGGGACTGTGCAATGGGTCATGCCTTATACAAATAATTTAAGGAATTCTGAGAATAAAAGATGAACTTGAAACGCGGAGTACCACGCAACCAACATGGAAAATTAAGAGCCATGTGTTAAAATGCGCGAAGACGGCAGTGTCGATTCAACAATGAAGGTGGGGAGCTGATGTCCTAGTTGGGGTTACAAGGACGAAGGGTTGGGGAGTGTACACATTATGCACAGAACAGGCTTTTAAAGCAATAGGATGTGCACCAAGGGAAAGAAAGTGTAGTTTAAAACAGCAGAGGATCAAGTGACGAGATAGTCACTTGTCTTCATGGGGCGGAATGGGCAACAGAAGCATCTAGAGGTTGCTTAGAGAGGCTGTAGATATGCCACTACAGGCATATATGTAGGCTGATGATAGTGAATATAGTCAATATGTGATTTCTCAAGCAGCAGCAGCAATTGACAGTAAGTCAACCATCTGTCCGACGTAACTGTGCTTCCTCACATGCAGCGAGATTTGCGACCTGACGAGCATCAAGAAGGAGGATGTGATATGGACACTACAGCATTTGAAGCTGCTCGTCTATTACAAGGGCCAGCAGATCCTTGTGCTGACTGAAGAGGCATTGGCAGCATGCAGTCAAGCCATTGTCAAGCGACCTTTGCGCATCGATTCCAAGTGCCTCCAATGGAAGCCCAGAGATTGGGGGAAGCATCGGAAGCAGTCAACCGTCTTTGTGCTGCTGCGTTGCTCCAGTTGTCTTGGGAGGTGAGTGGCATCTTTATGCAGGTGTGTTAAATGAGGTTGCGTTGATTCATTGTAATGCAATATTTCTTATGTATTGCATTGAAAAGGATCAAGCCCCTTCTTGCGTGTCATACTTTTTTTGCGCTCGAAGCTTCTGAGTAAACTGCAGAATACTCTTGAAATGAGAGGAAAACAAAATAAAGGGTAGAAGAACCCCCCTTCAGTATATTAAAGTCAAAGCCCATTGTAACAAATGCAGCTATAATGAATTTTAAATATAACAACGTGAATCTAAAATGTTCCTTGCCAATACCTGTACATTAAAATGAAAATTAAACAGATTTAGTCACCTCCTAATAGTAATAATATTTAAATATTGTCACCTACTCTTTGGGAGCCCGAGGGTTGCACACAGGCGTTGCCCTCGATGGAGGAGAGACACGACTGGCAGCACAGCAAACAAGGATTTAATATGTACAAGGACGGTAAAAGCACGAGGCACACAAAACTAAAGCCATAATTTAACAAAGATGCTCAGTCAATAGTAAATACAAAACTCCGACTAAATACAAACTACCAAAAGCACTGTCTCGGTCGCGGACCCTAACTCGGTCTTAATGTCCCTAAGTCAGTCCTATCCTTGACTCATTAAAGTCTAGCCACCCAAAATTCGGCCTAACTGCGTCGTAAAGCAGAAATGTGGGTTCTTACGGACTGTCGACTTGAAGTTCCTCTCGTCGGGTCCAAGTCGTATTCATTCAGGGTGTCGCTGATGCTGTAAGTTACGACGACTCGCGGTTCCGTTGACCTGACCGAGTACGTGGCTGGTGTCCCGGTAGCCGCCGCTGACGTGTCAATTGCCTGGTGAGACCTAACGAAGCGTTCTTCGCCCTCCGACGATCTGCGTGGCGACCCGGTGTCCTGGTGATTATCGGTTGATTGGGCTCGGCCGAGGAAGAGGGATTCTTGCGAAGAGGACCGGAAGCACCGTGAACAGCAGCAGCTGGTCACAGGAGTTTCGCCCGGACGTCACCGAGGTCTACAGCCACGCTCAGGCCTTGCCAGCGTCACAATCTTCGTGGCCGGTCTCTCCGCTCTCCCGTCATCAGAGCATAGCTGATGAAGCGACCTTCCAGCCCAAGAGCCACGTCGCTAATGCTGCTTCGCCTCGCTTCTGCCTCGACCACACCTCGGTTCGCGTTCCTCGAGCGCTCGCGCCGTTCGGAACGCTCCGTGATCTTCGTCGTCTTCTTTTTCGTGTACCGCCGGCGTCCGACTCATGACAAAGATACCATGTAGCGTTCCTAACTAGAACGGCTATATAAAAGAATCTCAGTGAGACGGGTGTCATCCGCCATTTAATCTCACTTCTTTCACTTCGCCCCCATCCCACCTCTTCATTTTCTTTCATGCATCCAGCGCAGACCGCTTCACTCTTCCGGACTTCTTTTGATTACACCTCCTGGTGTAATACTTGAATGTGTTTCCAATAGAGGCGCACTCCGTGTGGCCCGATGACCTACTGTACCACACGTTCTTCAATATTCCATGCTGGGACGCGGTCTTAACTACTTGAAATGGTCCGTAAAATTTGGAGTTTGAAGCCAGAGCTCCTTTCCTTACAAGAAAGTAGTCTCCAGGTTATGACGTAATAGTTCAGCGGAAATCCGCTAGGTGGAGATAAGTAATTAAAGGGAAACTGAGACATCCACCCAAATGTACCAATTGCTACAATGGAAACGCAACCGGGTTCCTCGAAAGAAAGCCTCGCAGTTGAAGAAAAATTCGTCCTGGTCCGGGACTCTAACCCGAGACCACCGCCTTTCCGGGGCAGCCGCTCTACCATCTGAGCTAACCAGGCGCACTGTAAACAAAAATAACGTGAAACGGGAGTAAACCGCTCGTCCCGTATCGCATTCCCGTTTCTGGGTTTTTTTTTACTACGTACCAGTCGAGGTAAAAATTTACTCCCATGCTGACTGAGTTTTTGTATGTACAAACGAGAGTAATTTTTTATTCTGTGTGAAGGTTTTTAGGGACGATAGTAGGACTATATTTTTACTTCGATCACGAGGTTCTTGCGGCTATTCCTGAGAGTTATATTTCAAGCCCATTCGCGAGTTTCTTGGGTCTGATGTGAGAGTATTTTTTTACCTCTTTCATTAACTTTTCTCAGCTTTTTCCGACAGTAATTTTTCAAGCCCATTCTGGAGTTTGTTGGAGGTGATGTGGGATTACTTTTTTACGTCATTTATCCAGTTTTCTAGGCTATTCCTGGCAGTTATTTTTAAGCCTATTCTCGGGTTTTTTGGAACTGATGTGGGGGTATTTTTTTACCTCGTTATCAAGGTTTCTTAGCTCTACCTGACAATAATTTTTCAAGCCCATTCTGTAGTTTGTTAGAGCTGATCTCGGAGTATTTTTTACCTCGTTCATCAAGTTTTCTCGGTTCCTTACGAGAGTAATTTTTCACGCCCGTTTTGGAGTTTGTTGGGGCTGATGTGGAAGTCTTTTTTTACATCCGCCAGCTACTTTTTGTGGTGTTTCTTGGGTGAATTCTTACTTTGTTTTGAGAGGTTATACAGAAAAATGTGGGAGTACTTTTACTCCTGTGAGGAGGTATATTCTACAGCATATTACTTTCACGATCACTTTTAATATAGCTCATAGCAGGGATGACTTTGCACAACACATTCAACTAAAAATTCGAAGACAATTGAAAGACTCGAAGGATGATTACAAGGGTCCCAAGCATGAGTGATTATTTATTAATTCTGACATGTTTCTCATAAAAAAAGTCAGGCATGAGTTAATCATCACAAAACTATGGCCTTAAAAATGCTGTGATGAGCATAATAAATATTTGTACTAATACACAGGCGGGGGTTAGTAACTGCCCACTAGATCTCTCATAGCAAAATAAAATATATCACAACACGTTCAATGTGCAATCCCACTAAAGTACAGTGAAAACGAACAACTAACACACAATATAAAATCAAACTCGTAAATACACAGTCAGTACTATATGCGTTCAAATTAGACCCACTGAATATCATGTAGATCATTACTTCAAACAGGCAGTTGTCCAGAACATGGGCGTGAAGTGCATTCAATGGATCATTATGAACAAAACTACGCAACATTAAAATATTGCACTTAAGGCCAAATGGCGTCTGCTGCTATCGGCCATTACTGTCCCAGACGAAATGAAACAATAGCATTCGTACAATCACATTAGTGCCGGCAACTGCCTACATCTCTCACGGCAAAATAAAAACTATCACAACACATTCAAGATGTAGTGAAACTAAAGCATAGTGAAAACAAACAAGTGACACGCAATACAAAATCCAACTCTTAAATACACAGTCAGTAGTAGAGATGTTCAAATTACACCCACTGAATACACAGATCATTCCTTCAAACAGGCAGTTGTCCAGAACACGGGTGTGCAGTGCATTCAATGGATCATTATGAACAATACTATGCAACATAAAAATATTGCACGTAACGACAAATGGCATCTGCTGCTAATGACCATTACTGTCCCAGCGAAATGAAACACTCGTGATAAATACAGCAAGCATTCATACTATCACATCAATGCCGGCAACTGCCCACCAAATCTTTCAATTCAAAAGAAAAACTATCACAACGCATTCAAAATGCAGTGAAACTAAAGTACAGTGAAAACAAACAAATGACACAATATACAAAATCTAACTCTTAAGTATTGCAACAAGCAAATGAGGCAGTTAGCACTGGAGATGATAATTAGACTAATTGATAGCATACTGACCTTCAAACAGCTAGTTGCCCAAGACATGGGGGCACAGTGCAATGAATGGATAGTTAGGAAGAAAACTGCAACAACCAAGAGCAACATGTTCTATCAACTTTCAAACTTTCTAAAGAAGGCGCTCACTCAGATGAGGAAAGTGGTGATTGCTAATACACACGACTGAAAATATATATATGAAAACAGCCATTAACTGATACTACTCCCCCTGGTGCACAAAGAAAAGGAATGCAGCCCTTTTTCCACAGAAGAGGAACACGTTGCACAACTGTACTGCAGTATTCATGGGTATAAGCCAGATTTCAATTTCGTTGCCGAAATGTTGTAGTGCTCCTTAGATAGTCTAAAAGGTAATTGTGCGTGTTGCCCTTCTCTGTTTCTAGGCATGCAGTTGTCATGGATGTGATATGCTTGTCTCGCAGATTGAACATAGTGCTATCTAAGTGCGACTACAAGGATGTATATTTGTAGCTGCCCTCAATCCCCTTCATGTTGCCAGTCAGCATCTATGGTGTCTCTTTGTGTGTATTGTTCATCTAGCACTGTTTACACACAGCAGGCATGTCTGAATACCAAACCACCTTACTCTCCACAGTTACTCTAAAGTGAATGCGTTATGACAAAGTGTAATGTGAGAAGTCCATGATAAAGAAAAAAAAGAAAGAAAAATGGCTAATTCAACTCCTTCCTTAATTACCCATTCTGGGCCATTAAGTTTTGTATATTACAGTTACTGTGATTAACACAGAGCCACGTTGGCCTAACCCTAGTGGCAAAAGACATCCTTCAAATTATCAGTTGGTACAGAACTATTGAGCATGCCGCTGGTGCTTTTGCCCCCACTGAGAATACTAGTGGAATACTAACACACGTTTTGTTGCTAAAGGTCCATTACAGTGACACTAAAGAGAAACAGTAAATAGTTTTAGACTGATAAAACAACCTTTCAGAACTTTATATTCATGAACATTGTGGCAATAAGCTGATTAATGCAACAGAAAATGAAGATTTAACTTTCATTTTTCAAATTTTACGCAGCACCAGCACGTCAGTGTGGAGTCATACACTTCAACTAAATTTATTCTTTGACTCTTTTAAAACAGAATTGATCAATACTGGCCAATAGAACATTAACTAGACTCGAACAGACACCGTCAAATTCCATATCACAGCGAGCTGGTGCAGGAATTATAAGGTGGTGGTGGCGACACCAGTTTTCGTTTTTGCATGTTGTCTGGCTTATCAAGCCGATTCTCACAGTAAGAGTTGTTTTTTCGATGTTGTAGAAGAATTATTTAAAAAAGCTTGAATAAATTTTCTCTTTCGTGTCCCTCTAAAGCAAGCACTGTGCTACGATGGCTTGGGCAACCTGCCGGCCACAGAAGCCACGGCTGCTTTTGTTAGGCAAAATAATTTTTACAAAAACTTTTCCGAAGAAATGTACCTGAAAGTTTTTTTGCCTAGCAAAAGTTCTTGTTAAAATTGACTAACTCCAATGCTTTCACCCGTGGCTTTGTGTAGCTCAAATCCAGAAAGCAGTGCTCAATAAATGTCAAAATCATGTGGGCCTTTTTTGGGTAGACCACATGGAAGACCCAGAACGAAGCGAAAAGGCAGGCCAGGCCTGCCAGCAGTGACGATGTCACAAACAATCGCTGCGCATCGATGTGTAGCGCGAGGGAGCCATCAGATGCCCTCTGGAGGCATGGAGTTAGTGGGACCGCAGCTGTCTGTGGAACAAAACAACAAAAATAAAAACAAAATGTATTACACAAACCTAAGGTGACTCCACAACAAGCCCCTAATTTTGATAGTCACGAAAAGCAAATGCCTTGGTTTTCTATTCATTCATAAAGTGTGTTATATTTAGTCTTTCCTAAAAGGGGGTATATTAAGATATGGAAATAACTTTACCTTAATGGAAGTCACAGCCTATGTGCGCAAAGCACACTATTCAGAAATGCAATAATCAACACCTAAACAAAAGCTAACTAATACAATGGGACTGCACAAAACATGTTCATTAAATTTTCGCTAAGCATTAGGAGTAGTTTTAAGCAACAGATGTCACATGAAATCCGTGCATTTAGGCTCTCTTGAGCAAAAGGGTCAGCAGCTCCCATCTAGCGAGGGAAGAGCAGACCCGCAGTGCCCCCAGAAAGTTGTGATAGGCAGAAACAGGCCCCACATGCAGTCTCAAAAATAGATTAACACAACTGTGCTTCAGTCCCCCAGCTATTGCATATGTTCATATCTCCTCTGTCTTGAAGCACTTACCTCTGTCAAGATAGCATCAAGTGATTCATTGCTGCAATGAAGGTGAGGACGCCAAGCACACCATCCTCTGCAAACAGTTAGGGAATGCACTTCAGTACTATTTTACTACCAAGACTGACTTGTGAACTATACATACATTTTATGTAAAGAAAGAAATTAGTTAGAGCTATGCATGGATCGAGGTCATGTTACTTCATGCATAGGGCTATAAGGAACAGGGCACACATCTTGCCGTTTCTGTAGCGCTGGTGTGTGCTGAGCGTGTTGGTATGCAAACTTCAATAATAATTTTGCGCAAGCACACAAGCACAAAATGTAGATGCAAGCACCTCGTCTACGTCTCCATTTTATCTCGGTCTGCTTATGCCAGAATGTTATCCATGTTGTAGTTTGTGCAATAAACTTTTAACGTAACAGTTGTTTGCAATGCTGTTACATTATTGCAAAGCTGTTTCATATTCATTCGGTAGTCAATATTCCTGGCCATCTCAAGTACACTTTAGACAGCACACTACAAAGAAAACAACTCATTCTTAGTGTTCAGCAATCCAATCAGGATATTAGTAACCTTGCTCAGATTTCTAATTTTGAATTAGAAAATGCAGTGTGGTGCCAGAACTACATCTTTAGAAGACAGTTAGCAATCACAATCATCACATGAAGTCGCATTAAGCAGGCTCCTACAAACTCGGCATGCTCTCTCATAGTGGTTAATCCTCTACAGCTTGAAAAAACCTGTTGCAGCCTGCATGTGAAATAGCAAAGAAGTTACTTGCTCTGGGTATTTTTAGCTTAGGTTAATAAAAATAATTATGGAAAAGATTTAGTATATTGCAACTCATGTACATAGAAAAATGGTTGATCCCTGAAAGGAGTAGCAGTAGTTTTGTCAACACTGAAAATCTATGAAAAATAACAACACATAAAATTACCAGAAGCCATGGCAGAGAATCTTACAACCTCGTCCTGCTCCCCGTGGTCCAGAATGATGCTGCACAGACGGCTGCAGCCGTGCTCAATGTTGTCCACTATTGTTCGTTTGAACAATATATTGAACTCCATCAGCAGCTGAAAACAGAGACCATCATGATTAGCATGACTGGCATGAAAATGTTGAATATAAGCATACCGAGTGTTCTATTGCGAGGAAGGGATACTGCAGAAGTGCCTCCGACAACGTGATTTGCCGAAGACACTCGTGTCGTTCCTTGGCTGTCGCGAGCAGACGTGGCCGCAAATCTTCTGCGTCAGCTGTTAAAAAATTGTCCTGCAGCCACTCATTATGTTTCTGCCGTGACTCCAGGGTCTCCCCATAAATGATGAGGTCATTGTTGTCCTGCAATATGTAAAACCAGCACCTCAGTGATGAAACATTGATACTTAAAAGAAAAATATCAGTGAAACAACAAACAGCCAAAACATGTGCACCACTGACAACACTTTACCGGAATTTTTCAGAGTTGCATGCAAAACAAAACAAAAATAATAAACAAACACTAACAGAGAGGCGGCACAGCTTCTTGTTCGCCACCACTACCACTGGCTCCCTGGGACTCTTGCGGTAGCTTTGGGCCCGAACGGCCTGCATTTCCGTGGACACGTTCACCGCCTTCTTCCTGTTGTTTTGAACTTATTCTTCAGGGCTACTTTCAATGATTGCTATAGATTATTTGAACAAAGATGCATAAAAGACATAAATTTCGCTACTTTAGTGCATAAAACAGCACACATGAATTCCAGTTGGCTAAAGAAATGTGTATGAATACCTATAACAAAAGCCCGTTACCTGTTACCGCGCATCACAAACAATTTTTAAAGGTACTTGTTCTATTTATACCATTTCATTCTGTTGGATCTTGGTTCTTTTACTTGTGTAAGTGTAAAGATTGCCATCTTTACGGACTCTCGCGCTGCCCTTAGCAGATTACCACGCAGGCAGATTGACTGTCCAGTTGTGCACAGCATTACTGACTCTGCCCACAAAATTGTCTCATGACATCTCTCGTTGCCCAATGGATACCTTCACACAGAGATCGCCAGAAATAACGAGGCTGTTCGGCTTGCTTTACTTGCGCCAATAACCGCTGTGCCTGCCCTGAAATGTTGTGCTAGATTGATGACGCTCATCTGCTGATTTGTCGAAACCTACTCAAGGAGCATCCAGACCAATGTTTCGCAAATGGAATGTTTTCACCCCTTGATCAAGGCTTGCCTCGTCGCATTAGAGCACAACTACTCAAGCCAAGGGTTGGCTGTGTGAACGGGTGCAAACAATTATACTGACAAGGACATGTGGCCAGTCCATCGTGTACGTTGATATTGGAGTGTCCTGCTTCCATTGCGCAGCGCACGTCGCTTGTGAGAGACTGTCACCTTCTTGACCTGCAGTGTATGACACTCAACGAGTATTTGTTCCCCAGTGGTTGTGCGTTTCGACGCGATCAGGTGCATCACACTCTCGTTTTTCTAAAGGAATCTATCTTAGGTTCACGTTTGTAGCCTATTTCTGTTTTCAGGTGACATGAACCCAGACACTATTGTTTCATTTCGATATTATTTAGTGGCGTGACCTGCAGTGACCGGCCATATTATGTGTGACCTGTATTGTGTGTGTTCTACCTAATTCTTTGAGATGCGTCATCTTTCTCTTTTTTTCTCGTCCATCCCCTTCTTCCTATCTTCCAATTCTATGTTGCTGTCTCCTGCTTTCCGAAGAGTAGGCAGGTGTTGTGCCCCTTCCGGTGACAGCCCTTATAAAAATGACTATTGAAATGTTGTTGGCATATTGTTGAGGAATTGTTGACACAATATCCTTTCAATAATGTCTCAATAGTTATTGAACGTACACAACAATACCTCAACAATAAAGTTGTTGAGCGCTTCACTACAGTAAAGTCATTGACTAATTGTTGTTGACATATTGTTGAATAATGTTGAATACTATTGAGAATTGTTGAGCAATATTGACATTAAATATATATCTGAGACACACACATGTAGACGTGCATGTGTTTTACACATATATATTGTTTTATTGTTCACTTAATCACCACTAAATATATAGAGTGTCACATAACTTGAACCAAATGCCTATCTCTCGAGTCGTAACTGGCGGAGCTTGTGGTAAGACTACGCTGCCGCAGGCGTTCCGCTTCGTTTGCTCTAAATTCAGGGTCGGCGGCTCTTCGCTGACGTTTCGCCTGGGCTTCGGAAGCCGTCACGCTAGAATCAGCATGCTAGAATCGGACGACAAGCTTCGCTTACTAGAATCGGACGACAAGCTTTGCTTACGTAAGATATGCCTTTGCTTAGGTAAGATGCTTACGGCGACAAGCTTTGCTTTCATATATATATTCAATGTCAATATTGCTCAACACTTCTCAATAATACTCAACATTATTCAACAATATGTCAACAACAATTAGTCAATGACTTTACTGTTGTGAGGTGCTCAACATTATTGTTGAGGTATTGTTGTGTACGTTCAATAACTATTGAGGCATTATTGAAAGGATATTGTGTCAACAATTCCTCAACAATATGCCAACAATATATCAATAGTCAGTACTCCATTTTCTCGACAGAGGAAGGGCTGTTGATTTTGTGTCTTTGGTTCCCACGTATGACAAGGGCAGTTCAAGGAAACGTTACAGGTCCGCGTGCCCACAGGGGATATGTGCCATTGAGCTTGGACCCTTTCTGCACTGCCTCCAGGATCGGCCCACATGAAAGGGGTGCCATTGATCTTGGACCCTTTCTGCACTGCCTCCAGGATCGGCCCACTTTATCTGCCCCTGTATCTATCTGCCTTTTGAACGTCGCCATTGGAAATGACAAATAAAACTTCAGCGTAATAGAAGTTACAGCTTGAGTGATATTGTCAAGAAACATTGGGAAGAACTCGAAAGCAATATTTTTTTTGTAATTTGTTTGGAGAGTAACTAGCATGTGTAGTAAAGGGTTGGTGCCAGAGACCGCCTTTTTTCAAGTTTGACTGGTTGCTCGGATGATCTCGTTTTGTTCTCGCAACTTGTCATAGTGGTTTTTGATGTGTGGCAAAGCCAGTGTCAAGCAGACACCATTTACTATTTTGTTTGCTCATATGTTTTGTTTATATCAAGTACAATGCATTGCATGTACGGTACGCTATATTGCACTCTACGTCCATGCCACAGTTGTACTCGTGCCTACGGGTGACTAAATTTCATTTTCAACTTGCCGGCATGTTCTCGTTTTGAATGCCCGGATAACAGCTTTGGCTTTTGGCTCAAGGTCACTTGAAGATCGCCGACAACGGGAGCTAAAAGGACGAGGAGGAGGAATAACTTTATTGAAAAGGGGTTGAGGTGAAAAGTTATGAGCTCGATGGGTGGGGCCCCAAGTCCAGGGCTCCACTGGCCTCTGCCGCCTGCCTTACGTGACCCAGAAGTGCTAGCTGCACCTCGGGGTCAGAGCTGGCGAGTTGTGCCTCCCATTGCTCCAAAGTGTTCAATAGTTCAAATTTACCTAACAAGGTATTTAAATTTGGTGGTCTATTTGGGCAACCCCACGAAATGTGGTATAGCGATGGCGAGCCACCACACCACGGACAGGCGTGCCCATACAGCGTTGGAAAAATTTTGTTTAATCTTTGTAGGTTTGGAAAGAGCCCCGTTTAAATCCTGCGGATTGAGTTACCCTTCTAATGATTTGTGGGGGGTGCCGCATTTTTGTCGCGTGCCACGCTGGTGAGCAAGAACTTCACGAGGGGTCATTCGGGATGGGTCATTGTCCTCCTCGGTTGACTCCTGTCATGTTTGTTTGTGAATGTTTGGGGGAATTGACAGTGCGGTCGAGGGTCTGCTCGGTTCGTGAGCCCTCGAGCAAAAGCGTCCGCACTCTCGTTTCCCTCCAGGCCTGTGTGTCCCGGACACCAGATCAACCTGTATCTGTTTGTCAATCTCCCGCCAAGGAAATTTTTAACTTTTATGGGGAGGCGGCCGTTCAAAAAGAAATGGCACGCATCCTGCGAGTCGGAGATAATAGTCGTGTGTGGTTCCTCCCTTCGTTCTTGCTCTTTGATCGCCAGGGCAATGGCAAAGCATTCCGCCCTGGCGATCGAGGACGTGTACAGGGAGGCACTCGTCATCATTCTCTTTTCGCTGCCAATTACTGTTGCAACGGCCCGTTTCCAGTTGTACCTCGAAGCGTCCACATACAAAACATTTGTTTTGTTTTTTAGGTGTTTACGGAGCCATCTTACTCTCTCCTCTCTCCGCTTTTTGTTTTGGTTTCGGTCCATGTTCTTGCGCAGGGGAGCGACCGAGATCTTGCATCGGACGGGATCCGGGATTTCCACCAGTACCTCGTCCAGGTTCTGGGGGTACGGTGGGAAGCCCACCCTAGCGAGAATCTCTCTCCCCGCCCTCGTCTGGCTTAGACGACTTCTCTGTGCGTTCAGTACCGCCGATTTTAGCTCGGAGTAGGTATTATGTACTCCGAGGTCAAACAATTTTTGGGTTGGTGTGCCTACCGGTAGCCCTAGGGCCACTTTGTAGGCGCTCCTAATTATAGACTCGATCTTTGCTTCTTCACTTTTCTTTAGTGTGTGGAAAGGTAGACTATACGTTATCTTACTCATTACAAGGGCTTGTTCTAATCTAATTGTATCCACCTCCTTCATTCCTTTTTTGTGATATGTTATTCTTTGTATCATTCTTTGTAATTTTGTATATTTGTATCATTTTGTGATATGTTATACTTTGTATCATTCTGAAATGAAAAGCATTTCATGCTTAAAAGAGTAGGCAACATTAAACTTTGACTTAGGTGTTTCTTTTTGGCACTCGCATCCCGGCGTTGGTGTTCTGTGCTTTGGTAAGCAGTAATAAGTGATTTCTGATCAATTATATTTATTCCAGACACTTCAGTAACTCAACTTGAACTAAGCTTATGCTTTGATATCATGTGTATAAAGAAACCGATGAATTTTGCACTGTACTACTTTTTTCTTTTTTTCCTGATTTATTTTTAATCTGGTCTCAGCTAATTAGTTATACTTATCCCAGACACTTCAGCAAATCAGCTTGCAACAAAACTTATGCTTTTATATCATATCTATAATGAAAGTCATGAATTCTGAAATGAACCATTTTTTTCTATTTTTCTGATTTACTTGGATTGCGTCCCCGGTCGTCTCAGCTAATTAATTCTAATTAATCCAGACACTTCAGTAACTCAACTTATAGCTAAACGTATGCTCTGATATCATATCTATAATGAAATTCGTGAATTTTGTACTGTACTATTTTTTTCGATTTATTTTCACCTCTTGATCATCTCAGGAGGCGAACCGGAAGTACTGCCCAAAGAACAAATGGCACTCGACGCTCCTGCCACTAAATACTCCCGATAAAGCTTTCTATTGCACAATACGTGCAACATAAAACAGATTTTTTTTTCCTTTTTCTTTTTTTCGAGCGTGAAAGAAGCCCGCGAATACACGCAAAATTGCCGCACAACTAGCAGCTCGAGGCACTATGCGTGTATCCGCGGGCTTCTTTCACGCTCGGAAAAACACTTTTATGTACCACGTATTGGGCAACAGAAAGCTGTATCGGGAGTTTTTCTGTTGCTCTATAATTTTCTGATTGACACTATTCATCTAAATATATCTGAGAAGCTAATTATTTATTATTAATTGATTTATAATTATTATATATTGATTATCTAATTATTTATCTAATGCAAAAAATTGAGTATCTGTAAGCGACGGCAAACAACATTACCTTGGTTCTGTCCAGCTACGTGGCATTTGCATATATTCAAGAGTCGGTGCAAGAAAGTTGGGACACCCTGTATATACTGGGTGTTCAAAATTATAGGCTTTACGAAAATTTTAAAAAATCGCTTGTAGCAGGTAGCATAATTCTTATCGCTTAGCTTGGTTATTCGAAGAAACGGACATTAGTAACACAAGAAATTGAAACTAATATTCTAATAATTAACAAAAATTGACAAATGAACTTCTTAGTTAATTATTTTACGACACATATTGCAATATATGAATTGTAGCCGGTGAGTTTGCAAGACGCATCAACCTAAAATGAATTTCGAGGATAACACCACTTTCGAGATATTGTTGCCCAAAGTGTGGGAAAAAATACATGGGCTTTTTAGCTACTGTTGTGCTTCAATGTATAAAACAGCATTTTGGTAACAAAGTAAGTGTAACAACAGTGCATTTTTACGGCGAGTTTGATGGCGCATATCTCCAAGCTGGTGTCATTCTGGAAATTCATTCCAAGTAGATACGCCTGACAAGCTCACCGGCTCAAATTCGTAAATCGCATTATGTGTCGTAAAGTAATAAAATAAGAAGTTAATTAGTGATTTCTTGTTGATTAGTTGAATCTATGATTCGATTGCTCGTGCTACTAATGTCCGCCTCATCGATTAACCCAGCTCAATGATAAGTATTATGCTACCTGCCACAGTCGATTTCTCAAAATTCCGTAAGACTTAAAAATGACCACCCTGTATGTATATATATGCACAAAATTGGAGCACAAGACAAACGTCCCAACAAGCAGTGACCAATGGCCGATGATTGGGCACCTCCTGGATTCCCATCGGCTTCTATTGTAGGTGGCCAGTGCCCTGTCTGTGACAGAAAACGGCATTGCCTCCATGTTAAATATGGGCAAGATTGTGGGAAAAGTAGTATGTAAGCATAATAACTAAATATGTTTTTTTTAAAGAGTGCGTTTCGTTTAGTTGTTAGCCGTTAGCGCACAATAGAGTGAAACAAGTTTGGGTGATCTCTGGTGACGTGGTGTCCATATTTTACATGAAAGCCTATAGGTCTATTCTGCAACACGTAGAGAAGGGGTGCTGGCCAGTGTGCTGGGAAACTGCTTGGCCACCACGCACAATCTACGCTGTTATACTTTGCCGGTGGCAAATCGTAGCGCAGAAGCACAGGTACAAATGCTTAATCAATGGGACGGCATGCTTTCTACCGTTCGTCATGATGTCGACCGAACAAGCACGAACAGCGACAATTGTGTACGTTGCTGGTCCGTAGTTTATTTCGCGCCGGTTGCTTCACGTATTAAAATAAATATTTCTTTTTAATACAAACGATTAAATCTGTGCGCGCACACAGGGCGCGACTTTTGCTACGTTTGAATTTTGCACTATTTCCCGCGCGCTCCGTACGTGACCGGCCGGCGCACTGTGTTACCGCGATAAAGAAAATAGTTTCTCAAGGAAGCTAAGCAGAAAACTTTCACACTCTTGCAAACCACAGAAATTGTTAAGAAATACCATTATATTACAAGATTTGTTAATAGATATGGCAATTCATATCTATGAAAGGGTGGATTTTATGCGCGTTTATGCGCCAAAGAGTCAACAGCTTGCGCTGTTGACTCTTTGGCGCATTTTGGAACTTTGTGCGTGCGGCGTATGTGTGCGGGTTGCGTGATGAGTTTGCTGCGTTTTCTGTGCCCTTTGCCTCGCTGTGACATCTTTGGTATATTCCAACTTGCTGCTCGCTCTTTATGGGCTACACGTTGCCTCGAAGATCACCATGATCGCCTCCGACTCAGCCACATCGAAGGTGAGTGAGTGTTTCGAATTCCACTTGCTCGTTCATTGCGACGCTTTCAGCAAAAGTGCGTACAGAGCCCGTGCGTGTCTTCCACGCGCCTCTGTGCTCGTTTTTACTACTAGTACTATCCTTCCGTGGCGAGAATTGGTTGTGCAGCACTAGATTTGTGATATTGAGCATGAAGTTTTGTCCTGATTTAACTTGACAGCGCGCTTGCGGTGACGTAAAGCAGCTATGTGGAGCCAGCTAAAACAGGGCATGTTGTGCGCGCCACGATTTTTGGTATGGTGTTCCAGAACCGATTGAAATTAGCCTTATTAATGAGCGCTCGTGGCTCTGCCGTTTTGGTGGGCAGCTATGTGGAGCCAGCTAAAACAGGGCATGTTGTGCGCGCCACGATGTTTGGTACGGTGTTCCAGCACCGATTAAAATTTGCCTTATTAATGAGCGCTCGTGGGGGCTTTGCCGTTTTCGTGGAAACAATGCGACGTGAAATAATCCGAACTGTACTGTAATCAAGTATATTTCGTTCGCGCAACACCGTCCGTTGACGTGCATCTACTACATGGCGTGTCGGAATCGGCGAAAATATGCGCGGTGCGTTCTGCCGTTCTAATGTATTCTGCTGCGCTGTTCGCTTCAGGATCGAGTGCCCAGAGTCCACTGACACGCCGCGCGGTAGACACGCGCTGTGGCGCGATAATAATAAAGAATTGCAATGGCGTATATGTGATTCTATGTGATACGTGAGATAAAAAAGGGCTGATGCCAGTGAATGCTGTGAAATCATCAGGTTACGTGTGGTTCGTTTTGCGCCGGTACGCGCGCGGTGAACTTTTTTTTAACCATTATCTCCCTTCGACGCCATCGAGTACTTCGCGTAGGCGCTTTATATTCACGGAAAAGGCAGATTCTGTGGGATTCTATGTTCTGCTTTAGTGGGATGAAACATTCAAAATAATGTCATCATGTGAAGTTTCAGCCTTTGGCCCTTCAGTAACAGATTGATTTAACTAAGTTCGAAAATCAGTAAAGGAACGAGATGGTTCGGCATATTTGCCGTGTCGTCCCACTGTGCTCCCAGTGGCATGTAAGCGTTATCGACAAATGTCAAAAATTAGCAAGGCTTTTTATGAGATAGAAGCAGACAGCTATGTCAATAAGTTATTTTTGCTTTCAATTCACACACTAAAGAAGAGAGAGAGTTAAAGAGGAGCGTATCCTTGTGATCTAAATGACGCTTTGCCATAAGCTTGGAACAATGGTTTGTTGGTGGAGCAGTTCTGTGGAATACTTAGAGAGTAAGCAAACTGCGGTAGCAGCAGTTAGACGGGGAGTAAAAAAAATGCAACACTGGTTTTATATGAACGAGCTACCTTTAGGATGTGGCCGCAACAGTTCATGCAGTAGATGAGCAAAAATAATTTAAAAATTTAGGAGAGAAATTAAAAATAAATTATTTGCCCACCTCACACTGCCAGTGGCAAGAGCAGCTTTATTGTTTTCAATCAGTCATTTATATCCATCCATTTATGTCGGCCTAATCGTCTATGTAGATGTTTTGATTGTTGCTTTTGAGTTATCGTGGCGTCACATTTTAATACTGACATCTGTTTTCAGAATCAAAATGAGCCTGGAGACGCCACAGCCGGAATGCGAAAGGTGAAGTCTTTGGCCATTCATCGTCTAGCGTCACCATGATCAAATGCACTGTTGCCAGGAGAATGTATTGCAGGGAGGTATTCTCCTTAAGATTTAGTAAAAATGGTAGCATTAAGTGTCTCTTTTGCGATTTTGCATAGCCTTTGATTTGCGAGTCGATTCATTTATTTCATGAGGTGGGCAGTT
This sequence comes from Dermacentor silvarum, assembly GCF_013339745.2. Taxonomy (NCBI): domain Eukaryota; kingdom Metazoa; phylum Arthropoda; class Arachnida; order Ixodida; family Ixodidae; genus Dermacentor; species Dermacentor silvarum. The sequence continues at coordinate 341,630,446 of NC_051154.1, read as the reverse complement.
GGCACACCCTGTCTTTGTGTCTTATGTACACATTCAGCTGAGTAGGTCTGGGACACAGCAAGCGAATCTGATGTGTAGTGGTAATCGCATTAACGTCGACAGTTATCTTCCTGTTTGAGCTGCTACTGCTGCTTGCCAACACAGCAGTTGGCCACGATGGCGTGAAAGAGGTTCATTGAAGAGTGGCACATACTCTGAGTCACATACCCAGAGATCCCAGCAGGTCCATCAGATGGTTATTAACCCACTTCCCGTCTACATAGCAGCCCTACCCATTAGGCCATTGACCACCAAGTGACACAAATTGGCTGGAAAATAGTTAAAAACAGACACCCGAAAGTATGTGAAGTATCCTAAAAATGCTACTTGCATTAAAGTTTTCAATGCTTTGGTTTACTTACTATTTTATTTTGTACTGGGTGAATCCTTGTTTTTCTGAAGCACATGGCATCCTAACAGCATAACAAGCTACGACATTAGTTTTAGTTGTTTTTATTAGTGACATTAGTTGACATTTTAGGTCTGGAGCAGGCAGTATTTCTGTGATTTATTCGAAGTGTGGCTGCTGTGTAAATGTGCTTAAAAACCTTAAACTACCTCACTAATATTTACCTAAACGTGCCGTTTCACATAGGTTGGAGAAGTGCTCATTCAGATGATCCCGGCACAGCTTGCCATGGTGGACCAGGCAAGTTTGCAAGGGCCTTGATTCACCATGTGTTCACAGAGAACCTCATGGGCCACTCACTTCTCGGAAACAACACCACCAATAGGCAAGAGGCTCTTGGCCTTATCAGGGTCAACGCTGTTATAGGCAAGTACCGTACATCCTTTTTCCCATTGCATTTTTGCATTTACATTTTGTACTTGGAATTACCAGCTTGCTATTAGCACAAAAGATGACTTTCAAGTAGCCTGTGTCTGCAACTACGTGCTACAATAGCCTACTATTTGGAATGAATGTTCATTTGATCTCAAGTCTCTAACGCCTCCATACTAAAGTGCTAAATTTTAAAAGCAGCCTTAACCGCCAGAAGTGATTGGTGGCTCCAACTGACAAAGTTAGGTGTGTTTGCGCATTAGTTGCACTACTTGACTGTCATTGCAATGAACATTTGCAATGAAGCAACTACCGATCTGTAGTACCAATCTGTGAAGCTTGCAACCAATCTGGTGCTATAGCGGGTGTGCTTAAGTAGCCTGAAAGTGTTGTTATAGGAATT